>NC_048598.1:2327650-2627650 GCF_003668045.3 Cricetulus griseus | reverse complement strand
ATGTGCACTCCTGATGCCCATGGAGGCCAGAAAAGGTTATCAGATCCCCTGGAACTGGAATTACAGACAGTTGTGAGCTGTCATGTGGGTGCTGGGAACTGAACCCAGGTCCTCTGCAATAGCAACCAATGCTCTTAACCACTAAGCCATCTCACCAGCTCTAATATATATAGATTAGATATAATATATCTAAATATATATATATGTATATATATATATATCTGAAAGCTGTATTATAAAGCAGATTTTTGGGTGTTCTCACTAGAAAAAATAACTTTATAAGATTAGGTTCCTATGAACCAACTTGACTACTCCACAACAGGTCAGCAGCTGAAAATGTCATTTATGTGGTAAACAAACAAAATTTTCATTTTGCCTATTTAAAAACATGAATACATTAACTAATAGGCATCACACCTATATTTAGAAAGGAAGAAGTAAAACAATCTCGGTTCACAACATGAGAATATAGTTTTTTTAGGAAAAGCAAAAGAACTCGTTGAAAAAATGAGAAAATTCAGCAAAGCTTTAGGATTACAAAATTAATATGTAAAACTTGGCTGTTTTATATACTAAGAGCAATCTTAAAGGAAATTGGGGAGCTAGGAAGTAGCTTGGTGGGTAAAATGCTTGCTGTGCAAGCTTAAGGACCTGGATTTGGGTCCAGGACCCATAGAAAGTTGAACACAGCAGCCCATAGCTCCCAACACCGGTAGGCGTATGCCAGCTACATGGGAGGGAGCATTGGGAAACGCCCCAGAAGCTTGCAGGCTAGCCAGCCTGGATACACAGTCTCAAACAAGAAGATACCCTGTCTCAAACAAAATGGACAACATGGACTGACACCTTAGGCTGTCTGAACTCTGACCTCCACAAGCACACCACAGAGGACAAACATACACACAAGATAATAGATTTTTTTAAAGAAATTAAGAAAACTTATATTTACAGCACCACAAAAAAAATGAAATACTTAAGACTATTCTTAGCCAACAAGACAAAATTCTTACATACTGATGCTACAAAGCATTGCTTCAAGAAGACATACGTGACAGAGAGGCATCCAATATTCATAGACTCAAAGGTTCACATTGCTGAGTAACAATGTTACATGGTTACCTACAGGTTCAACAGAGTCTGTCAAAGTCCCAACACCTCTGCAGGAATAGTCCCATCCTAAAGTCATATGGAATCTTAAAGGACCCCAAATAACTGGAACAGCACTAGAAAACAGGAGCAGAGTTGGAGGACCCACACTTACTACAAACCCACAACAGCCAAAACGGCGTAGGACATGTGAACAGATGGAACAGAACAGAAAGCCCAGCCACAAACCCACATGTGAAGTTACACCATGGTCACCTTGGGCTCCCAGAGCACCTCGTGAAGACCCTAAGAATGAAGCTGGGTCCTTACACTGTGTTAAAAATGCACCCAAAGTGCACCAAAGGTCTAAAGATAAGGACTACAGTTGGAAAGTTCTTTATAGGAAATAGAAATAAAGAAACATGTTCCTAGCATGAGTTTGCCATGGCTTCTGACCATGGCTGCAATTGGAACACGCCTCCAACACAGGAGTCTTTGAGGGACATTTCAGATCGAAACCATCATATCCACCAAGTGTCAGATTCAAAAGCAAAAGCATATGGCTTTCAGTCACACTGAAATTTTAAAAATCATTTGGGATTCACCTAAAACACACACAATGCAAGGAAAATTAGCTAACTTGGGCTTTGAGGAAATTTAAACGGTCTTGGATTACAGGATGCTGTTGACAGTGAAAAGTCACCTGTAGGGGGAAATGCTGACCACGCCCGCTTGGGGGCTGGCACAGGTGATGCAGACCACACACACTTGGGCGTGGTCAGAGTGACATAGCAAGACTTTAAATATGAGGATCCCAGGCATGCGGCTGTCTCTGTTCCCTCACCACCTGGTTGTACAGGACTAACTCTGTCACATGAGTACTTTCCTAATAAATATCTGCTCATCAAACTAGCTCTGACTCCATTGCGATCTGCATTAACTGAGTTTCATATTACCTGGTGTCAGTAAGGATTTTGATTGTGAATCCAAGTGTGGGACATGGCTTTTGGCGGGATTTATTCCCTTGCCACATCGGTGCCCAGGTAACCTTTCATCTTCACCCATGGCACTAACCACCACAGAGTGTCTCTGGCACCATTTGCGCTGAGAGGAGCCCACATGGCTGTCCACCTGCTCCTCTGCACAGCTCCACATAATCCTACAAGACAAGCAGTGGCAGAGAGATCTAATAGAACACTAAAAGAAATGCTCCATAAACAGGCTGGAGGAACAAACACCCCAAACATAGGTTACATAATGAGTTATTAACACTAAACTTTCTTGATGCTAATGAGAAAGGACAAACAGCTGCAGAAAGACACTGGACTACAGAAAAAACTGCAGAACTAAATCAGCCGGTATACTCCAAAGATGTACTGACCTCTGTATGGAAACCAGGACATGTGTTACATTGGGGAAGGGATTTCGCCTTTGTTTCCACAGGAGAAGAAAAACTTTGGATACCATCAAAGTTAATCAAAATTCGAGTCGAAAAAGAAAAACCTCTCAATGAGGAGAAATGACAGGTAATCTACCAAGGTATATCTCATAAACTGTATAGAAACCTCCCAAAGGAAAGGGAAGTGTTTTGTTTTTATCTTCACAGGAAAACTCATCTCCAGAAGTCAAAGGATACTGCATGGGTAGATACTTAAAGAATAGGAGGTAGCTATAACCATCAAACAAAATTCAAAACATAAATCTACATTTATTTCTATTTACTTTCTAGTCCCTATTCAATTAAACCAATGCTGGCTTTAGGGTTGGATTGGATTTCCTCCTCTAAATCCAAGTATGTTGTTAAAATAAACTTCAGAGTTTCTGTATTATATCAAGAAGCCAATTGATGAAATACAGAATAGGAGAAAAATTGGGGACTGTCATTTGTCTTTTCTTGGCTCTTTCTCTCAAGGTGTACACCCTCTCATATTGTTATTTTCCCGTGGTTGCCTTTCCCGGTATATATTTATATATATATATGCAAACATTTCTCTGCTAACATTTATATGCTCCAGAAAGAAAATGGGCCACACCTCCTAGAGGACACTGGACCCAACTTGCTTGGTTTCAACTGACACTATGGCCAGAACTTCGGGTACTGACTTCAATCAAGAATTTCAATCAAGATAAGAACTTCAACCCAGACCTTCAGTCGAGCATCTCCCACCAGACACGGACTGGATATAACCCATTCTGGACTTTCACTCCACTATCATTTCTTCCCACAGGACCCCACGAAGCTGTCATTGTCCCAGTTCAGCAGGAAGAAGCATGGAGAATACTACGCGCCCTTTCCCCACTGTTGACACCTAGTTAGGGCTAGTTTCCTATTGTTTAAGGTTGGGTTTGGAAGGAGGTGTTCAAGCTTAGACATCTCTTTCAGATTGTTTTAAGGTTTAGTTGGAATATTTATAGTTAAGATGTGACATTAGTAGATAATTATAACTTCTTATAATTCACCCTTATGATTGTTAATGATAGATAATTTACACTGTTAAGTTTTAATCCTCTTTTAGACCAAAAGGGAATTGTAGGGGAAATGCTGGCCACGCCCGCTTGGGGGCTGGCACAGGTGATGCAGACCACACACACTTGGGCGTGGTCAGAGTGACATAGCAAGACCTTAAATATGAGGGTCCCAGGGATGCAGCTCTCTCTGTTCCCTGACCTGCCTGGTTGTACAGGACTGACTCTGTCACGTGAGTACTTTCCTAATAAATATCTGCTCATCAAACTAGCTCTGACTCCATTGCGATCCGAATTAATTTCGTAAAACACCCATAGCCATGTGTCAGTGAGGGATCGTTAATGTTCAGAGTAAGTAAAGAACTGCTACAATTCAGCAAAAACCAAAACCCTCTGAAAAATATTAAGAATTTGACTGCCATTTATCCAATCAGTACCAATGTCCGGTTATGGATGATGTTGCTTCAATGTCAATACCCACAGGAAAGAACAAAGGGAACCGGGAGGCGCTGAGGCATAACCGGGAGGCACTGATGCATAACCGGGAGGCGCTGAGGCATAACTTCTGCAATGCGGTTTCAAAAGGGAGAGGAAAGGGCCGAGGAGTGGGTTCAGTGGGTAACTACCTGCAAATGTGATGATCTGAGTTTGAATTCCCAGAGCCCATGTAAAGGTGGGTGCACTGGTGTATCTGTAATCTCATCACTCCTACAGTGAGAGGGAAAACGAAGACAAAAAAAAAAAACCTCCCCCAGAAGTTCATGGGTGTGGCAAGCAAGGGAAATGCCCTGTTCTCAAGTGAAACAGAAGATTAGAATTGACACCTGTGGTGGTATGAAACTAAATGACCCCCCAAAGGGAGCAGCACTATTATGAGGTGTGGCCTTGTTGGAGAAAATGTGTCCCTATGGGAGTGGCTTTGAGGTCTCTTTACTTAAGCTTCACTCAGTGTGACAGTCAGTTGCCTTCCTGCTGCCTTCTGGTCAAGATGTAGTCAGCACCATCTGCTTGTATGCCACCATGTCCCTGTCATGACGATAAAGGACTGAACCTCTGAAACTTAAGTGAGCCACCCCAATTCAATGTTTTCTTTGTGACAGTTGCTGTGGTCATGTTGTCTCGTCACAACAATAGTAAACCCTAACCAAGATAACACCCAAGGTTCTCCTGTGTCCTCACAGATGCCATGACACCTCATGCCCTCTCTGCTCTCTGTTTGTCTCTGTCTCTTTCACTGGCTCTCTCTGTGTGTCTCTGTCTCTCTCTCTGTATCTCTGTCTCTGTCTCTCTCTTTGTCTCTGTCTCTCTCTGTCTCTCTCTGTCTCTGTCTCTGTCTCTCTGTCTCTCTCTCTCTCTCTCTCTCTCTCTCTCTCACACACACACATACACACACACACACACACACACACACACACACACACACGCACACACGTGTGCATACAAATACATACTACACAGACTCGCATACACTCTCTCACACACACAACACAGTTAAGTATGGCTGAGGCTGTAGGGCAATCTGGAGTGTTGTTTCCTGCTCTTGAGAACATGAAATGCTACAGAAACTATCTATGTAAGATGCCCTGTGGATCATCAACTTTAACATAACATTAGCATGTCCCACTGAAACTCAATTCTACTGATACTCAAAAGAGTAAAGCAGTAACTCAGGTATTCACACACCCATGGTCACAGCAGCTCATTCAAATGAGGGCATGACAGATGCAACCCAAATGTTGAGCAATGACAGACTTACAGTGTGAAGAGCTTACATGTCCAGTTCAGATCCCTGAGCCTGTGGTCCCAGTGTCCCCATGCACCTGTTGTCCCAGTGTCCCCATGCACCTGGGTCCCAGTGTCCCCATGCACCTGGGTCCTAGTGTCCCCATGCACCTGTGATCCCAGTGTCCCCATGCACCTGTGGTCCCAGTGTCCCCATGCACCTGTGATCCCAGTGTCCCCATGCACCTGTGGTCCCAGTGTCCCCATGCACCTGTGGTCCCAGTGTCCCCATGCACCTGTGGTCCCAGTGTCCCCATGTACCTGTGATCCCAGTGTCCCCATGCACCTGTGATCCCAGTGTCCCCATGCACCTGTGGTCCCAGTGTCCCCATGCACCTGTGGTCCCAGTGTCCCCATGCACCTGTGGTCCCAGTGTCCCCATGCACCTGTGGTCCCAGTGTCCCCATGCACCTGTGGTCCCAGTGTCCCCATGCACCTGTGGTCCCAGTGTCCCCATGACAAGATGAGAGGCAGACACAGATGAAGCCCCAAAAGCCCACAGGCTGTCTAGCCAGTTGAACATGATGGCAAGCAAGAACTCTGTCTCAAGGAAGGTAGAAAGGAACAACACCTGAGGCTGTATTCTCACCACTATCCACACATCATGGCACATATGCACCCACAGCCACGCACGCACGCATGCGCGTGCGCGCGCGCGCGCGCACACACACACACACACACACACACACACACACACACACACACAATACACATGTCATACGTTGCAACACACACATGCACACGTGAAGATTTTTAAAAGGGGAAAAAACAGGAAACCATTCAAATGCCTATCATTAGATTAATGAATTGATAAAATGTAGCATATAAATATGAAATACTATTCAGCTTTGAAAAAGAAACTCTGATACACGATACCACACAGATAAACTTTAGGGACAATAAGCTAAGTGGAATGTGCCAGACACAAGGGGACACACACTGTGGGACTCTGATTGAATGAGACACTTGATACAGTCGAAGTCACACAGGATATAGAACAGTGGATACCAGGGACTACCTCACGAGGACAGAGTAAGCTGATGGAAACCTCTGGAAATTCATGAGGTCATGGTGGCACAGCAATGTAAACGAACCTTCGGATGCTGAATTTTATGCTTAGTGGCGATTAAAATGGAAAGTTATACTATACGTTATCTTTACTACAATGAAAAGAATTAACAGGCCTTGTCTATCAGACAGATACGAAGAAGAGAACATATGTGGTTTTCAAACACATCTGGACCATGAACACACTGAGCCTGTGTGTTCTACGGTCATGAGTGCCACACTCACTGATGAGGTTCAGTAAGCAAGACATGGGAAACCTAACACTTTGTTGTCTTCACAGCAATATGTTTGGAAATCTCACTGAAAATGGTAATTATCATTAAAAATAAATGACCTGAAATTTCAAATAGAAAAGCTAGAAAGACCAAGAAATCATAGCCAATGAAGATTGGAAATGACCAAAGCTGTAGGAACAAAGGCCCACAGGAGGCCTCAACGCACAAGTTTAACCAAGGGATGAAGGGAAAGGTGATTTTCACTTCACAGAAACTATTTTAAAAATAGAAAACCATTCCACTATTTTAAAAATAGAAAAACATTCCATAACATTAGCATAATCCTAATATCCAAGTCATAAAAAGATAAGGGGCTGCAGTGATGGCTTGGAGGCTAAGAGCACTTACTGCTCTTGAGCAGGTTCAGTACAACAACAACCTGTAACTCCAGTCACAGGGGATCTGACACTCTTTTCTGGCTTCCGGGGAAGTCTGCACACAGACGTGTCATAGAAAATTTACATAGGCACACACATACACATAAAATAAATTAAACTTAAAAAATACATAAAACCAGAAGCTAACCTCCTTCTTCACACTGCCTGAAAAAATACAAACTAAGTAGCATAAATGAAATAAGATTGATGTTAAAAAAAATACTCTAGATGTGCTAGTTGGTCTTGTGTCAACTTGACACACAAACTAGAGTTATCTAAAAGGAGGGACCCTCAATTAATAAAATACCCCATAAGATCCAAATGTAAGACATTCTCTTAATTAGTGATTGATGGGAGGTGCAACTCATTGTGGGTGATGCCATCCCTGGGCTGGTGGTCCTGGGTTCTCTACGAAAGCAGGCTAAGAACGCTTTGAGGAGCAAGCCAGTAAGCAGCGCCCCTCCAAGGCTTCTGCATCGGCTCCTGCCTCCAGTTTCCTGCCCTACTTGAGTTTCTGTCCTGGCTGCTTTTGAATCTGTGGAACCATAATTAAAATAAACCCTTTCCTTCCCAAATGGTTTTTTGGTCATGGTGTTCTGTTACTGCAATAGAAACCCTAACTAGGACAGGTTTTCACCTGCGTAGTGGGGTGTTGCTGTGACAGACCTGACCATGTTTCGGGGAGGATCGTGAAGGGACTTTGGAACTTTGGTCTAGAAGAGCCATTGAGCATTGAGAGCTCAGTGGGATGTTCTGTGGAAGCTTAGAGATGAGAATGCTGACAGCAGATAGAGGCCTGGCTTGTGAAGTTTCCGAGGAAGTTTAAAGACTCTATCAGGGCCATTTGCTGTTGAGATGTAAGATTCTGTCGTTCTAGTTAGCTGGGGCTGAAGAATCAACTATGATTAACAAGGTACCAGAACTACTAAGTGAAATCTTTGCTTTGCTGGGACCCCTGATACCAGTCAGCTGTAGCTGAGAAGTTAGTCATGATTAAGAAGAGACCAGCATCACTGAGGTGAAATCTGGGAAGTGTTTCCCGAGAGTCAGCACACAAAAGCTGTGTTCCAGAGGCAGCTAAGGTTGTACCTCATTCTGGCAGCAGAGCTTGGTAATATAAATGTTACCCAGGTGGTACTGGTTTTGAAGGCATGAAGGGGTCACAGAGAGCAGCTGAGGCTTGGGACTGTGAGAGGCCAGGAGAGGTCACTGGTGAAGGTGCAGCCTCAGTAGCCATTGAAGGCCCAGGACTGAAGGGGTCATGTAGAGAAGTTGAGGCTTGGTGCATGAAGAAAACCTATGAGAGGCTATTGGTGAAAGTGCAGCTCAGCTGCAACAGAAGACACCAGCATTTTGGAGATGCAAAACCATGGGAAGATCACCGAGGGCAGCAGCAGCGGTAGAGTGGAGCCAGCAGGAGCCTGAAGCCTAGAAGCTGAGCTGTGTGTGCTGCAGAGGGTAGAGCAGAGGACATGATCCAAGTCCCTTAGAGGAGCCCAGAAGTGAATCCCAGACATTGGACATTGTGCTGTTCACACAATTGGAGTTTGGTTTTGCTTTGATTTGAGTGTGACTATGCCCTGTGCCCTGGTTCTTCCCTCTTGAATTAAGAAGGTATTTAATTTAATTTTGATTATTATAGGTACCTACAGAGACTTTGAACTTTTAAAAAGAGATTTAGGATTTTGAGAGAGATTGGATATTTTAAAGAGACTGAAATTTTAATGTGTATTATTTTTTTAAAACTGTGGATGTCTAAAGTTATTTATATTTTTAATTTGAGATCTTGGGGGTGCACAAGAAAGGAAAGGTTGTAGCTAAATAGTGATGTGATTGTGTGTCAAGTTGGCAAAGGGGTCAATTGTGTTGGCTGGTCTTATTCCAACTTGAAACACAAATGAGTTATCTGAAAGGAGGGAAGCTCAATTGAGAGAATGCCTCCATAAGGTCAGGATATAGCCACACCTGTAGGGCATTTTCTTAGTGATTGAGGGAGAGGGCCCAATCCACTGTGGGTGGTCCCATCCCTGGACTGGTGGTCCTGGGTTATCTTTAATAGAACAGGCTGAGCAAGCCATGAGGAGCAAGCCAGTAAGCAGCACTCCTCCATGGCCTCTTCAGCAGCTCTTGCCTCCAAGTTCCCGTCCTTCCTTCAACGATGGACAGCAACATGGAAGTGTAAGTAAAGTAAACTCTTTCCTCCATACTTGCTTTTTAGTCCTGGTATTCCGTTGCAGCAATAGAAACCCTAACTAAGACATTCGATTTATGCTGGAATGGAAAGATGGCTCGATATTAGAAACACCAGAAAATCCATCTAACTCACTTCCTTAAATAACTGAAGAATAACCCTGCGGTCACTCCACAGATGCCAATACAGCAGCAAGCAAAACAGATACTCGTGTGCAACATCAAGTCCTAGGAAGCTAGAAAAAAATAAAACTTCTACTGCAGAACATAATCTTCCAACAGCCTCACAAGCAGCAGGAGAACGAGGCTGCTTCCCTCCCTTGCTAGTCCAAACTGAACTGCATGACCTCATCAGTACAGGAGGACAATTAAATGTGTTAGGATTGTAATTGTTGGCAGGAACCAAGCTGTCCGGATATGTGGATGACATGATTGTCCTTTTTAGAGGATCCAAAAGGGACAAACTGACACAAGATTTCTACAAGGCACATAAAGTTGTCATCAGCTTTCCAGAAACCAGGAGTAAAAAAAAAAAAAAAAAAAAAAGGATCAGAAACACATAGCAGGACTTGAATAGATAGTGCTGGGTAGGGTGTGCCTTTCAAAACTCACACCACACTGAACCCCGGTAGCAGCAGTATGTAGAGGCACTCCAGAAAGTGATTAGATCACAAGGGCTCAACTTTCAGGAGGGCATCAGGTCTTATTGAAAGGACACTGGAGCCCCCTTCTGTCAGGACAGAGCTCAGACCTTGGGAAAGGAGGACAGGCACCATCTTGGACACAGAGGATAGGATTCCGTGTGTGTGTGTGTGTGTGTGTGTGTGTGTGTGTGTGTGTGTGTGTGTGTGTGTGTGTGTCTGTGTCCGTGTCCATGTACGTATGTCTGTGTATCCATGTACATGTGTCTGTATGTATTGGGGTTGTGCACCTGTGTGCGCCCATGCAGAGGCCAGAGGAAAAACTGGAACCCTTCCCGTTTTTCTCTCCACATTCACACCTTGAGATATGGTCTCTCACTGAACTGGAAGCTTGCTGTCAGCCAGGCTGGCTGGTGGGCCTGAGGGTTTCTGGGGATCCTCTTGTCTCCGCCTCCCATCTGACACAGGAGCTCTGGGGTTACAGATGCTCACACTGCATCCAGTTGTTTGTGGTATCTGAGGATCCAAGCCCATGCCTTCATGATTGCACATCAGCACTTTACCCACTGGGCTATACCCCAGCCCAGATTTCTATTGTTTATAAATTAGTTGGTCTTGGAAATTTTGTTTCAACAGCACACGCAAGCTAAGGCAATGTAAATGATTGAAACCATGGTGCAATTCAAAGAATTCCCAATATATTGCAGTAAACACACTGAAGGGAGCTTTGGGAAGCTTCATCAATTCCTAAGTTCATCAGTAAGGGTCATGTATCAGCTGGAGAGATGGCTCTGTGAGCAACGGGCTTACTGTGTGTGCACACAACCCCAACAACCAGAGTTCAGATCCATGTATGGCAAATACACACTACCACAGCAGCACAAATGTCTGTAATCCCACTGCACACTGCCAGGGGGTGGGAGGCTGGGACCAGAGGACTTCGGAAGCTCAGGGGCCAGCGAGCCTGGCTTATGTCATGCTGAACAGGAAAGACCCTGCCGCAAACGAGGTAGAGGGCAAGAACATGAAATTGTCTTCCACTGTCCACATGTGCATTGTGGTGTGCATGTGACAGAACACACAACATACGCACACGCACACACACACACACAGAGAGAGAGAGAGAGAGAGAGAGAGAGAGAGGGAGAGGGAGAGGGAGAGGGAGAGGGAGAGGGAGAGGGAGAGGGAGAGGGAGAGGAGAGGGAGGGAGGGAGAGGAGAGGGAGAGGGAGAGGGAGAGGAGAGAGGGAGAGGGAGAGGGAGAGGGAGAGAGGGAGAGGGAGAGGGAGAGGGAGAGGGAGAGGGAGAGGGAGAGGGAGAGGGAGAGAACATGCCAATTCTGGAAAAGAATCAAAAGAGGAATAAAATGTTTGCCTACAAGGAAACATAGCATGTTATAAAACCCTAAATTTAAAATAAAGATAATCTGGGTCACACAATAAGACTAGAGAGCCTGGAGTGGACGCATCCATGCTTGGATGTTTATCTGCATTTTGTGGCAGGGGTGGGTGGGGAGCAGTTGGTGGAACAGTTTTAGCTTCAGGCCATCCAACAGCAGACAAGACAGTGGGCCAGATATAACCAAGAGAGAGTTTGTCAGCCCCTGCTCTGCTCTGTTCTTGGTATCTACCCTGAAGAAATGTTTGCACATATGTGTGAGGAGCTTGAATTGGAAGCTTCACTGAAGCTCCATCTGCAAATGAAAGAAAATGAGAAACTCAAATTCAACAATAGGAGAATTCTATCAGAAGGGCTAACTGACCACACACCCACTACACATGGACCCTGGAGACCACACACACCCACTACACACAGACCACATAGACCACACACCTACTCCAAACAGACCATGTATGAATACATACCCACTCCACACAGACCATGGAGACCACACACCCATTCTACATGGACCATGCATGAAGACACCCATCCACACAGACTTGTCATGGACACACACCCACAGCATATAGATCATGCATTTCTGCATAACCAAAGACTTATCTTTCCAGTGTGTCACTAAAGAATAAAAGAAGTTCTTAGCTCATGCACGCTGGCTGTATCTTGGAACGAAGGTGAACAGGGCATATTTGTTAGGTATGGTCTTCACTCTGCATATTTTTAAAGCACATGAATTATCAGTTAGAAAGAAACAGGGGAAAGGGAGTTCTAGGCGGCTTTCCACTAAGTGACCCTATACCCTGGCCACCTCCCTTGAGTATAAACAGTCACAGCGCATGGCTGGGAAGCTAGAAGCCTGATGACCATCATGCCAAAGTTATAGCTGCTCACAGTCCTGGCGCCTCCCTCTCCAGGCAATGCTGAGGTCCCCTGGGACCACTAACTAACCTAGGATATGGGGAAGGGGGTGGCTTCAGCTGTATCCTGTTCAACCAAAAGCAACAGCTTTGGGGAAAGCCTGCTTCCTAATAAACCTTGATATTTAACAACTAGAAACTGAGGAGAGGTGACATACTCTGAAATGCTCCATCAAAAAACCTCATGGAAAGCTCCTCTAAGAACCACTGGTTCAGTGTCTTCACAAAACTTGTGCAACTAATAAGAAACACTGGAAAATGCACAGAGCCCTAGATAAGGAAGTGGGTGAGGACAGTCAACCCAGTGTTAGGAGACAGCAAAGATGAAGGACTCACATAGCAGAGATACCCAAATATTAGTCCCCAAAGAGAAGGAAAGCACTGTACCCCAGAACAGGATGTGACCCAGATGGTATATGCTCTCAGAAGTTAACAGCAAGCATCAGAGAAAAACAGGGAGCTCATTAAAGATCTGGGCAGTACTCTCTCCTCTTCCACACCCACCCAACGAAGTTCCCCTGCCTTAGTTAGGGCTTCTATTGCTGCCATGAAACACCACGATCAAAAAGCAACTTGGGGAGGAAAGAGTTTATTCAGCTTATACTTCCACAGCACTTTTCATCATCAAAAGAAGTCAGGACAGGAACTCAGACAGGACAGGAACCTAGAGGCAGGAGCTGATGCAGAGGCCATGGAGGAGTGCTGCTTACTGGCTTGCCCCTCATGGCTTGCTCAGCCTGATTTCTTATAAAACCCAGGACCACCAGCCCTGGCATGGCACCACCCACAATGGGCTTGGCCCTCCTCCATCAATCACTAACTAAGAAAATGTTCTACAGGCCTGTCAACCCTATCTTTTTGTTTGTTTGTCTGTTTGTTTTGTTTTGAGACAGGGTTTTTCTGTGTAGCTCTGGTTGTCCTGGAACTCACTTTGTAGATCAGGCTGGGTTGGACCTCACAGAGATCCACCTGTTTCTGCCTCCCAATTGCTGGGATTAAATGCTTGCGCCACCACACCCAGTCTTGCAGAAGCCTTTTTCTAACTGAGGTTCCTTTCTCTCAGATGACTTTAGCTTGTGTCAAGTTGGCATAAAACCATCCAGCACATACCCCTACCCCCAATAAACTGCACCTGAGAAACCCTTAACTAAAGAAGTTAGAGATGCAATGAAATTTGAGAACATTGAAAACATTTGCATTAAAGCCCCCAGAAAGAAAACTAAGTTTATGCAAAGAAACAAGAACAGAAATGGCATTTTCCAACAATAAAGGTAAAAAATGCAAGTCAAATCTCTTCAAATTTTCCAGAGAAATTGCCTTGCAACAGAAAAATCCCATATCAGATATCAGTAGAGGGTAAAAGGTACTTTTTAAGATATAAAAGGTCTCTAAAATGTATTTCCCATTATCTTTTTCTAAGAAAGATACAAAAGGATGCACTCCAGCGAATCACACAGTAGGGTGTGGTGGAGGGGTGACAAGCTGGCTCAGAGCAACGGGAACAGGAGTGTAGCAAGGAGACAGATGAACAGCAGGTCTAAAGTTCTCCAGAAGTCAGCTGACAGACCCACAGGTACATCTGACCAGGGGGATGAGAAGGATTTTTCACCCCTACAGGTGTGCCTGGAAAGAAGTAGTGATGGGAACCTACTCAGAGCAGCAAAAAGAATGCGAGCTCAACTGGGAGAGCAGGTGGGCAACAAGGTGTTTCAGTGTCCTGCAGTGAGTCACACTTCCCACTGTGACAATGTAAACACTGAGTTTTGAAAGAAGGGGGAATAAGACTAAGATGGTGAAGTCACACACAAAATACCATCACATAAGTCAAAAGTAAAGAGTGAGTTAGCATAGACTTCAGTAAGATGGATGTAATACCAGGGGGAAGACGAAGAGAATTCAAAGTTGCTGTTAAGGAATGGACATGGGAATTGGGAGTCAGCCTGTGATAACACACAGAAGAACAACACCTCCATCAAACAGAGTCAGAGACACCATGGGGGTTCCCTAAGAGTCTATCACCTGGTGATATGACAGCCATTTAAGTCTGTGCAAGTTCACACTATAAAGTTTACATCACTATAAAACACCTACATCTCTGTCATTAAGTTACATGTGACTAATCTAAGGCCTCTATAAGCCCCACTTCACTTGGACCGAGTTTTCAGATTAGTTACCCCATCCAAAACTGTGTGAAACTATCATTAAATTCCAAATTGTGGAGCCCGGAGAGATGATTCTGAGGATCAAGTGCTGGTCATGCAAGAGACACAGCCCGAGTTTAGATCCCTAGAACCTACATAAAGATCTGGACCACAGCATGTCTATAACCTCATCACTGAGAAGCATGACAGGAGGACTCCTTGGGCTTGTAGGCAAGGGTGAGCTGAGGGTTCAGATCCTCAACATTGACCTCTGGAATCCACATGTTCATTCATATATGCATGGGTACAGACATATAGACACAGACACACACATGTGGACACGACACAGTCATAGACACACACATACACACACATGGACACACAGACACAGACATACACACATATGAACACACAGACACACAGAGACACAGACACACACACGGACACACATAGACACACACACATATGGACACCCAAACGCAGACACACACACACATATGGACACATGGACACACAGACAGACACACACAGAGACACACACAGGGACACACATGGACATACAGACACACACATATATGGACGGACACACACACACACACACACACACACACACACACACACACACACACACACACACTTTAGCTTGTCCAAGAACGGATGGCTGAGGGCTGGAGTGTCACCTAGTCAGAAGCTCAATATGTTCAAGCAGCCAAGATGTGCAGAGCATTTGGGCAGGTGCTTCGTGTGGGATGGGAGTGGGGGATTTATTGCAGGAATATCCTTCACGTCTGAAATTTAGTATGCTCCAAAGAAATCACGCGTGACTGCATCCCACCTCTACAGAGCAAAGATAAATACTTTTTTCCTGTCTCGACCTCTCTCATCTGTGAAGCTGGTAATATTAACTGTAAAGACACATTCGGAAGAGCCCTGGACAGTGTCCATGTAGCCTTTTCTTTAACAGCCCTATTCTCGTTCCTCAGAGTGACAACTCTACCCTCCAGTCTCTAACACAAGTAAGACACGAGGACAACCAAGCAAGGCCTCTGGAGGGCGAGTCTGCCCTGCTTGCTTTCCTGTGACCTCTGACTAGAGGTCACAGTACAGGGTGGAAACCACAGTGAGCAGAAACAAGAAGGTATGCAGAACAGGTGACACCCACCAAGAAGGTGAGAAACTGTGACCTCCATTGTATGCCTACTTTTCTGTGCCCCTGTGTACTTATAAATAAATCTTATGACATGCACGACTTCTTCACCCAACACAACTAGAACACATTTCCTTACAATGTCATTATGCCAACACCATCATTGCACCAACAACAAGACTTTCAAGAGCACAGCTGGCTTGGCAAAGGTCCTGCATCTTTTATATCGCAGGCCTTTCTGTCACCCTCGTGAGACATAGTCAAGGGTTATTCTGTCATTGACTCCAATCTGCTACCTGAACTTGGCCAACATCAGAGGAAACAGGGCTCAACTTAAAGCGTGCTCTTCACTTTGTGTGGGTAGTTGCAGGCACGCGGCTGCCAGCCCAGCTCTTCTCAAACAAGGCCAGCAGCTGCTCGGCGTGCTTTTTTAAGCGGAGTTTATTTCTAGGTCTTTGGAGGGCTGCGAGATGTTTAGGAGGATTTTATTTTAGAAGTCCTGTACTCTGTGCCTTCTCGGAGCTTTAAAATGAGCACTCACACATGCTATACACACACAGGCACAGCACAGCACGCTCACACACACAACTACACATCATAAAAATATATTGCACTTAGTATGAGCATATTATTTAGGGGGATAAGCAAAGAGCTTCTCCTCTCAACAACAGGAACCTTGGCAGCTCCAACCCTGCTGTTTCCAATGAATTCATTTGGATTTGGGGGGAGGGATAAACGACACCCAGCCTTAGGGAAGAAACCCAGAGAGGGCTTCAGTGGGTATGTTAGGAGTTTTTCTTTTCCCCATGTTCATCTGTGGGTGGAGCACCATGAGGCACTGGTCTGAGTCTGTGCTAGATTCTTAGATGGAGCAACAGTGCCAGGAGACCCGTCCTGCTGCAGCCTGAGCTGAGCAGGTGGGAAAAGGAGCTGAAGCCAGGAGTCAGCCCTCCGGGGGAAACTAGACGCTGTGCCAAAGCCTCCCTTTCCTTACTTCTTCCCTCCCTCCCCTTCCTTCCCTTCCCTCCCCGCCCCTTCCCCCCTCTCTGTCTCAAACATTACCATGCATCCAAAATAGCATCTATATGCTCCCAAAGTTTGATTTTTATTTTTTGGCTGGGCCTTTCTTCTGAGCCATACCTGGAAGGTTAAGCATATAAGTGTCTGCTGATATTGTGGAATAAATTAATTTTTCAATAAGAACACTTTGCTACTGACAGAGATAAACTCTATTCCATAGTCTTATCGTGTCTTGAATCTAAAGCATCTGCCCCTGAGATGATCTCCTGATGAGAGGCCAAGGAAGACTCTTGTCCATTTATAGGAGACGCTGACTAGACAGACTCCCCGGTACACAGTGGCCAGGACGCCATCCGGTGAAACACAAAGGGAGACACAGAGCAAAGGGATCGTGTTACACTTGGCTGAGAGTTCCCCACTGATTGACAATCTGTCCCCCACAAAAGACACTAAACTTAAGAAATGAAGGGCCAGGTTGGTCATGCCCACGTGTGCACTGTCTTGGAAGGCCTCTGATCCCAACAGGCTTATGTCCAGTAGCGCCTGGTCTCTCACTGCTGCACAGGACTCAGGTGGGAGGACAGTAGACTAGCTGCCACTGACATTAGCATTGCTCCTCATAGGCAGGTTTGTTTTATATTCCCTCAGAGAGGCCCTTGGGGCCATGACCTCTGGCCACTAAGAAAGGCTTTCTAGTCGAGTGAGCTGGCATCTGTGTCTCCTCACTTGGTGAGTCAGGACCTCACAGAATAAAGTCATTTCAGTGTGAATGCCATTGGGCCTTGATAGCCATTTGTCTGCTTGCATTCCCACCCATCAAAATGTAGAGGGCATTGGCCCTTCCTGGTCTGCTTTCTTCAGCCCATTTATCTACCAAGTGCAAGGAGCCTCTCTACTTGTTTGTTCAGAATCAACCAATCAATACAGCCAAGAAGATGAAAAAAACGTCACCAAAAGCCGTGGTCTGCTTTCTTTCTGACCAGAGTACCATCAGATCCTTCTAGAACCATTAGACTGACCTGTTGTGGCTAACCCTGGAGGCAGTTCTCCTAAGTTAAGCTACAAGCTTATTCAGACAGTGTGGGGAGCAGAGATGGGGGTAGAGGGAGAGCATATTTAAATTGTGCACTGAAAAGGATGCATTCAGCAGTGAGTTGGGTGGGTCGTGTCTTTGGGATATGGATTCACCTTTGCACAGAATAACTGACAAGCAGCCTGGAAGGGTCTCCCTCCAAGGAGAGATCAAGTCCAGGCTGCCAGAAAGCAGGGTCATTTCACCGACGTTTGAAATGCCACCACTAACTAAGAGAGTTCAAGGCTGAACACAGATTGTGGCTCCCTGGAGAGCACCTTGTCAGGAAAGAGTGAGTTGCCTCGGCAACTCCTCTACTTCCAACCAGGAAGGGAGCTTGGTGGAAATGCCTTTTTGCAGGCTTCCTACAGGTCTGTGCCTCCCAGAGACAGGGCTGATGGGGTCCCCTCTTGGGAAGCAGCGGGAGAGAGAGCAAGTGGCCTCCTCCCTATCCTTTTCTTTCACATATGCATAAATTGTGCACAGAGTGTGACAGCAGCATTTTGTGATCACTGGACTCATCAGTACCTGCAGCACTACGAAATAACAGTGCAGCCCAACACGATGCTCAACAGCCCTCTGCCTTCCTGGGTTCTTCCAGCAGGCAACCTGCACCGTCCACACCCCTGCACAAGCCCCTTTCTCTTCTTCTCTCCTCAGTGAAGTCAAACACACCATTCTTCCACTCAGAAAAGCATCGCGCCAGGTATTATCATAACTATCATTATATGCTGTTCATCTGAACCCCTGCCGCTCAGAAATCAGGGATAGAGATGGGGATAAACCATCTAAAAGTATTTCATTATGCTGTGACAGTTGGACAGGAGAGAGCCAGAGGGGCCTGCCTGAACCAGGAAAACCAGTACAGGGCTCACAAACAAGATGTCTACCAAGACAAAGTCTGAAGAGTTGGGGTGTGGTGGGCAGAGAGGGTACCCCCAGAGATTAGAAACCTACATGAGGGAGCTATGACTTGGGGGTTTAAGAGGGAGGGGCCAATGGGACAGGCTTCAAGTCAATGCCCAGCTGGACCTCTGAGTTTGTCCTGAACGCTAAGAAGATGGGAAGCCACAATTGAGTTTTATAATTTTTTTGAATTATACATTTTAATTTTACATGTATGGGTGTTTGTTTTTTACTTCATATAGTATTATAACAATGTGACAAATGAACAAAGGCACCGAATGTAGAAGGAGCCTGTGAAGACCAGAAGAGGGTGCTGGGTCCCCTGGAACTCGTTACAGACCATTGTGAGCTGCCACGGGAGTGCTGGGAACTGAACCCAGCTCCTCTGTCAGCAACAGCAACAGGTGCTCTTCACCACCCAGCCATCTCTCCAGCCCTAGTGACGGCATTTTAAAGAGAGTGGTTGGATTGGTTTTTACTAAGAAACATCACTAGGCACTATGAGGGTGATGAGTTGAGGGGGTTAAATGGAAGAAGAGCTACTAATTAGAAGCCGTTTGGTTACCAGGCACTAGTTGAGAGGACTGTTGGTCAGAAGGGTTCCAGTGGCTACACAGCATCTGAATAAAACAACAAAAAAACCACTCATAGATCAAGCTAGGAGGCTTGATCAGTGCATATGAGAGAGGGGAAAGCTAATGGTTTGGGGTAATCCGAGAAATGACAGTGTCACTAAAATAGCTAATGGGAATGGCCGAAGATGAGGGAACATGGGTTCAGAATCAAGATAGCTGCAAGAGAGTCAAAAAAGAGGCTCAGCAACCAGCTGAATCCATGAGACATGGCACCATTAATGAAGATAATTTTAAATCACTGAAGCCAGGACTGGAGAGATGGTTCAGTAGTTAAGAGCACTTGCTGTCTGTCCTACCAGGGTACCTGTCAGCACTCATTGGCAGCTCACAGCCATCAGTAACTCCAGTCCCAGAGGATCTGGGATGCCTTCTTTGGCACTGCATGCAATGTGGCACACAGAAATTCATGGAGGCAAAACATTCACACATATAAAATAAAGTGAAAAAATTAAATTATCAGAGTCGAATATGCTATTTTTTAAAAAAAATTGTTTTGTGGAAAGAGGATATGTTCTAGAACTGTACTATTCAAGATGGTGGCCAGAGGCCACAATTAAGCTCCCTAGATTTAAATTAATTAAAATAAGGGGGTTGGAGAGATGGTTCAGCACTTAAGAGCACTGGCTGCTCTTCCCCAGGAGCTGGGTGTGATTCCCAGCAACCACATGGCAGCTCACAACCATCTGTAACTCCAGTCCAAGGAGAGCCAATGCCCTTTTCTAGCCTCTGTTGCCAGCCATGCACACAGTACAGAAACATACATGCAAGTGTATGCTGGCTAGTCTTACATTAATGTGGCACAAGCTAGAGTTATCTTAATGACAGGAACCCCAGTTGAGAAAATGCCTCCATGAGATGCAACTGTAAGGCATTTTCTCAATTAGTGACTGATGGGGGTCATTGTGGGTGGTGTTATCCCTGCGCTGCTGGTCCTGGGTTCTATGAGAAAGCAGGCTGAGCAAGCCATGAGGAGCAAGCCAGTAAGCAATACCCTCCATGGCCTCTGCCTTCAGGTTCCTGCCCAGTTTGAGTTCCTGTCTTGACTGCTTTCAATAATGAACAATGATACAGAAGCATAAGCCAAATAAACCATTTTCTCTCCAACTTGCTTTTTGATCATGGTGTTTCATCTCAGCAATAGAGACCCTAACTAAGACAAGGCAAAACACCTATATACATAAAATAACAAAATAATTTTGAGCATTTTAAAATGAAATAAGTCCTAATTCAGTGTCTCAGTGGCATTAGCCACATTTGG
Source organism: Cricetulus griseus (assembly GCF_003668045.3). Classification (NCBI taxonomy): domain Eukaryota; kingdom Metazoa; phylum Chordata; class Mammalia; order Rodentia; family Cricetidae; genus Cricetulus; species Cricetulus griseus. The sequence goes on along the minus strand of NC_048598.1, from coordinate 2,607,272 downwards.
AGTGCCCTGTGTAGCTGGTGACCTGTGTGTTTCCATAGTGACACTTCCACCACCTCAGGAAGCTATCAGGGAATCATCTTACGGAAACTCTGGGGGCTTCTGGTTCATAGCACTCTTCTTCGGTGACCTTCTGGGGAATGTCCAGTTGTCAGTCAGCTAGGCCAAGAAATCCTGTGTTTCTGAGCCCCATCTAAGGCCCTGGGTCTGAAGTGATATGGAAAGAGAAGAAACTCCCACCCTGTTTGCAGAGACCTGTATATCTATGTCAGAAACCCACAAAAGATACATGCCATGAGAAAAAAAAAAGCAAAACAAAAACAGGCATGGTGGTTAGTTTAGTCAACTGGATTGGACCACAGGGTACCCCACATATTCAGTTAAACATGATTTACAGGTGTGTCTGTAATAGGAGTGTCTCTGGATGACGTGAACATTTGACTCTATGTTCTAAGCAAAGTTCACTGCCCTCCATCCAGTCTACTGGAGGTCAGGGTTTAAATACTAAGCGGAAGGGAGCATCCCTATGCTTGAGTTTCGTCTGATTAATACAGATCTCCGATTTTCTGAAGCCACCTATAACTTATACCATCAGCTCTCCCAGGTCTAGACTGCTCAGTCGCAATAACCACATGGCCTGTCCTGACTCTCTACCCTAATAAACAGAGAGAGAGAGAGAGAGAGAGAGAGAGAGAGAGAGAGAGAGAGAGAGTTCTGTTTTTCTAAAGAAAACCCTAAAGAATATCAGTTATGGCATAGGCAAGGGGGTGAACTCACTGTGAAAAAACTATCAGAAAAACTAGAGAGATTAAAGTCATACGAAACTAAGTGCCAAGAGGGTGTCGAGTCTTTATTTGGATTTTGACAAAGAGAGGGGAGCGGGGATGAAATCATGGAAAGAGAAGAGGAGGAGGCAAAAGCTGAGGGAATCGGTGAAATGGCTCAGTGGGTAAAGGTCTTGCAGCATAAGCCTGGCAGCCCAAGTTCGATCACAGGAACCCATGAAGAGGTAGAAGGAAAGAACCAACTCCACACAAAGTTGTCCTCTGACATCCACACATGCAGGCCCCCCATGATGACAAATAAACAATTTTACGATTCCAGTTGCATGCATTTGGAATGTCAAAGGGAAACAGATTCTCTGCTAAATTATAAGAGAGAGGATAGGGCAAAGGACTCTGGAGTAGACAAAGAAGAGCTAAGCACGGAAGTGTTAACTGTACACGGACAACCCCGGGGCCAGTGCAGACACTGACCTACGTGGTCATCAGATGCTCACCAGGTACCCAAGATCAGAGTCTGAACTTCCGGGAACACGATGGTGGCAAACATGGGCTGTCAAATTGACAATAGAATCCCCTGGAAGACAAACCGCTGGGCGCTTCTTGAGGGAGCTTCCATTGGGTTGACTGAGGTAAGAAGACCCATCCTGCATGTGAGGGGGTCATTGTCTCACAGACTGGGATCCCAGACTAAATGTATAGCAGAGAGGAACTGAGAGAAACGGCTGTCTTCTCTCAGCTTCCAGACAGCAAGTGGATGCAGTGTGGCCAGCTCCCTCGTGCTCCTGCTGCCACGCCTTAGTCCCCATGGTGGGTCCCTTGAACTGTGAGACGAAAGCAACCTTTCTTCCTCAAGAAAATTAATATGAGTCACAGCAATGAGAAAATTAATACAAACACCATCCAGGCCAGGCCTCCAGCACAAAAGACAGCTGATATTTAAAAAAAGCTTTATAAAATATATTAACAAATACTAAATTTAATATATTTGTAATATCTGAGAGTTATTTCACCAAAATGTATCTAGTGTTATTTTGCACTTGGGTGCCTGAATTCTGAGTGTAATGTCAAATTCGGTCAGCACATGGGGGCCTTGGGATTGGCAACCTACAAAGTGGCAGATTCTGTGTCCACGAGCTTTCTTCTTCGGTTTATTTGCAACCCAATTTAGTCAGCAGCAGGTCATGCAGAACAGTCAGGTTACCCCCTTAATAGTTCAGGTCCATCAGTGTGTGACTCAGAGCCCTGCTTCATATTCTGTTCAAGGTTAACATTAGCGCCTTCCTGGAGGAACACGGAGGCAGAGTACCTGAGGCTCAGTGGGAAGGAACACTCTGGATCTCGTGGGACATCTCCAGGCTTTGGGGACAAGCATTGTGTCTTGAGAGTGAAGGCATCGGTAAGACATGGCCTTGCATGGCACTCTGCATGATGCTGCCATAGCTTTCGCTGTTTTCCACAGACTTTACAGACATCCCTTGCATTCTGGGTGCTGGGTACCTTATCTTTTTTAAAGGTTTATTTTGAGTTTGATTACGTGTGTGTGTGTGTGTGTGTGTGTCTGTGTCTGTGTGTGTGTCTGTGTGTGTGTGTGTGTCTGTGTGTGTGTGTGTGTGTGTCTGTGTGTGTCTGTGTGTGTGTGTCTGTGTGTGTGTCTGTGTGTGTCTGTGTCTGTGTGTGTCTGTGTGTGTGTCTGTGTGTGTGTGTGTGTGTCTGTGTCTGTGTGTGTGTGTGTGTGTGTGTCTGTGTGTGTGTGTCTGTGTGTGTGTCTGTGTGTGTGTGTGTGTGTGTGTGTCTGTGTGTGTCTGTGTCTGTGTGTGTCTGTGTGTGTCTGTGTCTGTGTGTGTGTGTGTGTGTGTGTCTGTGTGTGTGTGTGTCTGTGTGTGTGTGTGTGTGTCTGTGTGTGTGTGTCTGTGTGTCTGTGTGTGTGTCTGTGTGTGTCTGTGTGTGTGTGTGTGTGTGTGTCTGTGTCTGTGTGTGTGTCTGTGTCTGTGTGTGTCTGTGTGTGTCTGTGTCTGTGTGTGTGTGTGTGTCTGTGTCTGTGTGTGTGTGTGTGTGTCTGTGTCTGTGTTTATGAGTGAAGTACCCCCAGAAGCCGGAAGAGGGCATCAGATCACCCTGGAACTGGAGTTCCAAATGGTTGTTAGGCTCCAGGCGAGTGCTGGGAAGCAAATCCAGATCTGGAAGAGCAACAAGTGCTCTTAAGCACTGAGCCATCTCACCAATCCCAAAATACTTATCTGTAAATACGCATGAGCATACTTGATTTCTCTCAATGTGCTGCTTTGCTGTGTGTGCTGTGTCTGTTTTTACTGAGAATACTGCCTTTCTGTGTGTGGCTGTATTTATTGAAACATGCTTCAGTTGTTCTGTCTCAATGATGCGTGAGATGTATTTGCTTTAGTCTCATGCACTGGGTAGTTTATCAACATTAATCATTTTTTTTCTAGTGGAATCTCTGGCATTTTGCAGCCTGTCACGAGCGCAGACACAGACACATTTCCTTTTGGGCCATTCTTTGGGTTGGCAGAACACTGTTCATACTCAGAAACACTGATTTCCTACGAGATTCTCATGTATCAGCTGCCACATTTACAAGGCAAAATATATGTGTGGTGCTTAAGATACCTACAAAGGGAAGTGTACAATTAATTTCCCAGCCATACCTACAGATGCAGAGTACAGCTTTAACCCTTGGCTGTCTGCTAAGCTAGCGCCAACAGCATCTACCAACAATGAAAACGCCAGCATCACATCGCTCAGGACTGACAAGGACTTCTGGGAGGATGAGAACTGGACGCCTTGTCTGCAGGACGGTAAGAGCTGATGTGCAGTGAACCGTGAACATAAGAAGACCCTTAACCTGATGGTTTTACACAGGAGAACTCATCCCGATTATGAGATCCGTATTGATACAACTTATAATGAAATGATTAGTAATTAAACAAATCATGAAGTATTCACATAAGGGCTCTACACAGGTCTGCTGGCTTGGAAGGGTGGTTGAAGTACCACCACAGTAAGTGGCTGTTCTGAGCATGTATTCACAGACAGCGCCATGGCATTCACTGTAAGTGGCTGTGCTGGGTGTGCACACACAAAACAGAACATGCTTAGAGGAGTGAGTTTCACTGTCAATTTTTTAATTATTTACTCTTATCTGGATTTTGTAATTTATCTATAATAAATGCCTAGACTTTTATAGTTACAATTCCCATTCATGTATCCATCCATCCATCTATCCAACCAACCAACCAACCAACCAACCAACTAACCAACCATTCATGAACACAATGGTTTTGAGGCCTCCCCACCGCTGCCCCAGTCACGCTTCCTAAAGACACATAGACTATGAAGTTGCCTGGCAAGAACCACTCATTTTGAGTGAGTCTGGTGACCACCATCCCTGCCAAACCAGTCTCTCCTTGCTCAGCTGTCCCCTACCACACAGGCAGTGATGGGTCCTGCTCACCAAGGTCTCCTGGACACAGGGCCTCTCCAGCAGCCTCTGGGCTCCACTCTCCACGGTGACTCCCAGCCAGTTGAGCGCTGCCCAGCACCAGAGGTCCTCATAGCTGCCATGCCAGTAGCTCACAAATGCAAATGTCATTGCAGTGGAGAACAGTGTCCCCAGCAGGCCACGCTGGGACCCACCCAGTGGAATATACACATACCTGGGGAAAGAAGAGGCTGTGAGAAGCTATGCGGATGGGCAGAGGGATGTGCCCGCCTCTCCCTGCTCTCTGGCTTGACTCTCTCAAATACCAACATCTTTGTTGAAGATACAAAGATGCCACTTCCAGGAGTCTGTAGGCCAAACCTTGAACTCTTCTCCACCTCACTCATCCTTGGCAAAACCCCAAACTTGCACAGGGTGCAGCTTTAGTTCAGATGAACACACACACCAAGGAGCACTTATTGTGGCAAAATCGCACTTATAAGAGGCAAGAGGGGCAGCGATGGGGTTAAAGCTGTTGAATGGATGCATCCAGCCTTGGAGCCCATCCTGGGGAGCCTACCAAGCTGCTGGCATTGGGAGGACACTGACCATCATAGCAAGTGTGCATTTTACAGCTCAGCCCACTAAGTTTATGGTAAAGCCATATTTAAAGTAAAGGTAAAAGCATTATTTAAACTCAGTTGTTAAAAGCAGGCCCTTACATGGTAGGAGTGGGAGCATAAGAAGGGTAACAGGGCTGGTTCCAGACTCCCAGGCAAGTGGCTCAGAAGCAAATACAGAAAGGAACTCTAGACTCACAGAAGTGCCGGACCAATGCCTCACTCTCAGCCCCAGGGCATGATGTCCTCAGTGACCAGTCCCCTGAGTGACTAGCCCTGAGGTGTGAGAATATGGAAGCTCAGGAGCTGGTCCTCCTCTGTGGTTTCTAAAAGATCACAGGCCTCGGTTCATTCTGGTCAGTTCTGCTTTGTCCCATTTCTCTCCAGGAGGGGACATGGAGAGGTCTTTATGATGTCTTCTGAGACCCTTTACAGGGATCTTTCTACTTGATTCCTTGAAGCATGGCGCCTCACACCTGTCATCCCAGAACCCTATTGATTTAGCATTCATACCATGCTAAACCACTTTCTTACTGTGGAAGAAGTTTTACTTAAAAATCATTTTTTTAATAGAGCTGCTTCTCAGAAGAAGCTAAAGTTAAGTAAAATTAGTCAGACCAAAAAGACAAATGTCAAAAGTTACCTAAGTGTTTTATTTGAAATAATTTAAACAATGTGTAAAATCAGTCTTATTACTGAGACACCGAGTAGCAAGTCAACAGATGTGTACACTGTGCATCGTATTTGGCCCTCAGACTCTTTTTTCCCATGAAATGCTGGGGCTAGAATTCAGGACCCTGTGCATGCTGGGAAAGTGCTCCACCATATTCCCAGCCTCCTTCCAACTTATCTTTTTCTTTATAATGAAAAGGTTCAGAACCACTTCTCCAGGCTTCTCTAAACACTCACATGCCCTCATTTGTCACCCTCAAGTCCCAAAGAAACCTTTGGCACAAGTTTCACACAGTACCTGTGGCTCCTCTAAGCGTTTCTCATGGCCCTATGCTAAAAGCCCCTCCCAGAGGCTGGGCTTCGCTTCCCTTCCCCTGCCCTGCCCCCTTCCCGGCTTCTGGTTCCTATGTAACTCAGCGTTTTTTGGCTGTGTGCCTTCTCGGTTCCCATGGTTCTCTTGGTCCTCTTGGTCTCCTCGCCTCTCTTCTCTCCCCCACCTCCCTCCTCTCATGGCCCAGTCTGTTCTGCTGGCCACGCTCAGTCTGAATCCTTCTAGATGCTGCTGGCCATTCTCTCCCTCATCTCTACAATAAAACCCTTCTCCTCAACCATACCTCAGGGCGGCCATGTCCTCATTTTCATCCAGTCACCTTACCTTGCACCAGGACACTTGGACTTCTTGTCCTAGCTACCTGTGATGGGGACTGCTTTTGGCAGTGTCTGAGGGTGAATTCTAGGTCTCACACAGGACTCTGCCACTAAGCTGCACACCCAGCTCCTCCTCCACAGACTCTCACCATAGCTAAGTTTATCAGGTTCCTCTAAGCCCCACCTCACACACAGACCTGGGCTTGGTGTTCATGATTGTCTGGCCTACACCACTCAGTTGTAGCAAGAATGTTGCTAGGGCAGTTTAAGGAATATCCCTCCCTGTCCCACCCAGTCACCCTTGACTTCCTGATTCCTTTCCCCTCCCTCAGCCACCTTAGCCTGGCTTCCTTTCTGCAGGAACCCAATCAGGTTGGAGACTGGGGTGGTAGCTCAGTAGGCAAAGTACTGGCAGAGCAAGTGCAAGGACTGAGTTCCATTTCCAGAACACTCTCTCCTCCAAAAGTGTAATTTCAAAGACACATAACTCCAGGGCCAGGGAAGCAGAGAAGGGTGCTCTGTGGCTTGCACCCTCACCTACTTGTTAAGTTTAGGCCAGTGAGACACCCTGACTCTAAAAACAGGTTGACAGCACCTGAGAAATGAGACTGAAGTGGTCCTCTGGCCTCTGCATGTGTACACAGATGTACATGTACCTGCAAACATGTACACCTCCACATGGACAGGTACACAAAGAGTCCCATCAGGTCTATTCAACCAGAGTCTCCCTGAATCCAAATGTCTCCCTGTAATTTTCCCCTCGGTGAACCCATGTGCTCTGTGGGTTTGCATCTCTTATCCTGGCCGTGTTCACAATTGAGTGCAGCTTCATTCTGAGCCTTCCTCCACACCCCACACCTCAGTAGTCTCTGCACAAAACTGCCCTTAGCACTGTAGTGTCCATCACCGCCTTCCTGCAATGTCTTTCACTTTCAAATGCCTAATTTAGGTGATAAATCATACAATCACCTTAGCCAATCCCATTTTATGGGCAAGAAAAGAGAGGCTGAGAAGTTAATTTGATGAAGAAACCCATCAAAGAGGAGAAAAGCCAAGACATAACTTACACCAGGGCCACCAAAGCTAATGTCTCCCTTGCACCTGCGGCTCATTCCAAATGTTCCCTGTCTTTCTCTCTAGTCAGAAAGAATGCTGAAGGCATGTGACATCAAAACAACCAAATTAGTGACTATGCACCTATACATTAAGCTATATATTGTCATGTTTATGAAGGGGCTGAAGAAGTCTGTGCTCAGCTGTGAGCATAAAGACCCAAGTTCAATCCCTAAACTGTAAAACTAAAATGAAATCTAAGACAGTTGAATCACTAAAAAGTGCTCCTGGACCAATAGGTAAGCTACTGGGGAAAGGGAGACCATGCCTCAAAAGCAACCTACAACAAAAATGTGGCTGGCATCTGAGAAACAATACCCAAGGCTATCCTCTGGTTTATACACACATGTGCACACACGCACGCGCACACACACACACACACACACACACACACACACCTGCACATGCATGCACAGATAGTCCTGTGCACACATGCGCATGAACACACAGGGAGTTTCCAGCATTTATTATTAAGCCTCCCAGGCATTGGAGCGTTACAAGACACAGAGACTTAAGGTGTTCTTGCTGTGACATGGGCATGCCTGGCTGTGAGACAACAGCAGATCTGTGACTCTACATGTCATGATGCCAGGTCCATTAGGAAGGCTTCACACTGTGGGAGAGATGGGGGTTAAGAAAGACTAGTGGGGTGCAGGGGGCTGGACCACAGTGTCCACTTTGTTCAGGCATTGAGGAAGAGGTCCTCTAAGCAGAGGGAAGGCTGGGTGTTGCTGGAGGGACGCCTAGAAGGAGGGAGCAGTGAACCTGAGAACACCTGCAGGGGCACAGGTCTTAGTTGGAGCTCTGCTGCCCCCTAGAGGCTGCTTGGTTATCAGTGTTCAATAGAGACAAGAATCTTCATGATCTCCTATAGGCACTGAGGTAACCCCTTCCCACCACGATGCTACTGTCAGGTACCATAAAATGCTTTAGAAAGATGATCATTTTCAGTAGCATTAAGGATGACTGTAGCTAAAGGAAACATTGCAGTATTTGCAAACCTGTTTACATGTTACGACCATATGCGCTAAAGAAAAATAAGCCTCAAGTGTCAGAAAACCCGGTACAGAATAAAAGCCTGTCGTTCCTCCCACCAGTGAGGCTTGGCATTGGGTCCAAATCCAAAAGGGACCTGTCTGCAAGCTCAGGGTGCTGCAGCGGCCGCCCCTTCCTCACATGGAGCTATTTTAAACCATAAGTTCTTACTTTGCTTCTGAAACCAACAACTGACCAAACACAGTCTCTGCAAAATTCTTTATATCCCAGGAATTAAGATATTGCAGGTCCCCAAGGACACAACATTCTTTGATCCAAACCAGAAGGATGCTAGAATCTTCACTCTTCATTTCTGGAAAACAGTAGGTTTGGCAAGAAGAAGGGATAGAGGCTCTCTCTTTAATGCAGTCCACCAGCCTGGTTCTGTCATCTGCCTCAGAAATGGCACACAGGCCACTCGGATGGGCTGCACAGCCACTGACCTCCCAGTGGAAGACACACTCAGGACAGCAAAGACCCCGAGTGTGTGATACACAAAGCCTGATCTTGCCTGGCCAGCTCTGTGCGGTCACTGTCTGCAGAGAATGTCAATGAAGGTCGGTACCTCTCTTCATGCAAAAGTATTTCACAGAATTAACACAACACAGATGCCCTAAGCCAGCAGGAAGCTACCTACAACAGGTAGATGTCATTTACAATGCCAGGCGCTTTCTGCAGACTGTAGACAGTCACTAAGAAATGTTTCAGGGAAATAACCACAAAGCTTGTTTTTCCCCTGAGAGGTCTAAGTTAAACCTGGCATGTTCTCTGCCACCATTATGACAATGAGAGTCGTCCTCAGAGGTGAATGCTCCCCTTATTTAATTAGGTGTGCAGATTACTTTCCATAGACATATCCACTAGTCCTTCATGAGACAGGACCTCTCACTGTAGCCCCAGCAGGCCTCCAACTCACGGCAATCCTCCTGCCTCAGCCTCCCCAGTGCCCGGATTACAGGTATATGCCACCATGCGTTATCGTTTATTAGCTAAAAACCGGCAGTTCCCTTATGAAGATGCGTATCAATCAAAGCATTCAAGATAACCCCTCAGAGGCACCAAAATGCATCAATGCCACACTAAGTACTGAAACCAGAGCAACGTCCTCTTAGGTTAATTTAACCAAGAACAAGCCCACATTGCAATTCTTCATTTCTCTCCCTGTGTCTGCCTGTAGTTTGTGGTTAGAGGCTGATTTGTGGTCTGTCTGTTGTGTGAGTCTGAAACTGTTTTGTTAGTTGTGTCTATGTGCTGTGCCTCTCCCTGGTCAATGGCTTTGCTCTGTGTTTGTTAAAGAAAGCATAAAACGTGTCATAGGAATGAAATGAGGAATTTTTACAGAATCTTCAACGGAGCTTTGCAAGGAACGAAGTTGCTTTACTGACCCCCCACTGACCCTGTGCAGCACTCAAGATTACAACAGACATTATCAAGCTGTATCTTTGTTGCTTGCAATATTTATGGTAGAATTTGTTTTATGGTTGCTTTCAATCTGTTGGCTGCTTTCAGAAAATGATCACCACAAATATATATACACGCATACAATATTCTGGGTCGGGGCATGGAAGAATAATACATCATTTAAGATTAAAGCTATGTACTAGCCTAGGCTGTAAAAGTTGATTGCGTGGGAAATCTAAGGCAAGCAAGGTTGGTTGTATTGTTCTCTTAAAGGCAAGTTAAACTTAAATAGGCTGAGTACACAGTAGGCTAGCTGGTTAATTACATAGTCTCAAATGATCTCAAGGCATGTAATTAACTTGGCTTCAAGGTCTAACAAAAGTTCAGTCTCTTTGGGGGTCAAGGGATTTTTAGAACAATGTATCATTACAAATGTGTTTGGACTGGTGAACTCCATCAGACACTACTGAGTGCAGTGCCAGGAGTCAGAGGTATAACGTTCATTACAGGACAGAACGAGTGATTACCCTCAGATACGTGCTACAGTGGCCAAGCTGGCACCCTGAAGATGTCATGTGAGTCAGAGGCAGGGCACAGAAAGTCAGTGGAAAGGTGGGTATGTGCCTCTGAGCAGTTCCTATGATGGGAAGACAATCTGTCTCTACTCCCTACCCCTTCCCACCACAAAGAACACCTCACAAATATGCTTGCAGCAGGAACAGGGTGAAAAGTCCATGCATGTACCTGTTGGTCTTAAACCTACTGTTTTCACCTGTCCCAGGAAATGCCCTTTGCACTTTCTATCTTTATCTTTGACCTAGAGAGTCACACAGTAGGTACACCGCTTCCTGAAAATGTCCTCACAGGGCATGGCTTTTCTATTATGGCTATCATTTCATCTAAATTCCAAGATTTCCAGGTGAGGAAGTGTGAGCCTGTGTGTGTGTGTGTGTGTGTGTGTGTGTGTGTGTGTGTGTGTGTGTGCAGTTTAGTGTTCTATATTAGTCAGTAATGGTGTGCCAGGCAAATCTCCATCCTAAGGGATATAGATAAAGACCCAGTGTTTATTTCTCTCAAAGAAGCTAACGATTACTTACAAAGGGTTTTAAAGGATGAAATACACAAAAAACAATATAATTTGCTTTTAATATCTTTCAGTTCCGTGCAGACCATAATGCATTTTAATAACTAGGGAGCCACAGTTGGTCAATGGCAGCCATAGACTTGATCATTTCCAGACAATGAGGAGAGGATCACTTGAGAAGTATAGGGGATATTCCAAACCAGGAGAATCCTCAGCTCCTTCACTAAAAGGAGCAGGGTAGAGGTTTCTTGAGTAGTTCTGAAAAGTTACCTAGTAAGAATTCTGTGTCTTGTCTCTCAAGAGAAAACTGTGGAGTTTATAAATAAAAACTAAACCACCCACAGTGGTGGATCACACCTATAATCCTAGCAGGTGGGAGGTGGAGAGGCAGGAGAATTGCTATGAGTTTGAGGCTAGCCTGAAATGATGAGTAAAACCCTGTCTCACAACAACAAAGTTAGTCAAGACATGTGTAGCCTATACTTAAATATCCATGTTTATGTAATGAGATAACCATATTTTTAAGAAACCATAATCTCACAGTCCACGAAGCTGGTGGCTCTGAGGGCTCATGTGCTATGCTTAAAGCTTAGAGAAACACTCAGCTTGATCTTCAGTCCAAAACCCAGAGCTAATCCCTCCTGAGTTCTGTTTCTCAGGGCAGGGAGTGTTGAAAGGTTAGAAAAGGCCAGCCCAAGCCAGCAGCAAAGTGCAGGACGAGGAGTGGAGGATACTTAGGAGCAAGAGGCAAGGCCTTGGGTCTGCTGGACCATCTCAGGACCCCAGAGCCTGTCAGAGTCTCCTCCACTGCAGCCTCGGCCTAATGCCTTCTTTCTGAGCATCTTTGGAGATCAGAGGAGACAGTGGCTCCAGGAGGCTTCGGGCAGTAAGGACAGGCAGATCCCAGGAATGTCTTCATCTTGCAGAGATTTGTACCCATTGATGCATAACAGACCCTCCTCCCTCACCCCTGCCCTGGAAACGCCCACTCTTCCCTCTGCCCCACCCACTTCAATCATGATGGTCCCTCCCATAGGTGGGTCATACAGGAGATGTTCCTCTAGACCAGCTGGCTTCTTTTAGCAGAGCACTCCCCAGGTCCATTCATCAATGTTGCTCCAACAGAGAGGATTTCCTGATTACAGATGAACGCCTGCACACTTGCTAGTTAGCCAGCAGCACAGGGAATATCTTGCTACTTATTATGGATTGGATCTAAAATGTCCCGTCCCCGGCAGGTGTTCTGGAAGACTGTGGAGCCTTCAGGGTGTGAGATCCATTTGTCCAGAAGCAGGCAAGGAGCCAAAGGGAGGCTCCATAACATGTGAAGCAGACACCTGGTGCTCGGACCTGCATCTGTTCCAGCCTGTGTTCTCTGCTTCCTACCCACACTAAGCAGACACCGCATACTCCTGATGACAGAGTCGCTGTAGCCGCCAGGAATCCCCCTCCCTGTCATCCTGTCCCCTCAGAAACTGAGCCAAAGTAAACTTCTCATTCCTTTAGCTGCTTCTGTCTGGTATTTTGTCATAGCGATGAAAAATCGAGACACTATATTTTACCAACAAAAAGGAAGAAACCAAAGGCCGATGAGTTTCATAGGTGACAGTATATTTACTCCTCTGAGTCTGAACTAGACTGTTTTTGATATTTCCTCTGCCAGTTAATCCCAAACTCTTCACTTTAGCCTCAGGCAGGCTCTTTAGACAAGGGCAAAAAGCAGCCACTTTCTTCACCAAAATATCACACGAATGATCTCTAGGCTACATGTTAATATTCTTCTCGTCTGAAACCTCTTGAGCCAGGCCCCCACAGTTTAACTCACCCTTGGGAGCACTGTCCTCCATGATCCTATTATTATGGCCCATTAAGTCCCCTTAAAGCCTTCAACCTCATTTCTAACCCAAAGTCCCAAAGTTCACACTCCTTCAAACAAAAGCACGGTCAGGCCTGTCACAGCAACACCCCAGTCCCTGGTACCAACTTCTGTCTGAGGGTCTGAACTGCTGTGAAGAGACACCATGACCATGGCAACTCTTATAAAGGAAAATATTTAATAGGGTATCTTACAGTTTTGGTCCATTATCCTCATGGTAGGACATGGCGGCATTTGGCCAAACATTCAAACTACCACAGAATCTAAGTGTGAAGAGGTGAGAGCTATGTATTCAACCTACACTACACAGACCTGATGTTGACAGTTCATCCAGATGTCATGCAGGTGTCCTTCACACATGTAGAGTTCAGGATTTGTTGATGGATGAGGATAAAGGCAACCCTACCACAACCCAAACCATCTTCAGTACCTTGCAACAAAGGCACGATGGACCTCCCACCTAGGATACACCTTACCTACCAAAGTCGCCTGACAATGTCCCTTGAAATGAGTGGTTGCTGTGTGTGTGTGTGTGTGTGTGTGTGTGTGTGTGTGTGTGTGTGTGTGTGTGTGGTTTGGTTTGGCTTTTTTAACACAAGGTCTTGCTATACACTTGCATGCTACTCACTGCATAGCCTCGAATGGTCTTGAATTCAAGGCAATCCTCCTGCCTCAGTCTCTGGAGTGCTGTGGGATTACAGGTATACATTACCACGCCTGGTTTTCACTTCTTCATCTTGAAGGTGCCTGACAGCACTCTGGAGGTTCAGGGTCCCCATGACACACAAGCCTTTGAAATAACCCTGAGCAAACAGCCCTAGAAGACACCATCTTCAGAACTCACCTCTACACAAACAGAGGCATGGGCAGCCTTGGGGCAAGGGGACACCTGAAGGCAGACTGTGTTGTCTCTCCATGGGGGTTTCTCACCCCTTTTCCAGGCCTGCCTTTGTCTCTGCCTATACATAAGTATGTGGAGCAGGCTCCTTGGTGGTTTGCTCAGAGAGGATGGAGGGAGAGTATCCACTCCTTAGTTGCTGTTGAGCAGGACCTAATTGCTAATAAAAAGGTCCTCAAAGATTCAGTTTAATAACCACCAAGATTTCCTGGCTGCCTGCCTGTTTTCCTACCTTCCTCCTAAGAGGATACTAAAAGCACTTACATGCTTCTCCAGGCTACATGAAAGGGGGCAGCACATGGCAAGCCAAAAGCAAAGGGGTGACTCCGGATGTGTGCACGACAAAGGGATGATGTGTGTTTCTCCTGCCCCACAGCCTGCAGGGGAAGGAGGGCCCATCCCCCCCTTCCCCTGACACACTGTGTACCCTCTGCTCTGTCAACACCTCCTAAATTTCAGGGTCAGCATTACGACGCTGGGTGCACAGCTCCTCTTCTTAGCGATTGTACCATTTGTTACTCCTGGCTGCTTTTCCTTGGATGTCTGCCTCTCACCCCACATCCTACCCACTGTTGGTCTTCATCTTCACACTCGTGTATCATGGCTGCTGAGAAAACATGCGCTATAAAAGGATCGTGTGAAATGTGAAGGTCACTGTGCTGGTGCGTTGCCTGGGGCCCTCTAGAAGAAAGTATTCTAAAGACAAACGCAGTCGAGAAATGCCAGGAGGCCTATGCAGGCATCTCACTCTCCGTCTGCATTTGTGGTGTAATGATGCAGGCAGCCATGCTGGACAGGGCCTCCCAGAGGCAAGAGGAGAGGCTCTGCTGCATGTAGACCCCAGGTTCCCATGGCAACACAGCATCACATGCAGAAAGTCTAGTTAGTGGTACACACACACAAAAAAGAAAATTAACAGCTGGATATAGGAATACAAACAAAAGAAGATGACCACACAAAAGGTTCTTCTCCCCAGGAAGTATGTGACTGTCACAACTGCCAAGTCTTTTCCAAAGAACCATGCTGTCTATGGTGGTTCTCATCGCCTTATGACCCAAATGGAGACCCATCAGCCTGGCTCTACCAAAGTCAGCCTCCAACTAGCTCCCTCCTAGGCTACTACCTACACTTACAAATCAGAAATAGACTCTACCCAGTCAGTGAGCTCTCTATGGATCTGGGCCCTGTAGCCCTTGCAAGGCCTACCCCAGCCGTTTTTTTTCTTCTACTTGGGGCTCCACACTCACTTCGAGGAATATTTTTCTTATCTAATCTTACCCTTTGATTCCTGTGTAAGTGAGTGAGTGTGAGTGTGTGTGTGTGTGTGTGTGTGTGTGTGTGTGTGTGTGTGTGTGTGTGTGTGTGTACACACACCAGAGGACAACGTTTTTTGAGACAGTCTCTAACTGGCATGAGGCTTGCCAAGTAGGCTAGGATGGCTGGCTAGGGGAACACCTAGGATCCACCTGTTCCTCACATCCCCAGGACTGAGGTTAGTAGCACCTGGCTTTTCCCAACCTGGGATCTCGGGGACTGAACTCAGGTCCTCTTGCTTGGAAGGCAAGCCCTTTATAGACTGAGCTATCATCCCAGCCCTCAACGCTTTGATTTATCTCTTGGAGTCTCATGCTGGTCTCAGCCTAAATCATTTCATCCGCCTTCATGCGCCAGGCTTCTGTACTGTAGGCCAATGCTTCAGGCTGGAGACAAGCACCATCTGTCACCTTACATCAAGACACGGCAGAAAATCAAAGCCATTCTCCTGAGGTTTCCCCAGAATCCAAGTCCAGGGTCCAGGATAACCCTGACACCTGTCTTCTCCTGTTCTTTCCCTCATCCTCCTCATCCACGTTCATTTTCCTTTCTTCTTCCATTGCCTCCCACACTGCACACAGAGTGACTGCAGCCAGCCAGCCTCGTAAGCGCCGCCATCTTCATAGGCTGCTACCGGCTTCCACACCCTGCACTGTCTGGAGAATGCTGTTTAGGAAGTCAGGCTAAACCACTCATGACAGCTAGCAGGGTCGGGCAAGTAAGACATCTCCCACCACATTTCCCCATGAAAGTTGCCAGAAGTACCAAAAATAAAGGGGGGGGATATTTATCAAAAAAGCGAAACAATGTGGTTAAATCTCTTTAAAGTTAAAGCACTTGTCTAGGTATGGTGATGTGCACCTCTAATCTTGGCGTTAGCACAGCCAGGGCAAGCAGATCTCTGTGAGTTCTAGACCACCCTGATCTGCATGTGCAATTCCAGGATAGCCAGGGCTACATAAGAGACCCTGTTTCAAAACAAACAAAACTTAAAGCACTTAAGTTGGGAGTGTTAATTTGTGATCTTGACTTTCAGAAGCCTTACACAAAACCGTGGGCATCACGTACATGGGAGTGTGCTCAGGAGCCTGCAGGGGCATGACTCTCTTTGCCCCTTTGGTGGTGCCCAAGTCAAGTTTCCTAGAAAAACAAACAACAACTCACCCTCTGCCATCCACACCACTCCTCACCTCAGAGTGTTAGATGGTCATGGGGAAGTACAGAATCTGAATTGTGGTTGGAAAAGAACAAAAGGCGCACAGAGTGCCTTTGGGCTGCAGACATAGCTCTGTGTGTAAAGCATTCACCTTGCAAGCATGTGGACTTGAGTTTGATCCCTGGAACCATATGTAAGAGAGCTGGCCATAGTGCGTGTTTGCAATTCCAGAACCTGGGAGGTTGAGACAGGACAATCCCTGGGCCTTGCTAGCAAGCCAGAGTAGCCTACTTGTCAAAGTTCATGCTGGTTATAGACCCTTGTTTAAAATATAAGGCAAACAGAGCCTAAGTCATGACACCAGATATTGTCTGTTGATGTCCACATGCACAAAGGTACATGCACACACAGGTTCATGCACATATAGGTGCATACATACACAGGTGCATATATACACAGGTGCATGCACATACAGGTGCACACACAGGTGAATGCACACACAAGTGAACTCACACAGATACACACATACACAGGTGCATACACACAGGTGCATACACACAGGTGCATACACACACAGGTGCATACACACACAGGTGCATACACACACAGGTGCATACACACAGGTGCATACACACACAGGTGCATACACACAGGTGCATACACACACAGGTGCGTACATACACAGGTGCATACACACACAGGTGCATACACACAGGTGCATACACACAGGTGCATACACACACAGGTGCGTACATACACAGGTGCATACACACACAGGTGCATACACACAGGTGCATACACACACAGGTACATGCACATACTGGTAAATACATACACAGGTGTAGACACACATGGGTGCATGAACATACAGGTGCAGACATTGGAGCACACTGGCAATGAAAAGACTTTTTTCTCTGAGGACCACAGATGGGGTTCATTGGCCAGAATGAGAAGCAAGTGAGAGAAAACAGCAGCAGCTATCATACAGGCAACAATCTCAAAATACTGCCACTCAATGCTGTCTTCAAGAGGAAGAAAAATAATGGTCTCAAGAGCTGAAATGATTTCCAGAAAACAATCCAAGTGTGACGGTTGCTGGTAGTAACGATGAGGCCATTCCCATCTTTGGCTGAAATCGAGGCTCTGACAAACCAGCTTTGATGGAATTGTCCTGGCCGCCTCTCATTTATCATAATTATGATTCACAGTCCCTATCAGAGATGATGCCTTTAGAAATGGGTGCTGGAAGGAAAAACTGATAAAGCTTAAGCTTGGGTACAAATGACAATAGATCTGTGACAGCTGACCCCACCCCTGTGCCTACTGCCCTGTGCTAGGGAAACAATGACCCTGGAGCATTTCCTCAGGATGTAGTGAGTGCTGGCTAGATGACACCACCCACTCAAATGGCCCCATGACAACTGAATGAAGCCTTGAGTGCACATTAGAGATTAATATTTTAAGAGCTGGCATGTTACAGAGACTGCCTAAGGAAGGCGTTATGTGTGACACAGTGTAGAGCCTGATGTAGATTATAAGTGCAATAGCAGTGTAAGAAATCCAATGGGAGTGGCCGCAGAACTGGGCCATGGGCACAGGGGCCACACTGTAAAATAGTCACTTCATGAAAGCTAGGGGCAGAAGTGAGCATACAAACGATATCACACCTACTCTTAAGAGCCCCCCCCCCCTTTCAGGCTTGAACATCTCTTTCCAAACCCAACAATAGAAAACTAACCCTAACTAGGTGCATAGCACCTCCTGTCCTCGCTCTCTTTATCCTACCCCTCTAGGTACCTGTGACCATGCCCAAATGGGCATGTTCCATGATACAGGTATCTAGGGTCTCTCCCTACACCCCCAAGTGGAGTCAAGAGGGGGAAAGACATTTCTGGGTAAGGGCATTTCCTAGGGAAGGCAGCATAAAGCTAACCCACATGGGCTATAGAGGGAAGCTAGGCCTTGAGTCTGGGGACTCAGACAAGAAGCTGGGTTCACCTGACAGGAGTGTGGTCCCCAGTTCTCCTGCCCGCATCATCCTCCTGACTCCCAAGACCAAGGTGGATGAAGCTGTGAGCCGGGGATAACTTCCCAGTATCACTACTTTGGGAAGGTCAAGGAAGAAAGACATTGCTTCCAACTACCTCCATTGCTGATGGCCATGGAGTCTTGCTTCCCCAGACTGTACCATTAACACAAGTCTAATCCAGTGACCAACTCAGGTCTTCTGGCCCTCTCATAGCCTCAGCTTTCCTGAGAAGGAAAGAGAGGATTTGGGGAGACAGGACACGCCAAGATGATGCAGAGGTGTGGGTAAGAATTAAACAGTCCTGGGAATTATCTGTCTTTGCCTTACAAGCTCGAGTTGAGACCCTAATTGCTAGTGTGTGTGTGTGTGTGTGTGTGTGTGTGTGTGTGTGTGTGTGTGTGTGTGTGTGTGTGTGCATACCTCATATGAAGACCTATGCTGGTCAGAAGAGGGCATCAGAATCCCTGGAGCAGGAGTTACGGGCATGATGAGCTGCCCTACATGGGTGCTGGAAACCAAACTCAGAGCCATCTCTCCAACCCCTTAGCTGCTTATTTTGGGAATTCATTAAGCAGTCTCTCTTTCCATTCCATGAAGCCTCCTTCAGGATCATTCATTATTTACCTAGAACCAGAGAACCCAGAGAGAAGCTGGCTGTGCACACTGCTAGGCTTGGGATTGCTGAGACACAGATGTGGGCTTTGAACTGCTCATCCTGGCTATAGGAGCTAAGAACACCACAGGGATGCTAGAAAGCACCAGATGTTGACAAGCAACCCATCTTCTCATCAACACCCATCCATGAGATCAACATTGCAGTTAACATCATGTCTGAGTAATTTCCTGCTATGTCATGGTAACACAAACACACCAAGACCTCTGAGTCCTCACACTGGACATGAGAACATAGTCTTAGGCAACACCTACACTGAGAGAATGAAATATCTAAGCTGTGCAGACATCCCAACTCACAAGGACAAAATTCCAACACCTTCCTGATGTTCCCTCCACCCAGGGTCCCAGAAAGTGGCCCTTTGGTTTCTACTCTTCCTCACTGGACCAGCTCTGGACTACAGCTATCTCTGGCCTAGAAGAAGAAGGCTCAGAGCTCCCACCAGCATCTCTCACTCTGAGGCCACAGGTGCAGGACTATATCACACAGTGTCAAGTGCAACACCACACTTGAAAGAAATCTCTGATCTTGCTCTTGGAGGACCTTAGTCCAAAGATTGAGACTTTTCACTGGGTCATGCTCTGAGCAGACTGAGTTCATCCATGGCTCAGGTGAAGCCCATCCTCTCTCTAATGAACCTTGCCAAGGGCAGTAGGCAGGAGAGGGATTCTGACGGTGCTCCAGGTGCAGTGGCTTCACTTCAGGTTTCTAGAAGCAAAATATCCAAGTCATGCCTGTATAGTCCTTGTGACTGCCCACTAGAGTCAGGCTCTCTGTTCCCAAATCAGAGGCACATTTGTGCTTACCAAAGGCATATGCCTGTAAACAGTTTGCTGAGTACCAAATCAGAAGTAGATGCCGTGACGAGCACAGTGATAACACAAAGACATCGAGAAGCATCCCGTGCTTGCCTGGAACAGACATCTTGAAGTTTGTGAAAAAATCTTGTTACCTTGAATACATAAATTAACACAGAATGAAATTCGGCCTAGCGTTAGAGACTTTGAGTGCAAACCCAGTGTGCAGGGGGAAGGGTAGACCCTAACAGGATGGGTGTGTCAGCCACAATTGAGGGGGATAAAGGGAGACAGCTGCAGAGGAGGGCTCTATCTTGCTCAGGTTGACTTCCTGTTATCAACTCCAGCACAGCCCTGGTAAAATGGAGAACCTGTTCCAAAACAAGGCAGCAACGGAGGAAGAGGGGACCACTCCCTCCCTGAGTCTTTCAAGAAAAGACCTTAAAAGTTGACAAGACCGGGGTGCCTCTCACTCAGGAAACCCTGGATAGTGGCTTCACAGGGCTTATCTCGATATGGAAATGAAACGAGACCCTCTCGACAAGCTCCCTGAGAACGGAGCTCATGGAAGGCTGGATGGACAGGTCCCTGGGCTTTGTCCCCATCCAATAAACACAAACAGCAGCATAGCTGCTGGACCCAAGTCTCCTTGGACACACACATATGATATGTGTTCAGTTCACCCCATTAGGATCTCATAGGATAGTTTGTGGTGATTAAATAAAACCAAGGGTTTGGAAAGGAACTGAAAAACAGCATAAAGCAAGCAAGTACCAGAATGTTTTCAGGACAACAACTACTTTGAATGGAGATTAATTTGATAAATGTTCTATTGTTAACAGAAACTTATTTTAAGTACTTGCTATTAATGTATATTCATTGCAGTAAATAATGGGCATCATTAAAACATCTTCACATATGATCAGAACCATCCCACATAAACCTCTTTTTTTTTTTTTTTGAGACAGGGTTTCTCTGTGTAGCTTTGGAGGCTGTCCTGGAACTCACTCTGTAGACGAGGCTGGCCTCGAACTCACAGAGATCCATGGGCCTCTGCCTCCTGAGAGCTGGGATTAAACGTGTGTGCCACCACTGCCTTGCTCCACTCCACATGAGCCTCCTAACCCTTTCTTTCCCAAGGATCACCTCCCTCTTCCCAAATTCTCCTTTTCCCTTTAATGTCATATATATCAATATACCTACAAATACACACAGACACAAATGAACATAGACAATCATATATTCATTCTAGATTCCACATATGAGAAAACATAAGATTCATGTCTGAGTCTGGCTTACTTTGTTTAACACGATTTCTAGTTCCACCTATGTTCCTGCAAATAGAGAGCATTCTCTTCGAGGCTGGATTAAACTCCATCATGCACACTAACTACAATTTCTTCAGGGAGTCCTCTGTTGATGGACATCTAGGCTCACTCCCTAATCTGGACATTGTGAATAGTAGCTTAATAAACATGGGTGCTTACAGAGAGGAAACAGGCTCTCTAGGGAAAGAGCTTGCCTAGCAAGCAAAGGGACCTGAGTTCAAGTGCCTAATGCTTACATAAATAAATAAACACAGGACGTTCAGATGGCTCTATGATGTGTCACTTCAAGCAAACACCTGGGAGTGGTTTATCTGGTTCATACAGTAGTTCTACTTTAGCTTTGGGGGGTAACCTCCATGCTGATTTCTGTGGAAACTGCACTAATTTATGTTCTATTGGGAACACTATTACCTGTAACAACCAGGGGAGGAATCTCCCTTGATGCTAATATGCTGCCTACAGCAGAGAAGAGAGGAAACATTGGGAACCATATATGCACTAAACATCTTATGGGTTTGATTCAATTTGCAAATCTACCCTGGGAATTTCCCCCTCAGTTTGCAGTTGGAGAAAAGAAAGCTTGGAGAAGTTGTTCACTTCTAACCGAAGAGCTGTCTGGTTGGCTTCACTCTGTACAAGTCTCAGACAGAATCTGGAGCAAGGTGCCCAATCTCTGTGACATAGGCTCCTCTGTCTGAACTGTCTCTGAGTAGAAAAGGCTATAGCCGATGGCAGAGAGGAACCTGAGGCTAAGGTGTGTCTGGTTCCAAAACACACTCTCTTTCTACTAGGCCTCCTTGCTTCTTCTGGCAGCTGTGAAGGGCTGTGTGCAAAGAAAGTGATAAGCCAGCATTTAATCATTTTAGCCCGTTAGACCACTACTGAGCCCCTATTAAATACTAATGACTGTGCTCAGAGCTTTATATGGTATTGTATTTCATTTGATTTGTTTGTTTTGTTTGTTCATTTGCTTGAGACAGGGTGTCTTCCATTGTAGACTGGCCTTGAGCTTGCATATATAGAAGAGAATGACCTTGAACCCCTGATCCTCCCACCTCTGCCTCCCAGAGGCAGGGGTTATAGGCATGCACCACTATGCCTGGCAATTACTTCACTTTATTTAGACAGTTCTTGCTTAGTAATCAAAATCATGTCTATGACACTACATTATCATAGCAGCACAGCATGGCAAGACCAGAGAAGTGTCCAGCTTACCTCGGGAGTCTGGGAGAAACTCAGAATGCCACAAGGATGAGGGGACACAAAGGAACTCCTGTTGTAGGCACACAGAATGCTAGAGACATGCAAAGGATGTCCAGACCATCTGAACATGTGGACCCCCAGCCTACACCCCAGACTTCTCCGTGTCTGAGAAACTCTTTGAGACAGATGTTTCCACTTTCAGACCATTTGGAAGGATGAGCACCTGCTTCCACGACTTTCTGCCAGTTGGTCCTGGCTTTCCCCTTCCAACCAACATGGACCTAGAACCAGTTCCTCACTAGCCACCTATTGAACGTCCAGTGAAGGCTTCATCTCTTCCCAAAGGCCCAGTTTGGAGCAAGCTTGTTATTTCACAGTTAGTTCTAGAGCCCCTCACTGTCAGTTTCTCTCATAGATGGTTCCTGGTTTGTTCTTCTGTGGAGCTGTGGTACGTCAACAGGGAAAAATACTAACCCCCTTCTGACCAAACATCTGTGTCATTATTAATGTCTTTCTGAACTCCTACTATGTTCCAGGAACAGTGCTGAGCATTGGAGCCATGAGGAAACATTGCAGGTAAGATGCACTCATGGAACACACATCCCACCTATGACTGGCAAAGTCTGTAGTGACACTCATTTCAGAACAGACTCAACTCCCACCAAATTTGAACCTATTACTTCCCTCGAATGGGTGTTCTTTCTCACCTTCCTTCCTAACCACAGACACTCCTGTCTCCGTTAGCCCTGTCCACCTACGCATGCCTCTCCACAAGAGAGGTGTCCATTCTGTGACTTCAAACATGGCTGCCTCCCGTCACACGGCTGTTTTAACTAGTTCTCTCTTTAGCATGAGGGCACCCTTCCAGTGTCTTCCATTTTATAAACACCATTGTGCCACCCTCCACAGTTTTCCAGTCTCAATGCCAAGTACAAAATCTTTTCAGGGCCCTTGACTGGGGGGCTGACCCAGGCTAGCCTCCCCTCCCATTCACCCTTGACCCTTCTCCTCCTCCTGGTTCCACTCCACCCCTTTCGTCAATGTTGTCAGTGACCTCCACGTGGCCAGAGACAATGAGCAGTCTCCACCCCCTCCTTTGTCTTATCTACTCCTTCTGCATCGACCCTGCCTTCTATTTTCCTCTTCCGATAACCTCTGCTTCAAGCCTGGCCAATATAGGACTACTTACGCTCAAAAGTAGACCACCTTTTTAAACATCCAGAAATAGCTACCTCTTGTGTATGTCCTCTCTGACGGGCTTCTATAAATACACATAGCCTCATCCAGAGCTGCACACAAACCATTTTAGAAACCTCTCCATTCCCCCTAATCTATCAAGAGCATCCTTCCTCTGCCCCACCTTCCTTGTTAATTTCAACATTCTATTCTCTTGAGGCTCCTTTCCTCTCACCATCCTAGCTATCCCTCCCTCCCCAGTGCCCAGCATAGGGGGCTCAATCACTGCCTGGATCTAAAAATATCAGCAACCACCACCAGAATCAAGTCCCTGTCCCTCAACTTCTGCACACCCATTCTGGAGCCCGCACCAGCAATTAACACTATTCAGAGCCACACACACTAATCTGTACTTGCTGGCCTAGGGTACCACATGTACCATAGAGAAACACGGACGCCAATAAGCCGCAGCAGCAGCAGCAGCTCAGGAAACATCTGCAGAAGTATTCAGAAGGCAAGAGGAAGAGAACTGGAGGAAAACCCAATAGATTCGGCACTGGCAAAAATTAGCATGGGAAAAAATTAGCATGGGACAGTGGGGAGGATGAAAGAGGAGCTGGAAGAGAAACATTAAAACCGAACTTCTTCACGCTTTTGCCGAGAGCTGTGCGGCTACGGACAGCTCTGCTTCACTGGCTCCTGACTGCTGCTCTGAAGGAGGCTTCATGGAATGAAAAGAGAGACTGCTTAATCAATTCCCAAAATAAGCAGCTCAGGGGTTGGAGAGATGGCTCCCAGCACCCATGGAAGGCAGCTTACCATGCCCGCCCATAACTCCTGCTCCAGGGGTTCTGATGGCCTCTTCTGACCAGCATGGGTCTTCATACAAGGTATGCACACACACACACACACACACACACACACACAGAGAGAGAGAGAGAGAGAGAGAGAGAGAGACAGACAGACAGACAGACAGACAGACAGAGACAGAGAGACAGAGAGACAGAGAGAGACAGAGAGACAGAGACAGAGACAGAGACAGAGAAGAAGCAATTAGCGGCTCAACATGGGCTTGCAAGGAGACAGATAATTCCCAGGACTGTTTAATTCTGACCCACACCTCTGCATCATCTTGGCATGTCCTGTCTCCCCAAATCCTCTCTTTCCTTCTCGGGAAAGCTGAAGCTATGAGAGAGCCAGAACTGCTGGGTTGGTCACTGAATTAGACTTGTGTTAATGGCACAGTCTGGGGAAGCACGACTCCATGGCCGTCAGCACACACATGCACTCACACATAGGGTCTCAAATAAAAGATTAAGACATAGAATGCAAAGGTCTTGGAGGATGGCCTGGCATGCAGCAAGCATTCCATGAGCCAGGCTGCTAGCTGGGACAAACACCACCTTGTAAGAATTGAATAGGGCCTCCCATCCATTCAGCAAAGTGCCTGATCCTCCTAGAACAACCACTCAGAATCCTGGTCCCACACCCACCACTCAACCCTGACGGCGTTTTGAAGACTTGCTAAACATCCCTTTCTTGATGAACATCACTTTCCTTAACAAATTAGCTAAGTGGAAATCCCCAGTGTCAACAATCCAGATTAGAAAAGCACATCTAACTCCCAAGCACCCTCTCTCATTACTGTCTGTGTGATTTGTGTGGCTAATACATGTCTCACTAAAGGGCACCCTGGAACCAGCAGGGAGCTCGGACTGCAGACCACCCGACAGCTCCTGGAAGCTAAGTGCTCATCAGCAGACTTGTGAGCTGTGATCCTGTAACTAAGGCTTCCCCGGGGATACAAACCATGCCCTGCAGTGGCTGCAGCCTGATGCCATGCAAGCACACACTGTGTGTTTGGGTTACTCCCCATCACATCTGCTCACTAGTTCAGTGATTCTGCATCCCCTGGGAGCACTCGCTGGCTGTGCACCTTCACTAGGGAGTTACTAGTTCCTGGGTGTCAGTCAGCACCTGCGCTCAATAAGGACTGGAGATGCCGTCAGTGTAGCTTGGGAGCTAGCTGGGCAGGATCTTTTCTGGAAAACTTTCCAAGTCAAAAGAAGACGTTTGCTCCCTCACACCCCTCTGCTCAGTTTTGTTTTTTGACAAGCTGGCCCCAAACTCTGTAGTCAAGAAAGGCCTGGAGCTCAGGGCCCCTCCCATGTCCTATCACTCCAGGCTCTTCTGTCGCCCTGAACGGCCAAGTCACCTTCATTCCCTTCTTTGTACCTTCAGTTCCAACAGAGCAGATGCCTCTCCCCACCCCCCATCTCTCCACCCCCACCCCCGAGAACTTCCTGTCCGCACATGCCTGGATGGTAGATAGGTGTTCCCCTCTTTCTTTCTTTCTTTCTTTCTTTCTTTCTTTCTTTCTTTCTTCCTTTCTTTCTTCCTTTCTTTCTTTCTGTTTTGTTCTGTTTTGTTTTTGTTTTTCAAGACAGGGTTTCTCTGTAGCTTTGGAACCTATCCTGGCACTCGCTCTGGAGACCAGGCTGGCCTCAAACTCAGAGATCTGCCTGCCTCTGCCTCCCAAGTGCTGGGATTAAAGGCGTGCGCCACCAATGCCCGGCTCCCTTTCTTTCTTAAGACAAGAAACCTTTGACTGTGAGGAAGCCAGATAGGCCTCACGGGCTCCTCTTTGTTCATGACTTTGAAGGGGTAATAAACAAGAAAACACAGGATAACCACACAAGCTCAAAGGTGAAACCTGGTCCTTACAAAAATACAAAAGGGAACCTGGGGACTGAGCAACCCAACATGGGGATGGATCTTCATGGGCCTCATGGGAAGGAAAGCACAGGGAACCCGGCACAGGAGGCAGAGTGAGGAGATGCCCCAGCCCAAAGAAACAAACAGGGTGCTGGGGCTGAATAGGCCCAGGGAGGAGGCGAGTCAGAAATGAGCACAGCCTGGCCTCCTCTGCCAATGCTAGATACTCACTCCAAAGTTATTTCAGACAGCCCTGCCTCACTTGGGAAGGCAATGCTATGATTTCTCAGATACTACCTATGGCCTGGAATATGCTTTCATGATTTTGCTGATGTCACACAAAGGTTTTACCTTGCTGGGTAGCATTGGTGACCACACAGCTGAAAATAGAAACCACACCTGCAAAAGCTACCCTGCAAGGCTACAAGCACTGATCCACAACGAACTCAGCCCTGGGTGGAGCACACACACAGAAACCAGGTCTAGACCTCTGTCTCTTGGCCAGTCAATCAGAGGACATCTGATGGGAAGACAAGGCCATGTCTATGGATGGCAGCCTGTGCAAGAAAAACACAGGCTAAGGTCCAAACCCCAGACATGCCACACCATCAGCATGGCTGCAGCATGAGCCAAGAGTGGCACCTAATACCTGCTAAGTGACACACTGAGTGGAATTAGACAGATCTGTTATTAAATCCCACCTTCCAGCCTTTTACCAAGCCTCTTCCATCTATCCAACCGGTATTTACAGAGCAGACAGAGATAACATTTTTCTTTCAAATTATGAACAGAACAAACAAGGGAAGACTTAGAAAAGTTTGCTGAAATGAATAGGTAATATGGAGAGTGAACTCACAGAGGTAATAAAAACCGATTTGTTAAGGGGTGCAATGGACAAAACTGATGAGTACAGAACAAAGCAGACGCCACTACTGATCCTGTGGGACCATGCCCAGCACGAGCCAGAGCAGGAGAGCCAGCAAGCTTTCCTCTCAGGCTTATTAGTCCCTCACAAAGCACTCCAGGCCACACTGTAAGGCCAGTACCCCAAAGATATTGGCTTGGCAGAATAAATTCCCACAACAGTGATATGCTCCTAGACAAATACTATATAGAAAACTATCAAACCAGGGCTGAGGAGAGGCTCTACTGGCCAAGTGCTCCCTGTGGAAGCATGAGAACTTGACTTCAATCCCAGGTCCCCAGTATCCATGTTTACATAGACAGACAGACAGACAGACAGACAGACAGAGTTAGGCTTGGCAGTGCTTTCTTATAACAACCCTAGCACTCAGAAGACAGACATAGGTGAATCCCTCAGGTTTGCAGGCCAGCCAGCCTAATCAATCGACTCGATGAATTCCAGACAATTGAGAGACACTGTCTCATAGATACAAGGAGTATTATGCTTCTGAAAGAACAGCACCCAAGGTTGACCTCTGGCCTCCACACACATTCATATAGATTCACAGAAAACCACCTACCAACACATAACACATATGCACAAAATCAAGCCAGATAGGGCCCTAAGCCTGACAGGCACTTTCGGGATCTTGCTGTGGATGGCATTATTTGCTCAGGACTCCCCAGTAGGCTCATCTATGCGCTGAAGCGGGCTGTGACTCTCATGACAGAGACAGCCTTGTGAGCCTTTGTCCCCAGATGCAGGTTAGTGCCCTGTAGAGCCTATCAGTGATGAACAGTGAACTATCCAACAGCATTCAGCAGGTCAGACACAATCTATCCTACCAGTCCCCGTGGGTGTCACAATGAAATACACAGGAACGGCACCAGCATGGTATTTTATTCCCGTTGCTAAGCTCTCCCAAGCAAAGTCGTCTAAAACTGAGGCTGAAGGATCACCTGAGCCTGCTGGCCACCAGCGTGGCTGAAAATGGAAGCCCCAGACTCATCGACAGACTGCCTCAAAGTAGCAAGGTGGAGTCATAGAATAGAATCCCAGTGGCTCCACACATACATGTGTCACAACTACTCATAAGCACTCATGCCAAATAAAAAAAGTTTGTGTTGTCCTGAAAGAAGGTAGCACCTGCACCCCCACTGCCTCGGCTGAGGAAGGGAGCCAAGGAACACGGGTCTGTGCAGTGTGTGTCCTTCATGGGGTGACGATGAGGGCAAGCAGGACCGTGCTCTTCCGAGCCTCCGGGGCAAGTATCCAAGTGCCCACATGGGCACTCCCACCCGGCCTGCCCTGTCCACACGCACCTGGCCACCCAGAGAGTCACAAGTGCCTTTCCCACTTCACCCCTGTCAGCAAGGGACTGGGCCCAGGCCCTCCTTGGCAGGAGATGTTGATGCAGACACGAGGCGAGGGTCTCTGACCAGGGGTTTCTGGAGTCAGGAGGGAATGGCAGCATAATGGGCTCCTCTGGGACTCATCCGCCATTCAAGGATGCCCTGAGGTCATGGGGACATTTATTCCATATCCACATACCCACATACATGTGATGGGGAATGTACTTCTGTGTATGTTCATCTTACCGATTATTGAATAAAGTACTGTTTGGCCAATGAGGCAGCAAGTTAGACGGGACTAGGAGTCGAGGAGGATTCTGGGAAATGTAGTAAAAAGAAGTATTGTGATACAGGCAGGAAGTGACATAGCAGGCAGACTCATGTATAAGCAAGGGCAAGAAGGAAATCGTCCCTTTTCTCTTCTTCCTGGTCTCTGCTCTGGAGTCGCCATGGGATCGACTGGCAAGAGAGGATGTTATCGGAAGGCGTCCGATAAGATAAGTCTTATAAAATATATAGATTTATAATAATTAAGACTGAGCTAGTAGATGAGAAATCCTAGTCATTGGCCAAGCAGCATTTGTACCTAATATAAGTCTCTGTATGTTACTTGGGACCTTAATGTGGCAGTGGGCAGAACTTGGATGGCCTGGCAGAAAGACTTATTGTTACACACATGTGCATATTCACCTGTACATATATGAACCTCCTCACACACACACATACACACACACACACACACACACACACACACACACACACACAGCAAAGTCTCCCCCAGGCCCAGGCAGTATGGGGCAATACTATTCGTGGCTGGAGGGACAGTGACCTGAATGTCTCCTCCTACCCCAGTACTGGGCAGGGGGCAAGAAAAAGAGAAGGGGTGGGGTGAACAAATGGCAGAGATCAAACCCTGCAGACCATAGCTCTGATTCTTCACAAAACAGTTTTTCAAATGAACACTGTCACTCCAAAACGAGGAGTCAAGGGTAAGGAAATGCAGAACCTGAAAGGCATAGGAGGGCAGCTCCTGCAAAAAACAGGGCTCCAAACATCGACATTAATAAGCAAATTGATTGGTAGGAGGAAATTCCAATCAATACTAATCAGGCTCAGCTGGCCCACTTTGCAGGCAGAAATAATAACCCTTCCCAGCCCTTATTTGATTGGAGTCTACACACTTACATACTAATGAGGCATTGGGCTCAGAATTTACCTCCAGGCCTGGGAGGCACAGTTTTTACCCCCATTTGCTTCAACCAAGAATACATCGGGTTCTGGTTATCTGTTGAGTTTGTTTATTAGTTCTGGCCCAGAAGGCTGGTGGCTACACAGACCAAATCTGTTATCTAGCAGTGAGGAGGCACAGGAGGGAAGGCTGGAGTGTTAGGAGTCACACACGTGTCCTTTCGGACATCTTTCTTCCACAGCTACTGTATTCACCGATTTACCTGTGGCTATAATCAAGTATAATCAATGCTGTGGTTTAAATGAGACTTGACCCCAGATGCTCATGAATTTGAACACTCATCCTCGTTGGGTGGTGCTGTTTGGGGAGGTTGTGGAACCTTTAAGAGGTGGAGTCTTGCTGGACCATGTTTGCCCCTGGCGGGGGCAGGGGGGAGAGGGATGAGGTTTCACAGCCTGGCCCACTCCCTGTTATTGCCATGCTCAAACTGAAGTGTGCTGACACATGCCTTCCCCACCAGGGTGGACTATATCTTCTCTGGAACTGTGGGTCAAAAAGACAAAGCCTTTCTCCCTGCTTTTGTCAGGGTTACTTGCTCACAGCAACAGAAAAGAAATTGGTGCACCCAGTAAGAAGAACCCCGAGATGGGGAGGATTAATTTGGCACACAGTTTGAGAGGATACAGTCCATTAAAGGCAAGGCAGGTTTGGCACCTCATGGCTGTGGTAAGGGGTCTTACTCACACCTGGGCAGGTCAGGAAGCAGAGACAGTGTAGGAGAAACTGCAGCCAGCCTACCCAAGCCGCAGTCACCCTGTCTCCGGTGCTCAGGCCAGCCTGAATGCACAGGCACTCCCTCCCTGAGCCAAGCCGCCAAGCCTGCCTCAACACCCAGAGACAGGGCTGGAGAGACACCTGACCCGCAGACACCATTGAGAAAAAGGAAAATGCAGCAGAGTCAGCCACCTGAGCCAATAGGACCTTGGGAGGGGGTAGAGATGCAGGCCTAACTTCCTTAATAAATGAGTCTGCAGCGTGCTCTGCTTGCTACTCACTGATTCCCAGTGCCTGAGTCTTTGGGGTCGTGTCTTCTCACCCCTCCTGCAAGGGGTGTCCGAGCAGGGTCACCCACAACAGGGCAGCACAGGAAACGGGCCATATTACAAACCTTAAGGACCCACTTGCTCCGTGAGGCTCCGCCTCCTACCAGAACATTAACACCCAGATGGGGCCCAAGCGTACAAACACATGGCCGTGGGAACATTTCACAACCAGGGCACAAACAGCAATTTCATGAGACATTCCCCTTGGATCTCTTTAACTGACCCCAGCTGCTCTATGGTCATCCCCTCTCTTCAGGACTCCCAGGGATGGTGGCCGTAGCTTTCACAGGACTTGATCACAACTACAGTCTTGCTGTCCATGCATTGAAATTCTTCCTTCTGCCCAGCATGGGGAGGGACCTATCAGCTGGATTCTATTAGCCAGGAGGGGCAGGTCTGCAGGCAGGTTCCCTCTTCCCATGGGTCTGGGTTTTCCCCAGGCCACAGCAGGTCCAGGTCCACTCCCCCCTTGGAGTGTCTTCTACCACCTGGCTGTTTTCTAAGAGAGATGTTCTCAAAGGGGCTTTTATCAGTTTCTCGGGTGGGCATCTCTCAAGTGTGGCCTACTACTGTAGGTGGTATGGAAACCGTCCCAGGGCTCATGTGCTGAAGGTGTGCTCTCCAGCTGGTGGTCCTAATTTTCGGGTGGTAGAAATTCAAGAACTGGGTCGCTGGGGTGCACCCTTGAATATTGACTTGTACCTGGCCCTTTTCTTTCTTGCCTTCCCCGTTTGCTGACTGTTATGATGTGAGCATCTCTGCTCTACCAGCCCCATCTTCCTCATTATAGCCCAGAAACAACCATGACTGAAACCTCTGAAGCCTGGCCAAAACAGATCTTTCCTTCTAAGTTGCTGTCTTGGGTGGTTACCACAAGGAACACAGACATTAGTTCATCACATTCCTTCCCTGCTCTGGTCTCTCTCAGGGGAGACCCAGTATACAGACTCCTGCTTGTGGAACCCCCTTGTCTTGTGAGTGTCCCTTTTAGCAGGTAAGAGAAATGGGCCAGAGGAAAGATACCAGGAAGATGGCTCAATCCAGCCACCTCTCATAGGCACCAGACAGCTGTGTCTAGTATGTCCCAGCCCAGCTGCCAAAGGGTCTGGGAGTAGACTTCCTGATCATGACCCCTTACTTGGACCCTCTTTCTCTCTCCTAATCCTGCCTCTGAGCCACAGTGGTTTTGGCTGTTTGCAAATTCAGTGCCTCAAAAACCATCTGAGGTAAGGCAACCATGATTTAACTGGACAGGAAGATATAGGTACTCTAGAATTCATGAGTTACTCTCTTAGTGTTTCTCCCCAGCTTAGGATGGAGAGTGGAAGAGGTTAACATATTCTATTTATAGACAAGCTGCCTCCCTAAATCCTCCCTAAACACTTCCCTCAGCATGGGCAGGGAAGTGGTGGGAGGCTGGTCAGGTTGGTCCTGACTCATGGAGCAGGGAAGCCACTGTCAGAACATAGCACAGGGCCCACAGCCTCTGCTCAGTGTCAGGTCTCACTGCCTTCCCTGAATAACAAACAAAACCTCTCTTGACTTCATGCTATTATAGTCACCTCTCTCAGCTCAGATCTCCAATACAACATGGGGCAGCTTGAGGAAGGCTTCAAGGCACCAGGGAAGTCAAGGACCCACCACTCTCCTGGTTTAGAGATGCCATCTCCCCATTCAACAGATATTTCATATTCTTAAGCTTAAACTTCCCTACTTTCACCCTGGCATACTCCAATACACACTTAGTACCTGGGCACTCCCACACATTTCCATGTCAAACACACACACACACACACACACACACACACACACACACACAGAGTCATGCATGCACTCACACACATACACATACACACACACACACAGACACACACACACAGACACACACACACACACACACACACACACACACACACACCACACACACACAGAGTCATGCATACACTCACACACACACACACACACACACACAGACACACATACACACACACACACACAGACACACACACACACACACACAGAAACACACACACACACAGTCATGCAAAGCACACTCACTCACACATCTGCTTCAAGCTGTCTCTCACAGCACAGACTACCATGAGCTCTGAGCACCACTTTGGAGCAGTCTGTCCTCCTCAGATGGTGGTTACAGTGTTATCAAAGGACACATCAGACACCTCTCCCTGTCAGAAGCCAGCAGGCATCTGAAGGCTGTGGCCTTACTGGGTTAGAAGCCAGGGCTGTCATTGTCCTGGAAGTAAGAAAGCAATTGAATACTGGCTGCTTTGAACCCCTCCTACACAGCATGTGGCTGACACTACAGAGGTCACTGGTGTGACACAGTGAAGAAACTACCTGTAATTATCAACCTCCTGGACTCATCACCATTATCATTACTTTCCTGCGCCCCTCCCTGGCTCGCCTAGATGTGCTGACCCTGTCAGCTCTGGGTTCCAGGAGCTCACTGCAGGCCTTGCAGGACCTTGATGCATGGCAATATAAACGGATCCTGCTGCCACCTGACATTTTCAATAAAAATAGAGATCTGAAAGATGGTGAATATTTTATACGGAGAAGAGAGTAATTCCAGGACTATTTTTCAGAACACATCAATCCCAGACAGGAGTGGGAGGAAGCTAGAGTCGTCACGAGGGAAAGTGTGGGGAGGAGTGGCTTGTCGCACTGGTGGGGGTGTTCGGTGCCTGCACTGAACAGCTCTGAGCTCATCCTCAGCTTCAGAGGCTGAAGCCTGGGTCTGCTAGAGAAGCTCACACTGCAGGGGACTAAGCCAGTCTTGAAAGGCTGTGATCAGTGCTGCCTCAGAGGACAGTGTTGCCCAGAGAGCCTGTCAAGCCTACTATCTAGTGAACTGTGATGCCCCCACACAGGTGGGTGCTGTTGGGTGGGGTTTCATGCATTTAATTCAAGACCTGCAGCCTCTTTCTCATGCCTTCATCCATGTGTGTATCTCCCCAGGATCCCAGAAGCATCCCAACATAAGAAAGCATGTTATCTTGTCCATCTGGGAGGTCCTGAGACCAGGGAAGCTGCATAGCCTCCTATGCCCCAAAACTTTACACAGCCTCTAAAAGCAGAGTATGAGGAGGGGACTAAGTTACCAGCTAGAGAAGAATGAGGAGATGTGGAGGCCACAACATCACAGTTCGGCTGGGCTCTGTACAAGAAGAAAACAACTGTTCTTACTTCAGGCCAAGACACCAATAGTGGCCTCCCCTCTGCAGACAGCAAGGGAGGTCCTGGAAGCAAGAAGCTTTCATAGCTTAAATCTCCCACCTTCCTCTCCCTTTCCAGCTTGAAGACCAAAGCCTCCGGACAGAAGTGTGCCCAGAAATGGTCAAGACGGTGTGATCACTGAGGAACTACATTCAACCCTCACACTCACACCGAGGCCAGATACTGCACTGAACACCATGGTATCAGATGCTGGAAAAGTACTTCCTGCCCTCACAGTCCAACAGTGAGACAGCCAGCCACATTAACACTGATATCAGACC
The DNA here is from genome assembly GCF_003668045.3 of Cricetulus griseus. NCBI lineage: Eukaryota > Metazoa > Chordata > Mammalia > Rodentia > Cricetidae > Cricetulus > Cricetulus griseus. The sequence continues at coordinate 2,573,250 of NC_048598.1, read as the reverse complement.
CCAAAGAGGGCAGGATGGAGGACAGGAAGCCAGTTGAGACTTCTCAAGGGGAACACCACATGGCATATTGGCATGCTATCGTCAAACCAGGGTTCTGCTTGCTTCCTCGGTGAAGATCTGGCTTCAGAGACTACCTCCAATCCCGGAGAGCCACCTCAACCAAGGCACGGCCCTCTCTGGAGGCAACCACACTGGTAACTAACTGGCCCAGAGTGAGAAGGTGACACTCGTCCAACTCTACTGTCTCAGCTGGACAAGCTGTCTCGAGGACACTGAGACAAACACTCTTATCCACTACCCAGCAGTTCAATTTCTCCTGTGCTCAGTCATGTTTCTCTCTCTCCCTCCCTCCCAGATTTCCACACCAGGACCAAAGTCTCTCCCAGAACCATGCCAAGGCAACCCCATCTCTGCCAGGCACTCACTCTGGGCAGAGGTTTGCAAGGGAGACATCTCGGGAAGAGACAAACAGGCTGCGCAAAGGAACTCACACTGTAAGAAGGCAAAGTGCTGAGCATTTGCCAGAGGTTCACATCCCCTACCCTAAAGCCCTCTGAAAGCTAGGTAAAGACCTGAATAATCTCTGTAGAATTCCAATGCCCAGAGGAGCTGTTCCCAAACTAATTCCTCCACTGCATCCCAGGAATCGGGTTCATTCTTCCCAAGTTCGCTTATTCACTGACATGGACATCAGTGATACTGTAGAGAAGGCAAGTGGGAACATAACTACCCAGACAATCAGTGATGCTGAGGGGACATGGGGTCTGCAGGACAGTTAATACCCGCCCCGTGCGTGTGTGCGTGTGTGTATGTGTGTGTGTGTGTGTGCGTGTGCGTGCATGTGTGTGTGCGTAAGTATTCAGCATATGAACATGTTCGTGCAGTTTGTACAGGTACATGTACACATGTGTGGAGGTCAGAGGTCAATGTCAGGTATCTTCTTCAATCACTTCTTAGGCATTTTTTCTTTCATTTTTTGATTTGTTTGTTTTTAGATGGTGTCTCTAGCTGAACCTGGATCTCAGTGGTTTGTCTATACCAGGCTGGCCAGCGAGCCACAGGAACCTTCCTGGCTCTCATCCCTAGCAGAGATGGCATAGGTGCGTATTGCTGCATCCCACTGTTTACATGGGTCCAGGGATCCAAACTTATGCTTTTATAGCAGCAATTTACCAGCTGAGCATCTCCCCAGCCAGCCCCAGGCTCTTCTGCACAGACCTGATTGTGAATCCTGAAGCAGGAAGGAAGGAAACTCTACTCTTGTCACTGTAGACAGCTCCTTTCCTATCAGATTTTACTTCATCCACTATGGAGAATGACAGCCCAGGCATTAACGTGATAGCCTCAAGTGTGAGTAAAATTGTCACGTTCTCCTTGCAAACCTTTGCCAACGCTAGCCTTACTGTGAGCCTGCCTCTGTAAGACTCCATGTCCTCAGACAAAGGCAAAGGCTTCTGGAAGGTACCTTGGCCACCAAAGCAGGCTGGGTCAGAAAACAATTTGTTTCCTGTCAATAAATCCTTTGTTAGTGCTTCTGTGACATTTAAAATTTTAAGTGGTTGTGACTGGAGACTGAAAAAGAATTGGTCCAATAAATTTCTTATAAGCAAGAGGATTCCTGGCATTTTGATTTAGTGGTTCCTTAGGATGATGAAGTTTTATCATGAACAATGGAGGGGACAACATCAATCTCCCTAAGTTGCCATCACTTGGTCTGCAGAATCAGAGGCCCGCCCCTCCCAAAGTGTTACTCTGAAACACGGTTTTAAAAACACAGACAACACAACTCCCAGCAGTCTTCTAAAGATTGCTTATAAGAAATTTATTAGACCCGTTCTTTTTAGTCTCATTGCATAAGCTTGTTGTTCAGAGAGTAGACACACACATACACACATACACACACACACATACACACACACACACATACAGAAAGAGAGAGAGAGAGAGAGAGAGAGAGAGAGAGAGAGAGAGAGAAAGTAAAAAGAATTATGTCTTCATCCACAAAGCACCTAAAGTACTTTAAGCAATGGTGTGGTGTCAGAATCAACGTAATATATTTTTAAGGCCATCCTCCTGAAGTCATGGAGAAAGGAATAGGGAGGGAATGTAAGAATAAACAAGGACTAGTCACTGGAAGCAACTTCTCCCATCCACACGGCTCTTACATCTATCTTTCCAATGTTTTCGGTCAGTCAACCAGTGTATGCAGAAAGAATTAAGACACCTCACTATGGTCATGCCAGCTGACTCACAATAGGGTAACTACACTGGGGTGTCTTAACTCTTTCTGTTTCTGTAACCAGGGAACACCAGTTCGGGCATGTGTGTAGGAAGAAACACGACCTCAGAACTCAGAGGTTGCCTCTACCTACCTATCTGTATACACTGGCTGGACTGCCTCACCCCTCAGCTTTAGTTTTCCAGTCCACTGAATGAGTTCATCTATGGCTATTCCACCCAATGCCCCAGTGTAATGTCAGTTATTTTGTTTTTGTCTTTCTGCACTAGGAATCACACCCAGGGACTTGTGTTTGCTAGGCTACACTCTACCACTGATCTAGAAACCCAGCCCCTGTGTGTTTTTCTTATTAAGATTTTTTTTTGCCTCCTTTTGACTGAAGGTGCCGAGCACACATAATGCCAGCTAGAAAGAACAAATAAAATTTTAATGAAAACGCACAGGCCAGATGGTTAGGCAACCCTTTTTCCAAGCCATTGCCCAACCCATGCTGTGTATGGCATAGCTTGTGACAAGAGGCTGTGCCTGGCTGTGTCAAACTTCACAACTACTGCCACTGATTTTCATTCCCAGTCGGACCCCGATACAAGCAAGAAACAAATCCGTTTCCTCCTGGATAACGTGCTTAGATGACCCCAAGAACGAGAGGCGAGGACAAGCGGCCACTGCCACTTGCTTCACAGACAAACTGAAGCTAAGTGGAAGACAAGACTTGCTTCAAATCACATAATGTTGATTCAGCTGAGTGATTGTTTTTCTCAGAAAACTCCCAGAATTCTCCCAGGACCTGCTCATCGTGAGTACCTTACCAAGCCACAGCTGGGACACAATCTCGAAGATCCCACGGCACTCTGAGACTTACTCAGAAGAGGCAGCGACGTAGGGTACAGAGAGGCCCATCGGAGGGATCGGGACCTCGGAGTTGGGTCCTCAGACATGGGCCCCTGCAGCTGTGAGGCCTTGTCAAGCCTGGAAATTCAACAGTTCCTCATTTGCAAAACCCTCACACGCTCCTCACTGGACTTAATGGAAGACGGGGGAAACAAAGCCTGTGTAAGCAAAGTTAGTACCTAGCCTGCCAGACTCTGGGTCTCTAATTTATATTTGCTAGGTTCTTATCAGTACCTAAGCTTGCTAGGTAGTCAGTACCTAAGCTTATTAAGTACTTCATGCCTAAGCTTTCTAGATTCTTAGTGCCTAGGTTTGCTAGGCTCTTAGTATCCACGCTTGCTCGGTACTTAGTTTTAGTCCTTACTGTGGCTCTCCTTAGAAAAATCACTCTCATTATCTCTGATTATTTTAAACAAAGCTTATTTTCATTAAAAAGCATTACTTCTTGAAACAGACACACAGAGAATACACATCTATGCAGTACACAGAGTGTGTGTGTAAGTGCACGAGCATGCATATTTGTGTGAAGAAAACACCAGATACCTGTCCCACTAAAGAAACTATGCTGGCCATTTGGCATGCTCCCAACAGCTCCCTCAGCAACAGGGTCCAAATGTTCAGCTTTCTACATTTGTTGTTAGACTAAACTGCAATTATAATGCTAATGATAAATGCTACCTGGGAGAGAGTCTGTTCCAGAACATCTTTTATGATTACAGGATTATTGCTTAAATTAGGGCTAACGATCCCCGACGACAGTCTTTACTGCTAAGCTTTCTCCAGATGCCGCTGTGTACAGCTTGCTGTATTATTAGCACAGCTAAGTTGACAGGCGGTCTCTAGCTGACCAGTCAGTGACAAATGAGAGCCCCGTAGAGCAAGCTGATGGCTCCCACACTTCACAATAGGGTTTGTGATATTTATTTTACTCCAACGATTTTCCAGTTACAGATTGCTTCCTAAGTCTAGTGTGATTGGGAAAACCTTACACACAGACCTTTCCTCTGCTGCTAGGGACAGTTGTCTCCTCGTGTCTGGGAGGGTTGATCTTCAGGGCATGGGACAGAATCCAAACAATGATGGGGTTTGGGGTAACCAGGAAGAAATTGATGCACCCTCCCCATCTGGCTTCCCTGCTTCTTTCAGGCCCCAGAACTTACCCTTCTGTCTGAGACCAGCTTCCTTTACCTCCTCTAACTTCCTGCCTCTCCCAGAATATTAGTTTGTGTTCCATTCAACTTACAGTTCCTGTGGCTTCCTTTCCCCAGTCTCACCACCAACCACGGCACCTTCTCTATTCCAAAATCCTTGGAGGAAAGTCTAGCTGGCCAAACCCCTCTCCTTTGGCAGATCTTACATCAGAGTGACATTTGAGTGAAGTCCACACCCAGATCTATCAGTAGGGCCAGAGATAGCAATCTAGGGGTGAGGCATGTCACATGGCCAAAAGCCTGATTCCACTTTCAACCGAGATGATTCTCTAACAAAAGGGCTCAGTCAGAGAGGGCACCGCAGAGGATTTCCAGAAAAGTCCTTCTACAGATTCACATATTCAAACATTTCTGTACAAGATGCCTGTATGTCTGAGGATGTGACAGTGGCATGGGTGTTATGGGGTAACCAACTGCTTTTTTTAAAAAATGTCATCACGCACTCCACAGGAGGAAACACATGTCTGGTACTGTAAATCTGGCCAAAACCCCATGGTTGGGGATCTCGTAGTCTCTAGTAATGACCCTACTACTACATTTTTGCTAAATGGAAATAGTATTTTTCTGCTTTTTAAATTCACATCTCTGTATCTGTAGAACAGTACAGCCTCAGACCTCATCAGAGAAGTTTCTTTGTGGTGTGTGAAGTTAAACACAGGAATTCGAAGAAAACGAACATCCATGGAGTGCTCAATCACAGATGGATATCCTCTATGTCACATCCTGACCCTGAGGCTCAGGAATCATTGTACAAGAGGGAGCCGAAGGACTGTAAGAGACAGAGGTCTGGGAGGTCTGGGGCAAAACAGTGTCTTCTGGACATGTCAGGACAGACGGCTGTGTCAGGACAGACTGCTGCATTCGTGATCTTACAACAGGGGGCTGCCTGCTTAAGACCTGTACAAGATCAAACTGGTCATCATCCCAGCGGGGAAGGGAGGAGCTCATGAGTGAACACTCCTAGCCAAGGAGCAATTGCCAGATGATGGGTGTGGGAGAAAAAGAGAGTTAGTTTCCCTTAAGGGTATGGCCCCTGGTAGGTCAGCCATGATGCAGTGGATAGATCCACACCTATTAGTATTTGGGCAGCACAAACAGAGTGAATTTTTAAAAGGATAAAGAAAAAAGGGAGGACATGACGTTGAAAGGGAGTACAGGATGTTCCTGGGAGGAGTTAGGGAAGGTTGGGGGTAAATAGGATCAAAATAGGAAATTCTTTTAAAAAATTAAATAAAAACATTGTATATTTTAAAGGACTCTCTTCCAGGTGATTCTAAGCTGTATCAAGCTGATGGCTGAAGCTAAGCCATATGGACAGCCTCTTGAGTAAGGAAGAAACCTGTCTAATATCTCAACAGTGACAAAGCCGAGGGATTCCACTTCGCAGCAAACGTCCAACGTAATGGCCCCCTGTAGGGCATCCATTTTAAAGATGGATCCTAGCAGGTATCTTTGCTAGTTTCTCGATTAATAGGTGTGTGAACTAGCTATTAATTCAGATACATGGATCTTCAAGTTCTAATGAGAAGGAACGGCTTCCCCCCTCCCAGGGCAGGGGTGTCTTCCAGCCCCACTGTATTTGGGCAGCACAGCTGAGGAACCAGGGATACAATCGACAGCAGGGAGATGCTCAAAGCCACACACACACACACACCTACACACACACACACACACACACACACACACACACACACACACACCTACACACACACACACACACACACACACACCTACACACACACACACACACACACACACACACACACACACACACCTACAATGAGGTGGTGCTGGGCACAGTGTGTCTGAGCTGTCCAGCTGCATACAAGCAGGCAGGACGGAAGTAGCATAGTCCACCTGATGAGATGACCAGTGTAAAGGCTATGGAACTCCATACACCAGGGACAGCTGTGGAAAACAGCTCAGAAAATGACAGGAGTCCAGGGGTCTGGGCTGGGTAGGATGGTGGGAGGTGGCAAAATACAGGTGCTAGGATGGGCACAAATACCCCAGAACATGCCTTTAGAAAGTTCAGAGACTTTACAGGAGTGCTGGGTGGTAAGGAGCTTACAAAATTCTACAAGTGCCTCCCATCATCAGGAAGGAGCATCAGGGGAGCCAGCAACATCCAGTAAAAGGACCTGAGGAGCCCACGCCCATGCCCCCACCCCCACACGGCTAGCTCTCTGATGGGAGAGCGGGATACGAGCTGAGTAATGCCACTGTTAAATTGCAGCTGCTTCAGACTGTAATTCAGAGCTCAGGGTCACGCTATGGCTCCAACCCTCTGTGTGTCTGTGTGTTCCCATGGCTCCTGCTGTTGGCTTAGTATGTTATTCCTGTCTGCCTGTTGCTATGCTACTCACAAGGGTTCTCCCACATCCCCAGATTCTGAACTGAAACTTTGCTGTATTTCTCATGCAGGTATAGCATAAGAGAGGAGGGACACATACCACACACTACACACACACACACACACACACACACACACACACACACACACACTACACACACACTATACACACATACATGCGCACGCACACACATCCCTCTACAATACAACCACATGCATTGTATTATACGTACACATACCATTGTACACACACACACACACATGCACACACAAGCACTATGCTACATACATACCATATATATGCATACACACACACACACATACACACACCACTATATACATGCCACACATACCACTCTACACATTCAATCACTTGCATTATATACATGCACATACCACAGTACATACACACACACACACAAATATACTATGCCACATATACACACATACCCCACACAACCACACAGAGACAGAGAGATAGAGACAGAGAGACAGACACACTGACTAGCTGACTGACTTTTGCCCTGTGAACAGAACCGTCAGCCATTCTTGCTCCAGTTTTCCTTCCCAGCGCCTGAAGCCTGAGACAACCAAAGCCTGGGACAATATCCTGAAAACTACCAACCGCAAAGCTGCATTGTTTTTTAAGATTTATTTATTTATTATGTATACAGTGTTCTGTCTGCATATACCCTTACAGGCCAGAAGAGGGCGCAAGATCTCAGTACAGATGGTTGTGAGCCACCATGTGGTTGCGGGGAATTGAACTCAGGACTTCTGGAAGAACAGAATAGGATTAACAGAAGCCCATAAACCATCCAATTCAATCACTTCATTGGCAGGATGGCAGGACCCTCTCAGAGAAGCTCAGTTTTAAACTGATGACATAGCTGGACTCACTGATGTGTTTTGCCCTTGACAGCACCATCATGAGAATATCGTGTATAAATGGTAAGACCCTGACCAAGCAGCTCCTGGGTTAGAGCAAGGTAGATGTCATCTGTCAAGCTCACCTAACCACAGACACTCCCAGTCATGGAAGCCCTCCTCCAGACAAGCCAGGGAGCAGTGCCCAGGGATGGAGTCTTTTCACACACACCTGCTTTCCTTGGGTGACAGTCCCCGAACGTGACCCCTGAAGCAGCCATGTGCATGTGACTGTGTGCAAGCCACTGAAGGGACAACCAGGCTTCTCCATGCCACCATCTCTGCCTCATCCAACCACCGTTCCTGGTCACGCCAAAATGCACATTCTGGAAGGGCTGAGAAGTGAGGCTCTAGCAGCTGCCATTGAGGACGTTCATCTTTTCTTGTAGACTGCCTGTCTCTCAGCTCCAGCTCTCAGTGCCAGAGCAGCAACCTGATTCAGATCAGCTTCCTGGGTGTCAAGGATGGCTCTGTGGTCTGTCATTCCAGTTGCTACTTTTCTTTTTTAATTATTATTTAAATACTTTTCATACAATATATTTTGATCCTATTCGCTCCCCTCCCCCAACAACTCCCAGCTCCTCCCTACCTCCCTACCCACACAGGTTCATGTTTCCTCTCTCCAGAAAAAAAAAGAAAAGAAGAGCAACCAAAAAAGCAAAAAAAAAAAAATCAAAACAGACAAATAAAAAGAACATTAGTAAGACAAAAATAACCAAAGCTGAAAGTGTCCCCCCCCCCAAAAAAAAAAGCAAACAAACAAAAAATCATGGAGTACATTTTGTATCAGCCAACTATTCTGGGCGTGAGGCCTGCCCTGCAGTGTGGTTGCTATGCCAGTGACACCTCAACTGGAGGAAACTGGTTTCCCTCTCCCCCAGCAGGTATCTATTGCAAAGGGCTTCTGGGTTAGAGATGGGGCTTGGTGTCCACTTCACCTCTCAGTGCTGGCAGTTTTAAAGATATTTAACTTAAACAAAGAGTGACCCTGGAAGTCATGGCATGTTAGACAGGAAGCTGGCAAGCTTCAGGGAGGAGGCACCCAAACAGCTAGATTAATAAATAATAATAATAATAATAATAATAATAATAATAATATGAGGAGAAGATTGACAGGGGATATCTGTCTGTGTATATGTTTCTCTTATTGGTTGATGAATAAAACACTGACCAATAGAGGCAGGAAGATAGGCGGGACTGGGAGACAGAGAATTCTGGGAAAGGTAGGCAGAGGGAGAGGCCATGTGAGGAGATGCCATGTAGCAGAGGAAGAAGTAAGAGGTCCGACCCTTCTCTGGTAAGATAAGACCACTTGGAAATACTTAGATTAATAGAAATGGGTTACTAAGTAAGACAGAGATAGACAGGAAGAAGCCATAGCCATCGGCCAACAGTTTACTAATTAATATAGAGTCTCTATGTGTTTATTTGGGGCTGGAGGGTGGCAGGGCCTTGCGGGGCAAGAAAAACTCCAGCAACAAAGAAGGAGGGGGAGGAAATAAAGAGCCCAGATATTTTGGCTCAGCAAATAAAAGTCAAGCCAAAGGCCCACCAGTTGACTAAAACTCAGTCCTTAGCTATCACCTCCCACTGCCCACTGGGTACCTTCTTCCCTCTGTCTTTTATAAGCAATACAGAAGACTTGGACAAAGGCATGTCTAACTGGCTGGTCTTTATGGTTAAGCCATGCATGTTTGTTTTCCTCTTTAACAACTCTAGGAGCCCCCACCACTCTATCCTACCACTGGCCTTCGTGGTACTCTGCCTGTAGCCAGACCACAGTATGGGAGGAAGCTCTGGCCTGGAGCCTGGAGAAGACCACAGTTCTGGGCTGGTCAGGTGCTAATGAGAACTTGTCCAAGTGGGTTAAGATGCAGGAATCCTACAGTTGCAGAATCAGGGCTGCAAGAGGCTTTAAATTGTAAAGCATTTTACAGTAAGTAACAAAAGCCTAGAAACCAGAAGTAACATGTCCAAGAACAAAGAAGGCCCAGAAAAGCCAGCCTAGACTCTTCGGCCTGTGAACATCAGGTGAAATCGTAATTCCACAGGACCTAGACATGAGTTGGATCAAGCCCTCTCCTCAACACCTGGCAACCCTAGAGCAACGGGAGATCGCGCATGTCTGCATCTCGTTCCCACAGAATCTTCGCCTGTGTAATCAGATGAGCTTCCCGGCTAAATGTTTTCCAGCTCATTATTTCTGCTTTGAAATGATTTAAAGGTTCAGAAATAATTACCTATTTTAATTTCCAAAATGGATTTCGCTGCAATCGACTCAATACTAACGAACACACACAAACTGAACTCTGTGAAACAGACTGACTGCAAGTAACCTTTCAATTAGAGACAGATGCCAGGGGCTCTCAGGTTCTGAGTGGTTCTATTTTAAATGGACCGGTCACAGGCAAAGCCAGCCCCAGGGCTAATTGCTCTTTCATTCTATGGCTGCTTTATTTTGAAGGCCTGACCTTCCCTGGGGATCCATTGACAGCATCCTAGGGCCTCGGCTCAACGTGTAGAACCTTCTCAGGACTCCATCCTTTCCATTGAGACCACCAGCCGCTGCCATTGACTGCACTGAGTGTGAGCGGAAGCCCACAGGACATGGCTCACTGTGGCCACTTCTGACAAACATGGCTGAGTGTCTATGCAGAGTCAGAGCCTGAGAGCAGACCTCCTGTCCTAGAAACACATGACACTGCAGACTGATGGACAGGAGACCAATAACAGAAGCCATCACTTAGGGAACCCTCCTGGATATTCATGCACTTTCCCAAAGTTTGCTGTTACCTGCATGGTGCTGTGCACCTGTAACCCCAGCAGTTAGGAAGTGATCTCCAATTGACAACAGCTCATAGAGGAACAATTAGTTTTTCCAAAGTAGTCTCATTGGCTGTATTAACAACACTTAAGGGCGGGCCACATGCCTGGCAGTAGATGACCAAGACAAAATGAACTCAAATGCAATTTTTTGGAGACTTTGTTTAGGCTTTTTTTTTTTAACCATACTGGTATTTACCTTGTATATCCTGGTTTCCAATTTTGTGGTTTCTATGGGTTTTGTGTATGTGTATAGTCTCTGTGTGTATGTGTGTGTGTTTGTCATGCTTTGTTTTTTTGTTTGTTTGTTTGTTCATTTTGTTTTATTCTTGTTTTAATTTGCCTCTTGGTTTTCCTAAGAGAGGGGGGAAAGGGCACTGAGTTGGAAGGGTGGGGAGGTGGGGAGGACCTGGAGAGATGAGGGAGGGAAGCCACAATCAGAATATATTGCAGGATAAATTATTTTCAATTAAAAGAAAGGGGGAGTGGAGACAAAAGGATCAGGAATTCAAGGCAAGCCTCAGCTACATAGTGCATTCCAGGCTATCCTGGGATACATGAAACCCTGTCTCACACAAACAAAACCAAACCAAAGCTTGGCATGACAAATAGCAAAACCAAGGTTCAGACCTGTATGTGGTACTCTGAGGATTCAAACAAAGTGTTTTGAGTCCACAGTCCCTGTACCTACTTGGTAGGTTCTTCTCCCTTCAGTAGTTTGCATCAGCATCCTCTCCTCAATGTGTCTCTCTTAAACAATGCCAGGATATGTCAAGCCCACAGTCTCTGTCTAGACTAAGGAGCCGCCACATCTTTGGTCTGACAAATACTTCTGAATACAGATATTCTAGAGTGACAGATGCCACTTAACTGTCATAGCTCATATATGATCCGGTACATGAAGTTTTATCAGCCCACATCTGCTTCTCTGGTGGGTTAACGCACTATTCCATAAAAGCCTCTGATGCCAGAGTTCACTCATGGAGTGTTTTAGATGACAGAAATCGCTTGTCTTTGTCTGTGCACCCAGGAGAGACATATGCTTGTCTAAGAAGCACAGAAGTCACGTCCTCCCACGCCCCGGTGTGAGCACCGTCCTCCCAGACCCCAGTGTGAGCACCGTCCTCCCCAGACCCCAAAGTGAGCATCATCCTCCCAGACCCCAGTGTGAGCACTGTCTTCCCAGGCCCCACTGTAAACATTGTTTTCCCACACCCCAGTGTGAGCACTGTCCTCCCAGGCCCCAGTGTGAGCACCGTCCTCCCCAGACCCCAAAGTGAGCATCATCCTCCTACACCCCAGTGTAAACACCATCCTCCCAAACCCTGATGTGAACACAACACAAAGCAATAACCCATCAACTGTGGTCACCACTCAAGCTCAGGCAAACTGTACCAGTGTGTCTCCCTTCTCCATCTTGAAGACTTGGCAGTCTACACACACACACACACACACACACACACAGAGAGAGAGAGAGAGAGAGAGAGAGAGAGAGAGAGAGAGAGAGAGGACTCCCCTTTGCAAATTACCTGTACCATTAAAGGCAAATGCTGGCACTTACTAAAATACTGATTTTCTAGGAACTTGTAACTTTTCAATTGTGCTCACACTATTATGAGAATTGTTGCCATTTTTCCATGTGCTCTGGACAAAGCTGCATGGGTGAGTGTTTGCCCATCTCTGCCCATCTCTGTTATAAAGATGATCATAGTCTGCATGCCATTTTACATAGCTGGAGTTTTTCCAAGTTTGTCTGCCACAGAGCATCTGTGAGAGCACAGTGACATGGCGCACCGCCTCGTGTATGTATGTACAGTCACACATTATCCTGAAGCTTCCAGTTAAAGGCAGCAGAACCTGCTCTGGCCAACAAAAAGCAGAAGGGGCAGGGAGTAAGCAGCCTAAGCCCACAGAACATCTGGGTGAGGATGAGCAGCAGCTGGGCGGTGACGCAATCATTCTGCCAGATGGCTCCAGTAGACCCAACTCTGGGTAAAGCTCCCGTGAGCACTTGGGCTTCTACTGCAGATGCCTGGCCCCATGCTCGCCACATCAAAGCTGCATGCCTCTTCATTCCTGGGTCAGAGTCAGGTCCTGGGACTCTCTCGAGGGTCTCAGGACTCTTTGGAATCTAACGCATCCCCCTGGTGTGGTTGAATGTACAGTGTCCTTTCTCACCCACTGTGGGACTTGGAATATGCTTCCCCTGTACCTGTCACCCCAACAGTCCTCTTGGACCTTCCCCAAGGCCCGTCTCAGCTCCAGCTCCAGCTCCATCTCTTAGCCGGTGTCTTGTGATGTAGATAGTTGGACCTTTTGTCACCTGACAAAGTGGGAATAAGAGGAAAGAAGGAAGCAGACATGAGGGTGTTTGGCAGAGCAGGGGGAGGATGTGTCCTGAGATAGCTGGCAGAGGGTTAGTTACATCTGCAAATGGCAGTTGCATACATGATGTCAAGGCAAGGCAGTGATTAGAGCCAGCTTTGTGTTTGCTTTTAAACTGCATTTGATTCAACATTCCTATGAGCAGATTGAAGGAAGCCCCCAGGACTAAGGAAGAAACTACAGGTAAGATTCGCACTAGAGGGCAAGTGAAAGACGAAAAGGGCCCTGGTTAGGTGATCCCAACAGCATGAAGAAAACCTGGCCGACACGAAAAACATTTAATGGGAGAAATGACACTGCTGCAGATAAAATGGGTGTAGGAGTTTGTGGTGGTTTAACAACAATGGCCACCCTGATGTGACCTAGTATCACCCAGAGGACAAACTTCAGGGTGTGTCTGTGAGGGAATCTCTGCATTGGGTTAACTGAGGGGAAATAACCTCCTCACTATGGGCTGCCCCGTTCCCCAGAGTGGGATCTTGGACTCAGTGAGCGGAGCACCAGCATTCGTCAGTCACTCTGCTTCCTGACTGAGGATACAAGGTGACATGTGACAACCGTCTCTAGCTCCTGCAGCCATGACTTGCCCTGCCAGGATGAACTGTATCTCCTCAAACCACGAGATGAAATAAGCCTTTCTTTCTCCGGTTGCTTTCATGAAGCATTTTGCCACAGCAACAAGAAAAGTAACTATATGAAAAGGAAAGGAGTTACAAGAATGACCCCAAGGTGCAGCTTTGGTGTGTGTTCTGGAGCTAGCGTGGTTGAGAGGGAGAAGGACGAGATTGGGGAAGATGGGAGGGTCTTCGTGGGCAAGCGGGGTGGCTCCCACGTGGTGGCTCGGGATATGAATGTCTGTGGGACAAGGCACAGAACCTCAGCATCTCTGGGGGATGCAGAAGCCTGCTTTGCCACCTGAGACTGAGAGTGACGGCAGTAAGGACACACGCATCTTATCTACCGTCCGACAGGACAGGCAGTAGTTGCTATGGCCACAGAGCACTTAAAATGCAGCTTCGAACCTGAGCTACAGCATTTGCCCTGCTAAGAGAGGAACCATCAACTCAGCAGCCACCTGTGACCAGATGTGGAAGAGGTCACCCTGACACCAGCAATTGACAGGACCCTGCCTCTAATCCAGTTCTGAATTGGACACCCAGAGGTAGTGAGTATCCACAATTTCGGGGCTAGGACCCACAGGGTAGTCCCCACCTCGGAGACCACCTCGCAGACCTGCTGCCTGTTTGACTAGTGATTCTGAGTGACCAGCTAAACACTGACAATTCCCTGGACATGTCTGATTTTCCAAGATGACTCAGGATCGGGGAAGTACTTACATGTGTTTACTGGTTCACTGTAAGGCTCTTGGGAAGAGCTACATAGGCAAATCACAGTGGGAGAGGCTCCAAACTGCTAAAGCCTTTTCTGGGTACTCCACCTTCTAGATACCCCCTCACAGTGCCCAGTCTTAACATAGAAAGCCCCCTGAATACTTTTCCTTTGGGCTCTCATGTAAGTGTCACAGCTGTCAGGAACTACAAAATCCTTCCTTTCCTCCCTGCATGGCTGGCTTGGGGTGGAGGTGATAAAATGAGGCTGAATGGCCCAACCCTCTATACTCATGGCTGGTTCCCCTGGCAACCAGTCCCCATCCTGAGGCTGTCTGTGGGTCTATTAAGCTTTGCCTCATTAGAGTGAAAGAAGCTTCTAAAGTATTCAGGGGCTGAGCCCTACTGCTAGTGCTCGGGGAGTTAGAGGCATCCTAGCAGATCCACACAGGGACTGAGCTCAAAGGCAAAAATCTCAAAGCAAAGGTCTTCCAGGTGTTCAGATCCCCAAAGGGTTGAAGGGCTCTGTGCTAGGAACCAGGGACAGAAACCAAGTATCTGCTCCATATTCTGCCACAACATCATGATAGCTTTACTGAATTGTGATGAACTTGAATTTAAATAGTCACGTGTGCTGATTAATAGTCAGCACACTGGCTGGCACAGATCTGGACAGATGCTAATATTACACACACCAGCACCACTCACCAGAGGCTGATCAGAAGGGACCTTACAGTTTACCTGACAGAATTCTCAAATAAGAAAATTCAGCCCCGAGTAGAAGTGACTTGCACAAAAACCACCTCAGCAAAGAGATGTCAGGCAACCCCGAGCCCGGGGCTTCCGTGCCTGACCTCATGCCCTTTCCACCTCACAGGAAGTAGTTCCTTGTGCTGATGCAAAAAATAGCTGCAATTTGGTTTAATTCTGGTGTGTGGAATCGATGCAGCTGACGGGCCAAGCCTGCCGAAGATCATGCGCTCCCCCTGCTGAACACACTGTCGCCTGCCCATCAGGTAAGCAACTGTCTTAGTTGTCTTTGCTATAAATAATAGAGTGCACTCCAGCCAAACCTCAAAAGGAGCTCATTAAGGAAGCCCCTGTAGCTTGTGCCACCTCCAAGAGCACCTCACAGACAGCTGGGAGATGATACAGATACAGTCAGGGACTGTTCACAGATAACCCCACCACAGCTCAGAGGTGCCCTTTCAGGACTGAGACTGGGCTCGGAGCCAGAGGGTCATTTTTACGGGGGCTGGATGTGGGGTTCCAGCCCAGCAACTCTATCTCTTAATAAAGTGGGTGTCACTCTTGCCACTCCGGACTGCACACTGGTTCCCACCTCCACCCACACAGGGACTGTTCAGCATCTTAAATCTCAAGACTGGGGCTCTAAGATCTGTGGTGTGCAGAAAGACAGAATGTGTCTGGCTTCTGCCTTACATTGTGACCCTCCAAAGACAGAAAAAGCCTCAGACATAGAAAGGCGGTTAAAAGAAGGTAACAAGGGTGACACTCAACAAACGACTTATCCAATGAACGAACAAGCCAAGCCAATTGCACTGGCTAGGAGCCGGGGGGGGGGGAGTCTTACAGTCCCACTCACTAAGAGCATCCCCCCACTCAGGCTCCCCACATTTAAAAAGCACCCCTGTATTGCAGGTGCTGCCATTAATATAGCAGGAGCTATTTTTAACTTATTAGAAGACACATTTATCTCCAGCAATGGCTACTTATAGAATTGCACATGGGAGTCTCGACTGTGGATGTCAACTCTCGGAGTATAAAAAGTTTCTTTTGGTTTGTGTTACCTTTAATGTATATTTTTCCAATTAACAAATCCAAATATAGTACAGTCATAAAGATAAAGAAACAAAACAAAACTCTAGCAACGTTTTCCTCAAAAGCAACAGAGGCAGAGGTGGAGTGAGTGAGCAGTGGGCCACAGAACCATCTAAGAATCAAAATCACAGACACGTGGTCTGTGATCAAGGTCCTTCCATCCAACAAAGGAATGAAGGGCATTTCAACACATTTAGAGTGTCCAGGCCTGGGACCAGAAAGGCAGTCCTGACACAGACTGTGATGGAAGCTGAGAAGGGAGTCTGCTCCTAACAGAAGAGAGAGAGAGAGAGAGAGAGAGAGGGAGAGAGAGAGAGAGAGAGAGAGAGAGAGAGAGAGAGAGAGAGAGAGAGAGAGAGAGAGAGAGAGAGAGAGAGAGAGAGAGAGAGAGACCAGATACCAGGCAAAGAAGACTGAGGGCAAACCCAAAGCAAATGGCTTTGGGCAGCTCAGGGAGGCAGCCTGGCCCTGCATTCAGGGCTCTACACGCCAGCATGACTGGCATTCGAAGGGAGGGCAAAAGGCTACCTGGGCCATCAACAGAGGCCAAGAAGGAGTGGAGGGTCAGGGAAGGAGCTGGAACCCAGGCTTGCTGAGAAGTGACTTGCTATGAGAAGCAAGTCCACCGTGTGCCCCAGCCCCAGCAACAGAGCTGCCCATGCTCTAGAAAGTGCTATGGCTCTAGAAAGTACTACAGTAGTCCACTGACAGTTCACTGCCTCGCACGAGTGTTGATAAGTCACTACTCCTACACAAGTAAGCAGGACAATGAGACTGTGGTTCTGGGCGACCGCAGCCCAACCCTAAGCAGCTTCAGGGTAGCTGCTGCCTCCTTAAGGGGCAGGCACCAGTTAGACACCCCAGCACCAGCTCCTGGGAGGAAGACAGAACTTCTCACAAAGCCTGTCAGACTGACTTTGGAAAAAATGGTGTCAGACCAGCCCCCTCCCTTCCTCAGCACTCTCCACCTCCCTAGCTCCCCTGGCATTTTTATTGCTAGTTGTTTTGAGACAGAATCTCTGCCACACATAGACCAGGCTTAACCTTGAACTTACCATTCCCCTGCCCCAGCTTTAATGATGTTGGGATCACAGGTATGCACCACCAGACCCAATTGGGCATTAAAAGTATTTCCCCAAGTCTTATCACTCTGGCCATACTTTTTCCTCCTGGTCAGACTCCTTGTTCCTCCATCCTGCGGCCCCAGGTTCCCTTCAGCTGCTGCCTGTGGCCCTTTCCTTTACAAGGCTTTGGGGTGACCTTCCCTCTGACTGGAGCAGTTGAGTCCAGACCACCTGCTTGCCGGTCTCATAACCTAAGGGCTACCCACTGCCCCAGTGATTCCAGGTGCTCAGGCCTGTGCCCTCCAACACATCATTGTTACATTGTTGCTTGCTTGCTTGATCACCTACTTTGTGTAGATTCCACATTTTCAAGATTTTATTGGTGTAAAAAACTTCACATGAGATCTACCCTCTCAACAGACTCCTGAGCTTATAGCCCAGAGCTGTTAACTAAAAAGTCCTCAGTTGCAATGCAGATCTCTAGAACTCAACTCATCTTGTAGCACTCACTGAGCATTCTACCTGTTAGTCGGTAACATGTAGCTCTGGCTTCCACCCACCCTGGTAACCACTGTCCACTGTCTGCTTCTGTGAGTCTAATTCATGTTCTTCATATTGAGCCACAGGGTACCACTGTGCCTAGTCTCAGTGACAACCCCTGGATCACCTCTGTTGCAACATATCACTGAGTATTTGCTGTCTGGAATGGAACTAAGATGGGGTGGCTGTCTGTCTTGTCCTAGCATCTCGCATGGTTACACAAAGAACAAATTAAACAGAAAGTAAATAACTGCTTAACACTTTTATAGTTTTCAAAACTAAAATTTATCCAAACCATTTTGGGGAATTTGTAGATATTGGGCATTGTGGAGACTGGGAAATATGCAGGTAAGTGAGACCTCACTCGCTGTCTAGGAGGATGTGTGGCACACACACACACACACACACACACACACACACACACACACCACACACACGCACGCACGCACGCACGCGCACACACACACACACACACACACACACACCACACACACACACACACCACACCTGTATTTAAAGGTATAGACTCCACAAATCCCTGAACACAAAAGTCACTGAGGCATTAACACTGACCTCCTGCTCCACTCAGCTCTGCAGGGGCAGAGTTTAGGGTGAAGGTGTACTGAGGGATTCTGGGGTCAGGAAGTTTTGTAATTAGTGCCCCTGGGGACCTGGAGAGAGGCTGCATGGAGGAGACATCTAGGATGTGTTGGAGTGACAGGACAGAAGCACTTACACCAGGGACTCTCCAGCAGGTAAAGACAAAACCAGCCTTTGCCAAGTCCTGCTGCCTCCAGGCACAGTGCTGAGTAACTTGCATGCACATACAGTCAACCTTCAGTGCTCTCAGTGTGATGCAGGGCCACACACACACACACACACACACACACACACACGCCACAATCAGGAGATGCTCTAGCCCCTTATAGAATGTCATCGTGTAATGGCCTGTGCACATCCATACTGCCTGTCCCCTTGGCCTGTGTCCAACACTGATCCAGAGGGCTGCAAGAATATAAACGCTATTTTAATAAGACCATGTTCTACACCATTCATTACTTAAAAACATTTACTAACACTAAAAAAGAAGGTGTTATGTTCGCAAAGTAAAAAGGAAATTAAATCCGGCAACTAAGCAAGTGTTTTCCTTCTGAGTTGTCACCTCCATGTGTGTTAGAAATAGATATGCGTGACTTTTACTTCCCATTACCCCCTGGGTCTTATCCTAGGGATGAACCCCCACCTTTCCCTTCAGCCTCCCTCTTGGTTTCCATCTGGGAACCAAAGGAGTCCCAAGGGACCTCTGAACACAGTGGCTGTCTCCCTTCTTCTCACCCTTTACCCTGAATGAATCCTTCACTTGACCACCTGACTTCTTAAATATGCAAGGGAGCTTCTTCCCAACAAACTTGCAATGATGGTGTGCAGACATCTTCATCAACACCATGAACCCCACAATGAACTACAGTAGTTCACTTTGTAACTGACACTGGCTACCTTAAAAGGGGAGGGACTGTTGCTGCTACATTGACATACACCTGTAGTCCCAGCTACTCAGTAGACTGGGACAAGAGGATCACTTGAGCCCAGGGTCTCAAGGCCAGCCTGGTCAAAAAAGCAAGACAAATATTTATGATACCACTTTGTGGCTCTTAATGGGACTCCAAGTGGAGACCCATTTGGATTTTTGAGTCCAACTCTTAAGCTAAACAACTAGAGGCATGAACCAGTCAGGCACGAGGTGTCAGCAAGGGAAATCCGGAGGCGCGTGACATTAGATTGCTCAGCTTGACGGTCCCTGTCCTTTCAGGAATTTGAGATACCACATTCACACCAAAAAGACTGGGGCAGAAGAAGATAGAATGAGAAGCAAACAGCCTCCTGGTCTACCTTCCCGCCATCACATTTCGGAAGGGTCAAGGGTGTTCTCATAGAAATGCCTGCACTTCTACAGGATCAAATCTGCGATAAACATCTTGCGGTGAGCAGAATCTGTCCCCGTACGAGAGGCATCTCTCCAGTTTTGTTAGTTATTGAGATAAAAATCCTGACCAAAACAGCACAGGAGAGGGAGGGGCTTAGTCAGAGTCCTTCATGGAGGGGAAGTCAAGGCAGGAACTCAAGCAGTTAGTCACACCACACCCATAGCCAAGAGCAGAGAGAACCAGGCCAGCCTTGCTTGATGGCCTAGGGACTGGTACTGCCCACAGTGGACTGGGTCTTCCTACATTAATTAACAATTAAGACAGCTCACTGCCCCTCCCGCCCCCACCCTCCACCCATACATGCCCCACAGCCATCTCCACCCTGCCGTCTTCAGTGCCCCCACCCTCACCCCGCCCCACCCACCCCGCCCCACCACCCGCCCCACCGTCACCCCGCACATGCCCACAGCCAGCCTCATCTGACATTTTGTCCTCGGGGTCTCTTCTCAGGTGACTGTATGTTGTGGCGAGTTGACAAGTAAACACCAACCACCACAGGAATTTTTTTTTTTCTAAATGGCATATCAACTCCACAAACCTTCTCAAAAGCTCTAGAGCCATCCCTGAGGCACACAGTCTCTCCCATCCGCCTAAGTACAGCCCAAGGCAGCACTCTCACTCTGTACTTTTGAGAGTCCCAACACGATGTCAAGTAACAGCTTGGATGTGGCAAGCACGGTCTTTCAAAGAAATGTGAAAATGTCAGCTAAAAACAATTTATTTTACTATTGAGGAAAAAAAAGATATCTACTCAAAATACACATTTGAAATCAATTAAGAAGTTAAATGTACACAATATTTAAAAATAAGGAAAGATGGTTTTAGTAATTTTATACTTATAAGCATGTAAGCAATCAAAAAAACATTCAAAAAAAGGTGATATTGAAATTGTTAACTAGAAGGGTGACCCAGGTCTCCTTTTAAAGGATGGTGATGCTCTGTGTTTTAAAAGCTATCTCCCCACGAAAAGATCAAGGAAGGGGGATGGCACATTACTAATGAGTTGCTATGGCAACACACCTGACAGACAGACTCTTACGCAGGATGGCATGGTGCTGGGGACACAGAGGCTGCTGGTCTTTAGAGTTGGGAATGGTAAGGACTACGTGTAGATGCTTACTTCACATCCTATTCTTTATTCAGCCCAGGTTCCCACACCGTAAAACAGTGCTGCCCACATTCAGGGTTAAGTCCATCTCTCCACCCAGAGGTCCTCCAAGGTTTCTGACTACCCTAATGAAACATATTTATTTCATCTTTAAGAGTCCCCCAAACCTTAGCACTTCTGACATTTTCAAAGTCCAAAGTCTCTTTTGCAACTCAAGGCAGAATTTTAACTATGAGTCCTTACATAATAATAATAATAATAATAATAATAATAATAATAATAATAAACAAACCAAGTAAGTTCAATATACAATGCCACAGAGTTTGTTCCCTTTCCAAAAGGGAGAAGTAGAAGACTGGCAAGGAAAACGAGACCAGAACAAGAACAAACCCAACAGCAAATAGTCAAACTCTGTAGTTCCCTTCCAGCACCTCAGATCTGGTGGCATTATTTGGGTTCCAGCAGCACTGGCTATCCCAGGTCCCTTGATTTTGGTACCTGTAACACACGACTCTCTTGCGCCAGCTCTCCTCTGCGCCTATAGCTTCCTCAGGAGATGCCCCATTGTCCTGGCATTCCCAACATCTTGGTGTCTTCATTGCACCTTGGGTATCATCTTCACAGCTTCCTCACGACGGCCTCTCGGGATCACCACACAGGGCCTTTAGCCCTAGTGGATACTTCCTGGCTTCAACACTTTTTAAACCCTTTTTAAAGCCTCTGTACCCTCCCAGTCTTGAATTTTGCACATGTCTTCAAAGCCGGGACCATGGTGACAACACTGCTGAGTTTTGCAGCCACACTGAGGGGCAGTCTGGCACATCCCAGCCCAGCTGCTTAGCGTTTGTGCACCTTGGTGGCTGAACCTGGGAAAACACTTTCTAAGGTGGTTGTTTTCCAGCAGGGATCCCTTTCAGAGTAACTCAAAAGTCAAGCTTGCTTTGTTTGTTGTTTTGTTTTGTGTTGTTTTTCCCCCATTTCTGTGATTAGAATACACTAAAAAGAAACTTAACAGAGAAAGGATTTATTTGGGGTCAGAGTTCCAGTAGGACACGGTCCATCACACCAAGGAAGGCATGGCAGCAGGCACACAAGGCATGGTGGCCGGAAGAGGAAGGTATCTGGTCACATTGCATCCACATTCAGGAAGCCAAGAATGAGCAAAAGTGAGACCAGGCAAGTCTCACGCATGGCCCTACCCTAGTGACCTGCTTCACTTCCTAAAGGTTGCCTAGTCTTCCTAAACAGCACCACCAATGGAGACCAAGTGTTCAGTCACATGGGCCTGTAGAGGACACTTCACATTTCAAACCACAACACAGGATCTTGCCTTATTTATAAACTGGACAACAGGTGGGATCTTGCCTTTAAGATGCTTCTCCTGTGGTCTCTGTGCAAAGTGTGAGGTTTCTCCTCAATTGCACTGATGGCTCTAATAGTTATAAACACTGTGTCTGCACCTCCATCCATGATGGGGGATTTCCTTCTGTATATATGTTTCTCTTATTGGTTTGTGAATAAAACACTGTTTGGCCAATGAGGCAGGAAGATAGGTGGGGCTAGGAGAGAGGAGGATTCTGGGGAAGGTAGGCAGAGAAAGCCAGCCAGACACAGATGCCATGTGAGACCAGGAAGAGAGAATGCGCCAGGCATTCTCCAGTAAGCCAAGACCACATGGAAATACATAGATTAATAGAAATGGGTTAATAACTAAGACAGAGCTAGCCAATAAGAAGCCCAAGCCACCTGCCAACAGTTTTATAATTAATGTAAGTCTCTGTGTGTTCATTTAGGGCTGAAGCATCGGCAGGACCTAGGCGGAATAAGAAGAACCTCCACAACACACCCACTCATGTCCCTCCCTCACCTTTTCAAGTCCTTCTGCTTTCGATTGTCACCACAGACTTCAGTAGATTCATTGAGCAAAACCTATTTCCACAGCCTGAATGTTACATCTTGAGATTTCCTACACCAAACAGTTTAGTTTGTTACTTTTGAATTCAAACTCACTTGAGAGACTTTGTCAGAATAGAACTGTAATGACCTCTGACCTAGCCCCCAACAGAGTCCCCGTTCCCCTCTGAATCCTCATGCTCAGACCAGACTCTGCTGCCTGCATTTCTCTTTCCAAAGTCCCCTGGAATGACCCGTTGGTCTCTGCATACCACATTCTAGGTCTTCACTAGCCCATAACTCCAAGTGCTTCTACAGCCCTGCTACAAACCCATTTTTAAAGATTTAAGGGCCATATGACCAGGAAGACCACAGCAATGTCCCCACCCCTCAGCATTGGATCTCTGTATTTGTTAATTTTCAAAGCTATAATAAAAAAAAAAAAAAGATGAAAGACAACTGAAGAAAGGAAGGACTTGCTTGGCTCACGGTTTGAGTGTACAGGAAGGACTTGCTTTGGTTCATGGTTTGAGTATATAGGAAGGACTTGCTTGGCTCACGGTTTGAGTGTATAGGAAGGACTTGCTTTGGTTCATGGTTTGAGTGTATCATCCACCCTGGCAGGAACATTTGGTGGCAGGAGTGTGAGGCAGCTGGGCACAATGCACCCAGTTTGGAAGCATAAAGACATGGATACTAGAGCTTGCTTTCACCTTTTTCCTTCTATTTAGCCCGGAACCCAAGCCCAGGAGTTAGTGTCACCCACATTCAGTGTGGATGTACCCTCCTCAGAAAGACCTCCCTGGATGACCAGAGATGTGTCCCCTAGGTGATTCCAAATCTCATCAGGTTGAGAGGGAAGACCACAGTGAACCATCACAATTCATGTGTATAGTTTGCCTTGAAGTGGTAGGGCTATAATGCAACACTGAGGGACTCACAGGCAACCGAGACAACATGACAAGATCCTTGGGGTTGGGAGAGGCCAGAGGAAAGGGGTCTATCTATAATTCTAGATGAGAGAAAACTGCAATGCAAACTTTTTTTAAATACAAATCTTTTTTTTATTTTCTTGCCAAAGCTGGACTAAGCTAAATTTAAGCATGCCAGCCTATTATCCAAAATGAGACAAAGGCAGTCTAGTCTATGATTTTTTTTTTGCCAAGCTGGTCATTTTCCCTTTTTCTTTTGTAGTGCCACATGAAAAATTCCAGCCAGTGTCTTCTGGGGTTCTCTGATGAGTGGCTGCTTCTGCCTCAAGAAGGCCTTTGACTTTTGTAAGACGAAGAAGGATGGAGCCCACTGCTTTCTTGCAGTCGTCATAAAACACCAGATGAAAATACTCACGTCTCCCATGAGACTGCCCCTTCCTGCCTGAGCCCTGTGCTGCACACACTTGCATCGACAAGGAAGCTCATCCTTCAGCTTTGAGATCACAGAGTAGGCTCCAGGGAAACACATCGCTCCAGGGAAGGCAACACCTCACCATCCACGTCAAAGCCACAGCTGACTAATCAGGCGGGCTGCACTTTCTTTTATGCCAACACTGAGCATCGCAGTGAACACCTCTGGAGCTTGCTGGAACCAGCAAACAGTTCTTGGAACAAAAACAAACAGTAGTGATGCCAATCCCTTTTACTCATCTTCCTTTACAAGGGCGAATATATATTCCCTCAGAAAGAATTAAGTATAAGCACTCTCTGTTCTAGGCCCATAGATTTCCTCTGGGGCTGTATTTACAGAAAAATGTCACCCCTCTATGGTGCACTGCAGGGCCACTGATCACAGCAAGATGACACTGCAGCTTTCACTGCAGGGCCACTGACCTCTGAGATGATGACGCTGCAGCTTTCACTGCAGAGCCACTGACCTCTGTGTGAGATGACAACACAGCTTTCACTACAAAACCACTGACCTCTGTGTGATGACACCACAGCTTTCACTGACCTCTGTGAGATGATGACACTGCAGCTTTCACTGCAGGGCCACTGACCTCTGTGTGATGATGACACTGCAGCTTTCACTGCAGGGCCACTGACCTCTGTGTGATGATGACACTGCAGCTTTCACTGCAGGGCCACTGACCTCTGTGTGATGATGACACCACAGCTTTCACTGCAGGGCCACTGACCTCTGAGAGATGACACCACAGCTTTCACTGCACGGTCACCCCGCTGCTCTGTACCCTCTGCAGTCTGGCTTTAGCATCGTTGGTTCACTGAAAAAGTTCTTAACAGCGCATCCAACCTTAATCACCCTTGGTTTCTCATGCTTAACCTCCCAAGCTAGGAGGCAGAGCTGCAAAGTCAGCAGCAGCCTGTCCTGGGACTCGCTATATCTGTCTACTCTACTCCCTACGTAAGGGAGCCAGGAAGAGGCCCTTTGGGATCTTTAAGTCATTTACCGAGGGATGCCATGTGGTGCCATCTCATGTGGTGAATGATGTAGACACCTGCTCACAGAGACTGAGGTACTGACAAGAAGGGGAGATGTCTCTCATTCCCCAACCATAAGCAACACATGTCATTTGCTCTGGCTTGTAATACGAATAATAAAAACCTAGAGACAGATATTGGGGTCCAAGATGAAGATCGGAGAAGCAAAACAGCCAGTAGCTCTTGCCTCTACAAAGGCTGAAATGGAGATCCTGTCTTCCCTGTGACTGGAAACTAAATTTCACACGAGACCCTTTGCTTCTTCTTTATATACCTCTCTGGTGCTAGGATTAAAGGTGTGAACTCTGTTATGCTTTTAGACTGATTCACTCTTGTGTAGCCCTGGGTGGTCTTGAACTCACAGAGATCTGTCTGCCTCTGTCACCTGAGTCCTGGGATTAAAGGTGTGTGCCACCACTGCCTGGCCTCTGTGGCTAGCTAGTATGGCTAGCTTTGCATTCTGGTCCCCAGACAAGCTTTATTAAATCATAAACAATATGTCACCACATTGGCTGCCTTGGAGTAAGGGATAATGTATACCCCCAGGATTCACAGAGCAGAGAGAAACCTCCGTCTCCATGCTCCGCTTGTTTCCCACACTGACGAGAGTAACTAGCTACAGCCTTTCTAAAATGCTCCAATCTAAATAAAATGCTCCAATCAGGCATCCAGCACTAGCTACACTGCACAGCCATGCCTCTCTCCTCCACACCCCACATGCCTAGAGTCCGGACAAGGAAATGAGAATGAGACCCCAAGGGCAGGCCATCTCTCAGTCAAGCCACAAAGTGACAAGGATAAACTGGGAATGTCTTCCAGTAAAATGTTGAGGGTTTTGTTGTTGCTGTTGTTTTGTTTGTTTGCAAATGACAGCACCCAGACACATCCTTGCAGGAGGAGAAGGGCAGGCTCACTGCCTGCAGAAGCAGATTCTCCCAGTGTAACTTGTCTCCTCCTCTCTCCCATTTCATTCAGTCCCGCCACAAATGCTGTTGAAGGTTCATCCCATAGAAGTTTCTCAAAATGAATATTGATAAATGATTAGGACGTGATCCTTGCCCTGAAGAAAATTACTAGAGAAAATAAAATAAGTACCAACTTGTGTCTACCACAAGGCATTGTGGGAAACATTCCACCAGAGTACAAAGTACCGAAACATCAAGTCCAAGCTCCAGTTAGTGTGGAGTTTGGACTTGATGTTTCGGTACTTTGTACTCTGGTGGAATCTAGGCTGGGGGTATAGGTCAGCAGTAAGTGTTACCTAGCAAGACCCTGGGTTCCCTGCCCAGATGGCGGGTGGGGGTTTGCTATCCTGGATGTCTTCCCAGACAGCTTTTTATAATCCACTTAGAAGTGGAATTCTCCTGTCCACCTCTTTGATGTCTCTCTGGGTCACTATCTTTCCCGATACACTGTTCTAGCCCTGGCTGTATTTTGGGTTCACACACCATCATCTGTGTTTACCATCTTGGAGAAAATCAAGGCATTTCACATTCCCAAATGTGGGGCAGACTGAAGAGATTTCAAGGTGCAGCTCCAAGGAAGTCTTAGAAAAGAGAACAAGGGAAGCTTGACTCCTGCTGGACAGCACCATATGCAGGTGACATTTCCTGTCAGCACCTTGGCCAGCTGAACCATCACAGACACACACAAAAGCCACAATGACTAGAGTTTAACAAACTTTCAGAATCAATTCACATGTGCCACATATTTATAAAGAGAGCACAACTCTCTAGCTAATGGTTGGTTCCTTTGCATCATTTCTTCTACAGTGGCTCCTTCAGCAAACATTATCCCCTCATATATTTTTGACAAGGCATTTCCATTATTTTTAACATTATTAGAGCAATGATGATCGCTGTGAAAAATTTAGAAAACACAGGGAAGTTGATTTATTTTAAAGATTCATTATTTTATGAGTATCTTGCCTGCATGCCTAGATGTGTGTGCACCATGTGTGTGCTTGGTGCCCACAGAAGCCAGAAGGTGGCATTAGACCCCCTTGGAACTGGAGTTACAGATGGCTGTGAGTTGCCTGGGAATCAAACCCAGGACCTCTGCAAAAACAACAAGTGCTCTAAACCACTGCTTCATCTTTCTAGCCCCACAAAGTTGATTTTCAAAATCATATACCTTTTATAAGCCCCGTCAATATTCTGATACATTTATTTCCACCTCATTTGTTTAATTTCATAGCTAGGTGAAATTAATATGCTCCATAATACAACTCTGGTTAAAAATCTAAATAAACTAAATTATGAATTGCTGTCTATTATCTCAATTATGTACTAGGTCATATCTCCCAGGGCTGTAAACAAAAGATAAGTTTAGTTTTAAAAGATTAAAACTCAATGGGAGAGAATTGGTCAATTGGACTACTGAATGTCTGTCACAAGCCAATAAAGCTCGTTTTTCTATTTATCCTCCCAGTGGCCTAGTAGATGGAAGTGAAACCTTGGAAAATGTGATGGATAATTCTAGACCTGAGAAGACACATCGGATCAGCCTTGGGCATGCCCATAGAACATTCTCTTGATTGCTGATTGCCATAGGAGTACTTAGCCTACAACGGGCAGTACCATCCTCAACAGGTCACCCCGGGCTAATAAGACAGCTGAATGAACAAGGCAGAAGCAGCAAGCCAGTAAGCTGGGTTTCTCTGTGGTCTCTGCTTTGGTTCCTGCCTCAGCTTCCTTCGACGGTGGGACTGCAAGCTTGAATAAACCCTTTCCACTCCAACTTGCTTTTGGTCAGTGTTTTTATCACAGCAACATAAAGCAAACCAAGACAGTTAACTATCGCTTCTGATGTAAACAGATCTGAGTGATTATTTATGTGGGGTTTGTGGTGAACACATACATAGTGTTAGCAATGTTTTCCTGGCAAATAATTCAACTACTAATTCACTTGCTAAGGTTTTCCCCCTTTGCATCCCCCCATAATAGATACACTATTCAGTCAGAGCTGAAACAAAAGGCACTGGCTTACCTGATTAAGAAACTGTGTAGTCCAACATCGAAATACCTGTTTAAAAGAGACAAAACAAGCCTTTGAATGAAAACATATTTACAGCAACGATGGACTTGATAATTTACATTCCAAGCACTGTGAAGATGTAGCTATCCTTGGGTACTTAAAGTGTGGCCCTGCAGCAGCAGCAGAGGCTTGGGCCACACCTCCAACGTCCCATTGAGCAGCTCTGAGACCAGGCCCAGAAAGTTTTCTTATGCCACGTGGTCCTAAGGCACAGGTGCCTGCAAACCTGAGCTCTCTCTAGAATAAAGTCCAAGCAATGGATGCCATGCACCCTCCACACTGCAGCAGGAAGGTCCTTTGATGACACCAGTTACCTGCAAAGTTCATTACCCAAAACAAAATGAACTGTGTTTGAAAGTCCAGAGCCACACAGTGAAAGGGAGGAAGAGTGGGTGAGCACTGTCCCCTGAGCCCAGCCCTGTTGTGTTTCCTGCCACTTTCCACCTGCAAGCACTCTGCCCCACAGTTGGTCTGCCCTGAGCATAGTCTGTAGAAGAAAGGCACCTTCCTGTGTCCTCCATGAGCCCTGAACAAAGCCGCCCCACACCACTCAGCTGCCCAGTCTATATGACCTGCCCTGCCTCAGTTTCTTTAATTGCCATGTTTCTTGACTCTGAACTATTGGGACTAAGCCAGTGCCTTGCTCTTCCTTTGGTCTGCTGTGAAGAGGTTGCGGTGCCCATGCTGTCAGCAGTGTAGGATGCCTGATGCTGTAGCCAATCGGACTGTCAGTTGGCCTGAGGAAGACCAAAGTGAATTCTATGCCCCCAGTCAATGGACAGAGGATTCCCTGAAGCAAGGAGTATGACTGCTTAGGGTCTCACTGTTTGTAGGTCCTGCACTGCCTCTGCCCACCCATGCAACCAGCAGACCCAGCACCTCAGGCTGCCTGACAGACGGCTACAGATGGCCAACACTATAACATGATTTCTGTGTGTTACCTTCCACCCACAAGATTCTTCTGTGCACCTAGCTGCCAGTTTACAGACAGGGACTGGAGGATCATGAGTTCCAGACCAGCTTGGACTACCCAGAGTTCAAGACCAGACTGAGCTACATGGGAAGAACCTATATCACTAAACAGTGGCTAGCGAGATTGCTCAGTGGGCAAAGCTGCTTGCTACAGAATCAGAAGACTTTAGTTCAATCCTGTTTCTACACAGTGGAAGAAAAGAACCAACTCTTGTAAATTGTTCTCTGATCTCCACACCTGTGCTGATCTTTCCCCAATAAGTGCAATTTGACATCTTTTTTAAAAGTAAGACAAGTTAAAA
This sequence comes from Cricetulus griseus, assembly GCF_003668045.3. Taxonomy (NCBI): domain Eukaryota; kingdom Metazoa; phylum Chordata; class Mammalia; order Rodentia; family Cricetidae; genus Cricetulus; species Cricetulus griseus. The sequence goes on along the minus strand of NC_048598.1, from coordinate 2,543,916 downwards.
AACAAGTGCAGGTGGGGTAGCTTCCTGGCAGAGCACACTTGCCTAGCATGTACAAGGCCATGGGTTCATTGGTTTGGGGGACTCTCAGGAAGCATCTTCATCTATGAGTCCTCACTCAATCCCACAGCAGCAGGCCTGCCTACTCATCCTCTGTCAACAGCTGATCAGGCTGTGCCAGCTCTACTGGCTCCCTGTGGTCTGGGTGCTTACTCACCACTGTGACTACTATTCTCATTGGAGACTCACAGGGCACACTAGCAAGGCCATTCATCCTGAAAGCAGAGCTGCAAAGTCACAGGGTATACTAGCAAGGTCCCTGCATTCTGACAGCAGGGTTGCAGATGTCCAGGGCACACTAGCAAGTTCTTGCATCCCAGCAGCAAGGCTGCAGATGTCACAGGCCACAGGTGCACCTCACATCCCTTTAGACACCCTGCCCAACACACAAAGGGTCTGACAGAGTGGTTCCTCTGTCCTACCAGGCTGCCTACCTGAAGGAGTACTAATTCTTTCTCTCAGGCTGACCTTGGCTGTTTGGTAAACCGGGAATAAAAGCAGCAATGGACTGTGGCTGAGCATTGCCATGCCACACAGCCGGTATGGTGTGAATTGGAACAACTGCTGCTACCCTCACTTAGTCTGAAACACACAAGCGGTACTTAATACAGAGTACCAGAATCAGACCCCAGTCTTGGCCTCTGTCCCTCAGTTCACAATCTTCATGTCTTTTTCATTTCCTCATCCATTTATTCCACCAGTAGCCTGCCTAAGTTTAGCACTCACACTCCTGCAGATGTGTAAACTGACAAGGAGCCGGGTATTGGCATTGAACACATCAAGACCCGAATGTATTCACCTACCCTGAAACCCTACTTCAGAGAGCAGAAAGCCTGTGTTTCTCCATTCCAACCTCTGATAAGGAAACTATAAAGAAGATGAAGGCAAGCTTCAGATGCCACTGTATGCTAACTGGATCCGGTCACACCCTCTTGGCATGAAGACCTGAGTCCAATCCCCCTGGAACCCACATTTAAAAAGCCAGACACAGGGGCTAGAGAGATGGCTCGGCAGTTAAGGACACTGGCCACCCTTCCATAAGATCCAGGTTTGATTCCCAGCACCCATATGGCAGGAAGCATGCTACTTTCTGTGACTCCAGTTCTAGGGGAGACAGTGCCTTCCTCTGGCCTCCACAGGTACCAGGAACACTCGCTGTACACAAGACACATATGGAGACAAAACACTCATATGAAAGACAGATAGAAAGAAAAAGGAGAGAGAAAGGAAGGAGTGTAAGTGAGAGGGGGGGAAGGAAAATAGAAGCCACACACGGCAGCATACACCTCTAATCCCAACACTAGGGGGCAGAGACTGTGAGCTTATAGCACTTGCTGGCCACCCAGCCTTGCCGAATCAGTGAGTTCAAAGCACAATGAAAGATTTTGTCTCAAAAACTAAGGTGGAGACTTGAGACATGGCTCAGCCGTTTAGCACATTGGCTGTTCTTCCAAAGGACCTATGTTCAACTCCAGCACCAAGGGCTCACAGGTGTCCTTTAACTCAGTTCTAGGTGATCTGATGCCCTCTTCTGGCCTCTGTGGGGATTGCACATATAGGGTGCATACTTGCAGGTAAAACACTCATACATGTAAAATTAATTAAGTGAAAACTAAGGTGGACAGTGATTGAGGGCACCTGATATTGACCTCTGACCTCCACATGCACTATGACAGGCATGGACATGCACCCCCCGCAACACACACAAGTTACATGGTGGGCATTGTTTTCATCTATCTGCCTGTTTGCTTTGACAGGGGACTTACATGTTAGCCACTGCCATCTAGGGAGACAAAGGACCCTCCCTGGGCCTTCTGAGGAGCGCAGGTGAAGTGGGCAGGACCAGTTGATGCACTCTTCTTCCCAAAATGACGTCTTGAGTGCTGAGACAGCGGCGATGAAAAACCCTTTGAGGCTAATGCACCCAGTCATCAAAACTTGATGTGAGTGGGATTCCAGTTTGCCCACTTGGTGAAAGAATAAATTCTAAATATGGCCTTGACTCCACACCCACTAATACTACAATTAATATTTCAGTAGAGCTTTTTCCTGTCTTTAAACTGGGCACTGCCACATGCCTCTAACAGTGAAGAAAGTAGCGGTCTGGTATACCCACTCCACAGCTGAGGAAACTGATAGACTGCCTAGCGGTGTCTGGCTCGGGGCATTCAAAGCAAGCCACATAAACACTTAACAAACAAAGAAGAAATTGTCAGCCTCTAATTACAAGTGGCCCAACATGAGTTCAGAGCATTTTCAAGATCTACTTTATTTTTTAACTTGTGTGTGTGTGTGTGTGTGTGTGTGTGTGTGTGTGCTCGCATGTGTGTGCACGCACTCAAATGCAAATGCACACAATGTGAATACAGTGCCCAGAGAGGCAGAGAGAGGCATCAGATCTCCCCTCCCCCCACCCCCACCCCCGTGTGTGCTCGCATTAGAGTGCTCTAGAGTTATAAATTGCTTGACCTGGGTCCTGGGAACTAAACTCAGGTCCTCTGCAAGAGCAGCAAATTCTCTTGACCACTAAGCCATCTCGCTAGCCCCCACTTTGTTTAATGGCTTATGTATTATAAATTAATACATTAAGTATTAATATACTTCCAAGGGTTGTGTTTATAATTTCCAGACTGAAACAGATTTTTCTTTTATTCCTAAGAAGAAACAATGGCTTGGCGGGGAAGGAGGGGTAAAAATAACTATAGATCATGCTAATTACTGGAACAGGACTGTGGGTTCCCTCATCCTGATGAAGTTAAAGGGCCAACTGATGTGGTGAGCAGAGCTTCACTTAATAATGTAGCCAGGAATGATGTCACATGACTATAATCTCCTCACTTGTGAGACCGAGGCTGGGGGATTATAAATTCCTGCCCAGTCTCAGCTACACAGTGAGACTCTATCTCAAAAACAAAACAAAATCTCACAACCATAATTAACTAAACTTTTTTTAAAAATTAGTGGGAGAGAGACACAGAGAGAGACATACACACAGAGAGAAAGGGAGAGAGAGGGAGGGAGGCAGAGAGAGAGAGAGAGAGAGAAAGGGAGAAAGAGTGAGAGAGAGAGAGAGAAAGAGAGAGAAAGAGAGAGAGAGCATGTATGTGTGGGTACCTGCAGAGGCCAGAAGAGGGTATTAGATATCCTGGAACTGGAGTTACTGGCAGTTGTGAGCTTCTCATTATGGGTGCTGGGCACTGAACTCTGGCCATCAGCGTAAGCAGCAAGTGCTGTTAACCTCTGAGCCATGTCTGAAGTTAGCCAGCTTTTACAATGTCATATGCAGTAGCTCACAGAAAAGGGCCCAGAGGGAGTCGGGAGGACACTGGCATTCCAAGTGTTTGAGAGCATCTCACCTTTCTGAGACCTGACCTGCACCTCAGTGGTGAAGTTTGCCAGTTGGCCCTTCCTAGAGACCCTCTCAACTAACTTCAGATTAAGCTCTGCCAAGAACTGAAGCCTTCGTCTTTGGGGTGCAGCTGGGGACTGCACTGAGAACAACTGCAGGTGGCTGACACAGTTCCCAAGCTCCCACCACAGCTGTGTGGGGAGCTGCTTCCTGCAGCTGTCCCAGCCTTTCCCCCACCAGCCCCTCAAACCATCAAGGGTGCCTTCTGTTCCCTAGACTTACTCTTCACCACCCAGAAACCTACAGTGGTTTCTGACTTCCTGGCCCAACTCCACAGCAATCCACAAAAGACAGCAGAGGTACTGGGGCCAAAGAGAGGAGGAGGTTGGCAAAGATGGAGATACGGGCGCCAGGTGACTAGAAGCCCTGGAAAGGGCAGAAGAAGTTGGTGAGACAAGGTCTATGCATCGGGCATTGCGGCAGACACTGCAGAAATAAACCAAGTAAATGGACGTCCAAACATCCAGGGCCCAGTCTACCAGAAGAAATATAAATGATATCCTGTGTCCAGACCAAGGTGATGGACGCAAAGGAGAGATAAGTCCAGCATGACCCAGGTGCTGGCAGAAAGCTGTGCGCATTATTCCACATGGAGCTGGGATGTGGGGGAGCAGGAAGGTTTCCCAGAGGAGGTGGCACCCTGGCTGGGTTTAGAGGGGTGAATGGAAGTTGACCCTTCTGGTAGTAGGCTCTCCCCAGTGAGCACATGAAACCCACTGTCCTCACTCTGGAAGCCAGCTGGGAACAGCCCCACAGAAGGTCATTTTAGTTGGAATCTAATGTGTGACTGACTGGGGAGAGCCACTCCTGAGACAGAAGAGAAGGGGTAGGTACTCTTTTCCTCCCCACCCCACCCCTAGAGAAGTCCTTATAGCATCCAGGCCCATGGAGCCAGCAAGAGCAGCCAGCTGAAGGACAGAAAAATACACATAGTTCATGGACAATTTCTCTGCGAAATTGCTTTGAATGTTTCCAAAGAGAAATTGAGCTCTCCAATTGAGCCTTTTACTCCTTGGGGAAAATTACATAGAAACATGGAGCCCTGGTATTTACTTATAAGTAAAACTGGACCCAATGTATCCAGAGCCTACAGAAAGAAAAACAAAATGAGGTCAGGCCTCCAAGACTATGGTATTGGGAGCAGTCACAGGAACTTACCGGAAGCTACTGTTGAGGCTTCGGCCAAGATAATCCTAACAGCCAAATATATCATCCTATGGCAGGGTTTTGTTGTGTTGTTATTGTTTTTGGTTGGTTTGGTTGGTTTGGTTTTTTGAGGCAGGGTTTCTCAGTGTAGCTCTGGCTGTCCTAGAACTTGCTTTGTAGACCAGGCTGGCCTGGAACTCACGGAAACCTGCCTGTCTCTGCCTTCCAAGTGCTGGGATTGAAGGCGTGTGCCAACACCGCCTGGCTGAGGAAAACTCAGTTTTACTGCATTCAGTAGAAACACTGAGAAAACAGTATTTTAAATGCCTTACTCCCCAGACCTTGTTCTTCTGGGTGTCAATCTACTTCTGGGAACAAAGAACTTAATTTCCCCCATTTTCAACAAACATTTATGGAGCATTCACTATAGGCCAGATACCTCCAGGGGCTTGGAAGATAACAGGAGTTATGGGCACTGACAGCTTCTGAATGGCAACTGCTGCAGCAAGCTCAGCCTTCTGGAGGGCATCTGTGGTCCCAGCAGCCCGCTGAGAACAGCAGCTCCTCCAGGCCTCACTGCACTGGCAGCTAGAGAGCAATACCCTTGACTGGTTTCAAGACCAACAAGCAAGAGGAGCCCTGGCTGCAGGGCTGTGATCCAGGCAGGCTGGGCGGGGTGGGGCAGGGCAGGGTGGGGTGAGGATGGGGGGCTTTCTTCAAAGGGAATTCTGTCCCAGCTGGTCACATGCCTCTCAAAGTCCCATCACCTTAAGTTGAAAGCTGGTGGCCCATGCTTTGCCTTTGCCCTGTGTTTCCACTGCCCCTTTTAAGTGTGTGAGCAGAGACTTCCTGCTCGGGATCCATTAGGACTTGAAAGACAATTTGTTCTCTTTCAGTCACTGACTCTGGAGAAAAGGATCATCAGGGAAGACAGATTAGCTTTGCACAGCGGGGGATATCAAATTATATTAACAATCATGCTGTAATTATTCTACCAGATTCCTTGAAGGAGGGCATACCTTTATGGATGTAATAATCCCTATTCAAAGAATGTAAAAGTTTAATGATACCATTTAACACAGGTAAAAATTCCCATAAGCCCATCCATTACCGAGGCTACACACCCAAGCCCCATGGTAATGAACGGCAAGTACAAGTCCTTTGTGTGTGGGGGGAGATTCTACAAGACACTTGGACCCGTCTCACACTTACTAGTAACAAATGGCCACAGATTGGATGTGAGAGCCATCAATAACACTTGAGCCAGCACTCACACCAGTGGTCACACCAGCACTCACACCAACAACTCACACTAGTGCTCACACCAGCACTCACAACAACACTCACACCAGCGCTCACACCAACTCACACTAGTGCTCACACCAGCACTCATACCAGCATTCACACGGAGCGCTCACACCAGCACTCACACCAGCACTCACACCAACACTCACACCAGCACTCACACCAGCGCTCACACCAACAGTCACAACAACACTCACACCAGCGCTCACACCAACAGTCACAACAACACTCACACCAGCATTCACACCAGTGCTCACACCAGCACTCACACCAGTGCTCATACCAGTGCTCACACCAGCATTCACACCAGCGCCCACACCAGCATTCACACCAGCGCTCTCACCAGTGCTCACACTAGTGCTCGTACCAGCACTTACACCAACACTCACACCAACACTTACACCAGAGCACACACTAGCGCTCACATCAGCATTCATGCCAGTGCTCACACCAGCACTCAGGCCTTCTGATTGCTGACACATTTTTACATTTGTGTATTGCTCCAGATATAATCCATCATAGAAATGTTCAATGTATATCTATTGCGTGTGTGCACATATATCTGTTATATAGGAAGAAACAGCTAATAGAGGCATACAACTATAACAAATAAGAAGACACCAGCACATTAAATATTAGCATGCATCTTTAAGTTAAATGTTACATGTTTATATATTGTGATCTGTTCACAAACGCTGATTTTCATTTCTTCAGCAGTACACCACGTCCTCCTGGCTGGCCCCTCTCTCCTAGCCTGCCCTTGTTGCCTTGCTGATTCTTGCCTGGCTCAGAAAGCAGAGCTCCCAGTCCTGGGCGCACATGCCTTCGGCAGTCTCACCACCACTGTCCATGTGCCAAGGCTTCATCACAGGCTCCTTCCTGGCCTCTGGGGCCTTGGACTTCCTGCACTTCTGCACCTCTACTTGGGTGTCCAGGAGCTGCTGAACACTTAGTACATCACCAATGAAATGCCTCGTGTCCCCCTTGGGTTTGTTCCCCTGTAGCCTTCCCATCCCAGGTGATAGCAGATACATCCTTCTGCAACTCAGGCCAGAAACCTGTACCCACCCATGACTACCCAACTCACATCCAACTCACCAAAAAACACAAAAAACTGTAAGGTCTACCTAAAAACTAAATTCAGATGGCTGCCCTCCCAGCGTCTGGACTTGAACAGCTCTTTCTGCTCTGGTAAAGGCATTTTTCAATGACGTCAGAATGATCTTTAAAACCCCATGACCCTTCACTCTTCTGCCAAAACCCTACAGCGTCCCCCACTTCACTCAGAGGAGCAAGCTAAGTCTTCATCCTTGGTAAAGAGCTCTGTGTGCAAGGGCTCAAAGCCAGAAAAGGTTAAGATTTGGACTCGGGCCATCAATGAGCTCAAGAAGAAACTGACTGTGCTGATCCTTCCAAGAATGCTGGCCTTGCCTGAATTGATGGGTGTGTCTTGTGCTCACTGGACCACACCTGAAGGGTCACCCTGAATTCCAAGTGTCTCTTTCAGCGAATGGCCAGTGGAGAACATACTTCGATGATACCAGCCGGAGTGGAGTGGGAGTGGGAGGGAAGCCACTGGAGCCCATGGCACAACTGTGGATCTCAATAGAGTTACAGCTACAGCAACAAGCTCCTTGGGACTCAAGGCTGAAAGTATTTTTTGTAGGCAACCATCCTTCAACATAACAGTCCAGCTCAGCCCTTTCTCCCATGATCCAGATCTGTGTGGATAATTCTACACCTCAACTGGACTATGCTATGGAACCAGTCACTTGGGTGAGCACAAGCTTGGAGGTTATGGCAAAGCTATTTTAAAATCATGGTTAGCATCCGGAACAATGATGGCCTTTAAACATCATTGTGAATCAGAATTCCATCAGTCAGTTGAAGACCTTAATGGCAAAGACAGAGGGCCCGAGAGCAGGGAATTCTCTTAGACTCAAAACTGCATCAGCTCTTCACAGATCTTCAGCCTCCCCTGAAGACTTCACACTTAACAGGTCTTCTTAAAATGTGTGCATGCACATGCATGTGCACCAGCACACACACACACACACACACACACACACACACACACACACACACACACACACGCACACCAGACTGTAATTGGTATGAATCGCAACTACCAGGAACACCACCCCCAAAGTTGGCTTGATACATATGAAAATACCTCTTCTCCCCAACGCAGGTCTGTGTGGACTCAGTCTGGATCCTACTACAGTGTTACAGCTCTTAATGGTGCATTAAGTAATCGAAGTCCTCCTCTTCTTCAGTCAAGGACTGTGTGTGTGTGTGTGTGTGTGTGTGTGTGTATAAACGCAAACAAACATGGCTTCCCCTGGAAGGTTTTAAGACTCAGCTACACGTGAGATACTTGAACAAACCTTCGCTGCTTTTCCATTTCTAGAACTTTGCACCTCTGCTCCTTGGGGTATGCTATTTTTGTCCTCTGGTATTTAAAAAAAAGTCACACTTTTCCCCCCGATTTCATATTTTAAATGTTTTTCCTAAATTGAAAGGAAAAATTCTCTGTGCTGGAACACTTTTCTCAGGGGACATGCATCACAGTCTTTTCCTACACTGAGTCTACACTTGACGGAAATTAAGCTGTGGCACTCGGGTTAAATGCTGCTGACCTCAATTTAAAGTTCCAGTACAATGCCACCAGCGGGCCGGAGGGCCTCTGATTCATTGTCCTCGAGACCATTATTTGTAAGTAATAGTCTCATTATGGGTTTTTTGCCTGAGGACACTCAGAGATTTCAAGCCTAGGAAGGTTCCTATGGGGTTTGATTTGGCCAGAACGCCACTTCTCAAGAGAACACAATGATTCCTGGGCTGACTTTTGTGTTTCAGCTTTCTGGTCTGTGTGACTCTCCCCTTGGGAATTTTCCTAGGAGCCAAGCCCAAGAAAGGCAGCTGCAGATGGAGCTGTCCAAGGAAATCAGCAGGCTTGCCCCTCTCCTACAGGGCTATGTGCACTGTTTCAGGAAGATTAGCTGCTGGGGATGAAGCATCCCCTGAGACGCTCAGAAGTAGCTTTTCCTTCTTCACAACTTATTTAACAAGTGGTTCTCAACCTGTGGGTCACAGGCCCTTGGGGTGGAATGACCCTTTCACAGGGGTCAAATATTAGATAACCAAATATCAGATATTTACATTACAGTTCACACCAGTAGCAAAATTAGTTTTCGAGTCACAATGAAAATAATTTTATGGTTGGGGATTACCACAACATGAGGAGCTGTATTAAAAGATCGCAGCATTAGGAAGGTTGAGAACCCCTGCTCTAAGGCATCCCTGGGCCCTCACTCCAAGCTTGGTGGCTATGAGCCTACGGTACTGAGCCTGGTTAGCCACTGGAGAAGAAGGCTCATACAACCAAGTCTTGTCTGGTTCTGAGACCCACAGACCTGGTGATCAGATCTGAGGACTCCTTGGAGTTAATTTGTTACTTGGCAGTACGCTGAGCTTCCTGCAGGACCTGGTGCTGCAACTGTCCTGGCAGGAGATAAGATGAACTAAATTAACACTTACACCTCTGCTTTGGACCATCAGGATCTCTAGATGATAATCGCCAAGGAAATGGGATGAACTGGAATGTCCCCAGGAGTTGTCAGACCACCTTGCAGGAAAGTCTAGAGCTGAGGTAATGGTGGGTCAGTAAGAGATGGGACTGAGTGATTGGTGCACACTTTTTAACCTCACATCGAGACTCCCCTAAGATGGACCTGAGCAGCAGGGACACCACTGAACCCTTCATTTCTTCCTCTTCCTAATGTGAAAACATTGACTGAGTCCCCTTTCTCTGCCTTTCACTCTGGCCTGTCTCTTTAGCTGGACTATTGAGGATGGGTTGCTGAGCCTACTTTGTTAGGGCTGCCAGGGTCCAGTAACAAAAGCATCGCTAAGAACCAGGCCTCTGTGACAAGCCCACTCAGCTGATCTCATAGTGACTTGCAGCCTCCAAAGGGACTGAACTAGAGCCCCTCAGAGTTGTGACCTGGTGTGAACATCAAAGCCCTCCTGCGACCTCAGGTTAAAGTTTCACATTAAAGAGGTTTGTGCAGCTCTCCTGGGCTCACAGATGGTCACCTAAGAAGCCTGGCCATCACCACAGCTTTACAAGCTCCAAATGTGCAGCACAAATATGGTTTCTAGGGCAACACACAATGCCAACTGCTACAGAGTAGGAAGGGGACATCACAGAAGGAAGACCTGGTCAAGGAGAGGCGGCAAACTACATGGAGGAGGCTGAAAACAAATGAGCCACTATCGACTCATGCCAAGGAGGGGGGAAATGGGGCCCTAAAACTGGATCTGATGCTCTTTCATGAGGGCGTTTGTTGTATTTATCCAACCATTGTGTGTTTAATCATATAGAGTGTGAACAAAAACTCTAGAACAAAAGCTCTGTCTGGCTCTGAACAAAAACTCCTGGAAAGAGTCCGTCTCCTGAGACTGATGGACCGACTGGAATTTCCCTTTGTGGGAGGTGGCATTTTATAGGTTCAGAGGCTAATTACTTTATCTTGGGTTAGTTTTAGCTTCTGGTAACAGCTGTTCCCTGTCCTGCTTGTATCTGAACCAACAACTCGTGATAATAAATAAAAAACCTTGTAGAAGCTGTTAACTTAGCAGAACACTGGCTTCTACAAATCCAAGAGCTAAGAATGTCATCAGATAGCATCTTGGGGCTTCAAATCACTCCCCATATCTCATTGTCCCCAGCTCTCTGGTATACCTACTAAGGCATTTTAAAGTTGCCTTGATTTGTGACTTTGTTGTATGTAACTATAGAAAAACCCCATGAAGTTACTTCTACGTTGGAACATGGAATTTGGATTAATTCAAATCTGTGTTCCTAGGCGGTGGTCATTCAAAATGGCTCCAGAATAAATGTATTACCTTTAGGATGAGGGCTGTGCTAAGGGTTCAACTGCCAGGGCCTCAGAATGACTCTTCTCCCTGCTCCTGAGGAGCCCAACTTCACGCTGAATTCTGAGATAATTTAGCTCTTCAGAACCAGCAGGAGAAAGCAGGAAATATCATCTACCAATAAACCCTTTGCAAAACCACCTTAAAAATGCAGCTCACATTGCATTTAAATAAAGCTGTACCAGAAACAGGTATTAGAGGAATAATGGCAACCAGATGAATGGTCCACCAAAGGAAGACAGTCTCGGCTGGGATTTCTCAGACGATTAAATTTGCTGTGAACAATTCAGCCAAGTATAGTCCCTGACATTTACCTTTTAGTATGGGGGCTTCATTTTTTTTTCATTAAGCCATATTTGAGAAGGCAATTCCTTCAGGTTCCATATTGGCTTTGCTGCCAAGTCTCCTGATGGTTTGCCTCAACACATCCCATTCTTTTAGTAAACAATAATTGACCCCCGTCCTGGGCATGAGGCATTTATCTGGCTCTCATACATCAGCAAATAAAACAGCATCCTCACTCTCACTGAGTCCAGTTCCAACAAAAAAGACAGACAAGAAGCAGTACAAACAAGGAACCTCAGCAGGTCCTGTGGGGAGGCGGGTGTAGCAAATGTAGGTGAGAATTCCTGGAAAGACACGATCTCCATATGCTGATGAGTTAAAAAAAACTTCAGTGAGTATGGAGCGTTTGGGATGTTGCTGATCCAAATATCCTAATTATAATTTCTTCAGGGCTATCTTCAGCACACATACCTCTAGGACCATTCCTTGTCCATCTCTCTAAAAGACCTGCCACTCTGATAAACATAAAAGTATTTTATTCTCCACTGAGGGGATGGAGAAGAATGGTACCAAATGACATGTGGGGCTGATCTTCCTGGCTGCACCCTGCTCCTCTGATATGCTTGCCGATGGATTTTACAATTTCCTTCGCTCTGCTGCTACAAAACTTCATGAAACTGCTTCCACATGGGATATGGAGCCTGAGGTGACCTAGCTCTGTCTTCCCGGGCCTCGGTCACTAATATCTGGCTCCAGAACAAACTCTTTCTTATTCCCTTTGAGGGAAAAGCTGTGGTTTTTGCAACAACAACATCAGGGGAATCAGGTGAGGACATGAGAGGCAACTGTAAGACACTGAGAAAATCCTCCGTCTCGATCTGAGTTGAGACTTGAAGAAGATGGGGGGTCTGTGCTGCAGGCAGACAGGAAGGAGGCCCACCAGAGGAAGTGACCTTCAGGGGAGCCCCTTGTGCACTAGAACTTCTCTTGCCCTGAGACTTTTTGAGGGTAAAAAGTGGGAAGCTACCGTGCTTCCTTCCAGCCTTCTGGTGTTTATTGGTCAATCTGAAGTGACACAAACAGATGAACAGGAGATAAAATAGTCTTATATGTGTACATGAGACTCTCACAAAGGTCTGAGACTCAATGACGGGATGACTGGGATGTGTACACCACACTGAGCTGTCAAGGAGACCAGGTGCAGGAGCTGGGGAGGCAGATCAAGGAAAGAGAAGGGGATGCATGACTGATGCAACAGAGCAGCCGAGCAGATAGAGGTCTCGGATGACTGAATTCCACAGCTCTCTTTCTGGTTCAGATGTTTTTACTGGCTAAAAAAAAAATCCTTTGTGAATGAAAGCTTCTTGTGCAAAAGAGGGAATATGCATCTCTTTTTTAAACAGTCAAGGAGAAGTAAAACATATTCCCCAGGTTCGCTGTGACTCGATTCCTTTTGGATCAAAATAACCAATATGCCAAAGTGGCGAAATGTGGAATGGATGAGCTCTGAGCACTTTCTCCAATGTCCTCCACATGGCTCCTTCCCCATCGCCCCATGCGATGACCCCACAAACACACACTGGAACATACAAGTGCTTCCTGGTTGTCAGAGAAAACATGGACCAGGAGATGTAGCAACTGCTTTCTCCTCCCTTCAGAACACCCCCGATCTTTGTAATTCTGAGAGTCATTCCCTGAAATCTGTGAAGGAACTCAGATGCTCTCCCATGGATGTACAGAGATTGTGTTACCGTCCTCCGCTGGCAGAAAAACTCCATGACTGTGTTATGGTTCTCTGTTGGAGGAAAACCCTTCTTGGTTGGTTTTTGCTAGTTTTCTTATGATGATTCTGGCATGGCCTTTCCAAGACACACCCTCCAGCTCTGAAAGTCCTGGGCGGGTGAGCACTTACCCTGATTCCACTGATCGGATTTACCACCACTCCTGCTACCATTGCTGCTGGCCTGCTTCTGCAGACTTGCTGTGCAAGGCACTGCTCTCAGCAGCACCTCGAGCATGAAGCTGTAAACACTCCCAGCCTCACTCAGCGGACTTCCTGTTGCCACCCATGGTCTCTGCTGAGTCCGATGCTCCATGCTGCCCCACAGGCGTGCACTCAACTGTCCCTGTCCCTTCCATCCTCTCCTACTCTCTGCCCCTCTGCACAAAGATCTGGCTTTCTAAGGAGTGAACTCTGAAAACTGGAGAGACAGGGACGAAGACGAGCAGATGAAAGCAATTTTAAATAATTATGTGGCTCTGAGTTGAGAGAGACTGGACCTCATTACCCCACTTTGCACAGTCTTCAGAGGCAAGCTGCTTCCTCCTTGTCGAAGAGAGCAGATGCACGTTTCAAAGCCTTGGAATAATCAGGAAATCAAGATTATACTAGCCTGCCTGTTGCCCAGGTCAACCAAGAAGCGGACCAAGAGACTTGATCTCAGCCTGCAGCAATGTCTTAGAGGTAGGTCCTGATCCTAGCCTGTTCAGAGGCCCTTGACTCTCTAATGTCAAAGCATCAAAAGGTACTTAGGCACTAAGTGTAAATTCTGGGCACCACTCCACTAGTTGCCTGCCTGAGTACACCTCTCTTTCTCTATCTCTCTCTCTCTCTCTCTCTCTCTCTCTCTCTCTCTCTCTCTCTTCTCTCTCTCTCATACACACACACACACACACACACACACACACACACACACACACACACACACGGTCCATATAAACTCTATCCACCCCAATGGACAAACACACTTGATCAGCCCTGACCTCATCTAGCAGGCACAGACCCAGAACTACAGTTACCCGGGAACTGGGCGGGTGCCCCTCTCTAACCACAACTCCAGTTCTTTTTTAAATGTCTCTGCCCCTCTACCATGACATTTCAGAGTGTTCTGAGCACATTTATCCCCAGCATTAGTAATAGCCCTCTTTACTCCATTATCCACATTGTATCCAAGCTACATTTTAAACGTGTGTGTGTGTGTGTGTGTGTGTGTGTGTGTGTGTGTGTGTGTGTGTGTGTGTGTGATGGTGCACTTGTATCACAGCACTTGTCTGGACATCAGAGAACAATTTGTGGGAATCATTTCTATTTTGGCTGTGTAGGTCCTGAGGATCAAAATCAGGTCATCAGGACTAACAAAAAGAATCTTTCCCATTGGCCCTGAGTTACTTCCATGAGTAAGTCAATATATGTGATTCCTATAACTAACTTCTGCTACTGGTTCTTGATTACCAGTTGAATAGCATCTAACCTGCAGTTATTCAACCATAAATTCTAAACAGGTTAAGTATAGGAGATTTTAGTAAGGTAACTTTGGCCTGATACTGTTATTTTTTTATTTTTACCAGTGCAAATTAGAAACAAGCTTGCTTCACATGTCAATCCCTTCTCCCTCTCCTTCCCCCCTCCCCAGTCCCCCACCAGCCCCCCACCACACCCCCCTCTGCTCCCCAGGGAGGGTAAGGCTCTCCATGGGGGTTCCCAACGGCTGTCATATCATCCTGGGCAGGGCCTAGGCCCTCCCCCATGTGTCCAGGCTGAGAGAGCATCCCTCCATGTGGGATGGGCCTCAAAGTCCCTTCTTACACCAGGGATAAATAGTGATCCACTACCAGGGGCCCCATAGAGTGCTGAGGCCTCCTCATTGACATCCACGTTCAGGGGTCTGGATCAGTCCTGTGCTGGCCTCCCAGACAGCAGTCTGGGGTCCATGTGCTCCCCCTTGTTCAGGCCAGCTGTTTCTGTGGGTTTCACCAGCCTGGTCCCGACCCCTTTGTTCTTCATTCCTCCCTCTCTGCAACAGGGTTCCAGAGTTCAGCTGTGTTCAGCTGTGGGTGTCTGCCTCTGCTTGCTTTGGCCACTGGACGAGGGCTCTCAGTAGAGGTCAAGGTGGCAGAGGGGGAGGAAGAGAGACAACTCCAGTTCTTAACTGTGTGCACTTTCAGTTGCTGCACAGCAATCCTCCCTGCTGAGTGGAGGAACGAGAAGCTTCCTGGAGTGCCTTCATCATGAGTGAGCAGTAGCCTAGCGCATTAGTGGGAAGAATTCAAAATACCCCATTAACAGGAGATTTGCAAGTTCATCTCCTTAACTGTGAGAACAGTTTCTGCATGTCACTACATGATAGCAAACATGTCCATTAAAACCCAGATTATACTTCAATCATTAGGGATAATTCAGAGGGCTAAGAAATTATTAAATTAAAAAAAAAAAACACAAAAACTGGCTACTTAGTGGGCTGCAGAACAGAACCCTTTGCATTGCTGATGAATTCGTTACCTGTCCTGCCACTGTGACAAAATACCCAATAGAAGCAACTTAAGGATGGCAGGATTCTTTGGATTTTCATTTCAAAAGACCAGTCCACAACTGGAGCTTAGGGTGGCTGCCATAGTGCATCTACAGCCAGGAAGCAGAGAACAGAGAATGCTCAGGTTTAGCTGCCCTTCTCCCTTTTATTCAGCCCAGGGCTCCTGTTCATGGGACAGTGCCATCTACAAATAAGGTGTGTCTTTCCACCTCAGTTAACCTCATCTTGATAAACTGTCACAGGCAAACCCATGGGCTTTTCTCCTAGAGGAAACTAGATCCTGTCGATCACTAACAGGAACCATCACAATGGATGTGGGCAAATATGGGAGATTACTAACTCAGAACTTAAAATCCCTACTTCAGTTTCAACTTTATAGAATTTAAAACTGAAGAAATCTTAAGGATATTAATTTATATTCCCTCTTTCAGTGTTAAAGGAAACTGAGGCCCCCGTCAGGTTTCAGAATTTGATGCTGTGTGTCCTAGAAGGAGGAGTTTTTATGTCAAATGCCTGTCCTGACACAGGTCCTGACCCACTTGTGAATAGCGGGTCACTCTTTCTCACTTCACATTCACAGTCACCTGTTCTATTTTTTTTTTTCTTTCCACCTGAGCCAAGATACTCAAACTCACATTTGGGCTCAATGAGGAGCAGGGATGCAGAACCCTATGGTCACATTGTATCTTATATTTCTGCTCTCCACACAGACATCCCAGGACCCAAACTGTTGAAATGAAAACAAAGTAGGGTAATTTGGCACGCGATAACTTTTGAATTGAAACATCCCTGAGGGAGGATCCTTAAGACTCACAGGTAAACAACTCACAAGTCTCAGGGAGTTCCTGAAACTTATCAGATGCATAGGCTCTCCCTCTTAAGGGTTATATATTCAGTAAGGACCACTGGGAAGAGGGGAGACTCTACAACTCGTCAAGCTGCCTGTAAGTTACTTACAGAGCTCCAGAGATGCAGCTTTCATGAATCATCGCCCATGCCACTAAGCATGGAACACACACCCAGCAGCCTTGGGATGACAGGGTGTTCAGAGACTTGCTTCACAGAAGGTGACAATCATGGCCCAGCCCCTGCCTGAGCTCACGTAAGGCAGGTGCAAGTTCTTACAAAGAACATATACATTCTTGAATATTCTACACAGGTTGGCTACAACTTCAATGACTGAATCAGAGATTGGGATGCTGCAAGTACAATACCTAATTAAAAATGATCTTGAGCTATCTTGGGCTCTTGAATAGTCATGGGCTTGTGACTATCACACCAGCTTCCATCAACCCCAAAGCTAAGTGTGTCCTTAGAAAACACCTGAGATCCTTATCAGATACTTCCCCTCTTTGTTAAAGCCCACCATCTGAACAATGTATTTGAGAACTGTTGATTTACGGCTTTATTTGGTCTGTTTCTATTAAAATGTAATGAAATTGCTACCTCCTTGGAACACAGCCTCTGGAGAAAGCTGAATCTCTGTTCCCAGGCTTTGGTCATTCACATTTAGTTCTAGAATAAACCATGTATTGTCCTGTGGGTTAAGAGCTGCACTTTCATGAACACTGGCCATGGTAGAGCCATGGTTAGGATGCACCAGTCACTCTGCTCCCCTAAACAAACCCAGCGCACCACTAACTACACACGGTTGGCGGCCTGTTTTCCACCATATGAGTCACTGAGAGGGCTTGAGTCATTCCATTTGTTTGCCCACTATCTAAACAGCCCCAACACCCTATGTAACATTAGGAATAAAGGCCTGTGGATCTTGTGTCAAAATAACTGTAGACAGATTCATAGTAACAAAGAACCTCTGAACCAGAAGGTGGCTACTGTTACACAGTAGCTATTACTGCTGGTAAACCTACCAGAGCATCCAGGGCAGAGTCAGTTAAACAGCCAATGACCCCCGTATCCACAGGCACTAAAGAGGCTGTATTTAAACTGTGCCGCGGCAGCTTTGGAAAACAACCTCTGGCTTTGAATTAGACAGAAGCACGAATCTGCTTGAGTGGATGAGAACAGAAGGGGCTGCGCAAAAGCTGCTGCCATGAGCATATTACACCTTTTACGTGGTGAGAAATGCATTTAATAAATCGATTGAAGCCTGAAATCTAATTAAATCTAGAAGAGGCACTGGTCTGAAATGCTAATAAGTTCACAAGGTACAAGCAAACGGTTCCTGAACATGCCTTTAATAACGAGTTGCCTGAAGTGTTCATTAAGGCAACTCTGGGGCATGACCTGAATCATTTCCAAACTCAACTTCAGAGGCAAACACCTTTGTGCAAGAGGGCCCTCTGGCCACCTTCTTCTTCTTCTTCCCACGAAGGCAGAACAAGGGGACAAGGAGTCTTAAGGACTGGACCACGATTTTAAGGAAAAGGGAAATCCGTAAGGGACCCCACGTGACTTTTACCCAGAAAAGCCATGAGTTAGTGTCACCTCATTGCTGGCACCCTTGATTTGGAATCATTTAAGTGTCCATGCCTTGTGACGCAGTCAGGGCTTTCTGGAAAAGTATTTTTGACTCTTTCACCCTAAGCTGGAGGCCACCTTCAATCCTTTTAAACATACATTTGTTTAACTGGGGCTGTGGGCAAGTGCTGCCATGTATGTAAAGATCAGAAGACAACATGTGAGTACTGGGAATCGAACTCAAGTCGTCAGGTGTTGTGAGTGGCTGTCCTCTGAGCCAAGCCCCTGTGGCCTGGGGACATGTAGCTGTGCCCACCTCGCAAAGATCCTCCCAGCTGGGCTTGTTGATAGCTTACATTTCTTCCCCATGGTTCCCGCACCACCCCCAACCTCCACCTCCCCCACCCAGTACTCATTTGCACCTACTGACCAGCAACTCTGCATGTGGTATGAGGGGTGCTGGAGGGACTGAACCACATCTCTGTGGCTATAGGGACACCCTGATCCTCGCTGAGTAGGGTTTTCTGGTTACAGCCGTTTGGGTGGGGGGAGTGCCGATGGCCCTTTAAGTAACCCTTCACCTATACCTGGTGAGGATGCCCAATAGAGTTCATTGATTCTTCAGAGTGACTTTGGTGAAATCACACCTGGGTTTGCCACTGGACCTTAGGAGAAGGGGCAGATATGGCTTATGACTTTCCTTGGGAAAGGTGGGTTGTTAAAAGATAGGAGGTGGGTCTGTAATAACAACACAAACTAGCACACCAAAGCTAAACCAACCAGCAGGTCTTTTGGTTGTTTGTTTGTTTGCTTGTTTGTTTGTTTTTAGTTTTTTGAAACAGGGTGTCTCTGTGGGTTTGGAGGCTGTCCTGGAACTAGCTCTTGTAGACCAGCCTGGTCTCAATTCACAGAGATCCGCCTGCCCCTGCTTCCCGAGTGCTGGGACTAAAGGCATGTGCCATTACTGCCCAGCACCAGCAGTCTTAAAACCCAAAAAATGTGGCACCAACGAATGCTTTCAGGGCTGGAGAGATGGCTTGGAAGTTGAGAGCACACACTGCACTTACAGAGGGTCTGAGTTCAGTTCCCAAGCCCGGGGATCCAGCATTCTCTTCTGACCTCTGCAGGTCCCTGCATACATGTGACATACACTCACACAGGCCTACACATACATGTAAACAAAAATAATATGAATAAATAAAAATAATTTTTCATCTATTCATAGTATAACAGAAAGAGGAAATATAATGACTCATAGTGGTGTAGAATGCTTGAACTTTTTTCTCTGAGAAAATTCATTATTCATCACAAGTCTTTCTTACCACGATATGACCTGGAATGTGCTACATGGCATCTCTGATGATATCTACATCCTTATTTGATAAGACTATTACCCAGAATAAATCAGCTCATTCTAATGGGAACTTTATTTTATTGAAATCACTCATTTTGTATCTTAGCCATCCCTAGATTCTAGTCACGATCTGGTTGTTCACGAATTCAGAATCAAATCAAGGTCCAATCTTAAAGTACTTTTCGTATCATTAAAAAAAAAAAAAAAGAAAGAAGGAAAACTCATTCTATCTACAAGGGCTGAGAGACAAGTCTCCTTTCCTAAGGTGTGCATCCCAAGAGAAAGATGCCCCTTGTCCACCGACCACAGTGGCACAGAAATGACATGGAAGAGGATGAAATTATCCAGCTATCATCCCCAACTCTGGTCTCTGAGATGCCAGCCTGTTGAAGGCTTTCTACAGCACAGAGCTGCTGGGGAGTGGGTATGTACAGACTGAGACAAAGTGATGGAAAGGGTCTGGGTATGTGGGAGGAGACACCCATGGGAGAGACAGTCGTCTCTGTGTGGGCATCAGAGAAGCCTCCTTCCAACCTCCATCTAGGAAGTTTCTAGATCCCTGTTTCTAATATAATGGGGGGAGCCCTCAACAGCCCCGTACCACCACCCAGTCAGTGACTTGGGCTCATGGGGCAACTCCTTTCTCCTGATCCTTGGTGCCTACAAACAAACTCTCTGCCAACAGCACCCTTGTCTTTCACTTCCACATACAGTTTCTAGAGAGCTGGTACCCAAGCCGACATCATTCTCTGGTCCCTTGAATCTCACACCCTGTCACAGCCTCACACTCTGGTCCACAGAGGCGTGTGTTTCAGCCCCACCTCACTGGAGACAGACAAAGACGGCAGAGCACAGGTGAAAGCGCTTACGGCTGTCTTGGCAGAACGTTAGCTACATATTTGCAGCCACCGCTGTTATTATTACTAGAATGTGGCTGCTTCCATCATATGTTCCAGAAGAGCTTTACTCCCAACACTGCGCCTGGTTTCCTCATCTTAATTTCTAAGAGAGTTAG
This sequence comes from Cricetulus griseus, assembly GCF_003668045.3. Taxonomy (NCBI): domain Eukaryota; kingdom Metazoa; phylum Chordata; class Mammalia; order Rodentia; family Cricetidae; genus Cricetulus; species Cricetulus griseus. The sequence continues at coordinate 2,523,673 of NC_048598.1, read as the reverse complement.
ATTTTTTTCTCGGCACTTCCCTTAGAAAAATCCCAACCCTGAAGACAAGCAGCTGTCAGACTCCTCGTGCGTACAAAGTCTGAATGGAAAGTCTTTCTTCATTCGAGCTGGCAACTTCCTTCCTCATCTGCTATCTATGGCATAGCACAATGTCTGGTGAAATGATGACTGTAATTAAGGCAGGTGTATACACTCCTCCTTCTAGATTTCTTACAAGGTGTATTCATTCTCAATAAAATTGAAGGTAGACATAATATTTTGACACCGCATAGAACACCTGATGAGGAAAATCAGGAGATGAGGAAGGCTGAGAACCCATGGTGGTCATGCATGGTGCTTATAACATCCTTCAGGTGTGGATCAGTGGGTCACAGCACACACAGAGACCAGTTACACACAGGGAGATGAGAAAAGCTGAGAACCCGTGGTGGTGTGTTTCATATCCTTCAGGTGTGAATCACAGCACACATGAAAGACCAGTTACACACCAGATCAGAACACTTGAATCTTTGCTCTTAAGTTCCAGTGGTCAGAATTTTGGAAAAACCCGATTGTCTATTGAATTTATCATTTTCTTCTCATCACTGTGACAAGAAGAAACGTGAGGAAAGAGTGGGTTGTCTGGGCTCATGTGGTTTGAGGGGCTAGACTCCATCATGGCAAGGAGGCTTAGAGAAAAAGAGTGGTGAGGGGAACGGCTGCTGCAGCAAGAACATGAAACTGTTTGTTCGCCTGGCAGATCAGGAGTCAGAACCACACAGGAAATAGGGCCAGCTATAAACCTGAAGGACAGCCCCCAGTGGCCTGCATCCTCCAGGGAGGTCCCACCAGAGACCAAGTATCCAAACACGCACCTGTGAGTGACATTCCACATCCACCGCTTCAGCATGGATTTCCCAAGGGCAACCAGGTCTGCAGCACGGGCATTCCTGGCTCCACACCCGTGCCCCCTCAACACCGTTCTCTGGTGATGAGCAAGACTGCCGACCCATGCCCTCACTATGAAGAAGCCCTGGTGTTCCCTATGCCGTGCCGCTTCTTGTTCCAGAAGCTTTCTCTCAGAGAGCTTGTCCACAACTGGACACAGAAAAATCTCCCACACGAGGAAAATGGAAAGGACAGCCTTGGAAGCAAAACAAACCAGGATGCAAAACAAAACAGAACGGTGGCCAACACTGCATTTCCTTTCCACTTTTGACCTTTGGGAAGTTTGTGTTCAGACAGAAAGTAAAAGGGGTTTAAGACATGAAGAAGGAAAATGCATTTACTGAGTCTGTTGAGGAGGACCAGAGAAGGGAAGAGTTGGGTAAATGAAGTAAAACAGGTGGTGTGCAGTGTCCATGGCTGGACACTGCCAATGTGTCCATTAATAATAATAACCCAAGCCTGGGGGCACACCTGGGACCACACGCTCCATTTGAGGCCGACATCTCCTACATAGTGCTACCTATTTTCCATATCTTCAACCACTCATCCTTCCAGGCTTTCTTTACTGGAAAAGTAAAAAAGCAAAAGGCACAGTATAAGCTTTAACCTATCTGTACCAAAGACTCTGAGCTACTATTGCTTGCCCGGTGTCCACTGCCTGAGTGTGTGTGGTCTCCATAGCAGCCTGCCAGAGCAAGGACTTCTATCAGTCCATCCTAATGCCTCAGAAAAATAAGGTGGGAGGAAGCCACTAACTCTTCAAATCACATGAGCAGCAGACTACGGTAGGATAGCGGAAGCTACCCACCCCCTTTCTGTGTGGCTGGGCTGGTGAACAAGTGACAACTGTGAGCTCATGACTTTGCCTCACTCTGCTGAATCACGGCTTCTCTAGCTCCCAACTGAATAGAGCCTTTGCTTAGCCAATCCCTTCAGTACTAACTGTTTATAGGCCTGGTCCAGTAGGATGTAGACCTCATGGTCATTGCTGGCTTTGTCAGGTTTACAACAAACCCCCAATTAAAAAAAAAAAAAAAAACAACAGGTAAAAAGTTATTACTTCCCAAGGGCCTACTATATTCTCATTTCCATCAACTGTCACATTACCCTATGGGACAAGTCCTCACTTTAGAGATAGAGGATTGACCCAGAAAATAAAACAACCTGCCCAGGGTCTCACAGCTGGTGAAGAGCAAGCTCTTGCAGACTGGGTCCCTCTGGATGGGGTGAGCCCTTGTGAACAAAGCCCGTTCTACCTTTCCTCTTTAGGTTCACCTAGTCTTTGGTTTATACCAGTGATTCTGTGAGACCACATATATCTCACCAACTCCATGCCTGCCACCCTGCTCTACAACTGGAGGTTAGGCATGACTCAAAGGCAGGAGGCTCAAAAAGGCAGGAGTTCATCACTGGATTTATCATCTACTGCACAGCAGAAACAACTCCCTGCCTAGAGAGCTAAATTCTTCCATTGACCTGCCAATCTGGGCAATTGGTGCCCCACTGAGAGAAAGTGCTCGGTCTCCTCCTCCAGCTCCTCCTCCCAGACTAAAGATGTACTCACACAATAAAGTCTAGCTCCCACCAACCACTATCCAGATTCCCCTGGGATAACGGATGATGCATGAATTTGCCTGCAAAGACCGGAAAGCATCATAACTCAAGCAGTGCGGAGGGCAAGCTGCCTCAGATTCTTGAGATAACTGAAATTGACCCATAACTCACCCGCCACTGTGGGAAATCCTATCACTTTGCACCCTTCACTTCCGTAGCTAGAAATCAAGCCAGGGGATATGATCAGAATGCTAATTTGGAACCTCAGACATGCAACGCCATCTTTAATGACTCTTGGCAAAGGATACTCATTAGAGATCTCGGCTCATCTAAATTAAAACATGACACCTAGAGATTAAGCATAGAAATTCCAATTTCCCAGCCTCATAACAACCATGGGAAACTCACACCATGGGAATACAGCTGCTCCTCGGGGCTTTGCTACATTTGTAAATATTTCAGTGAGATCCATGAAAAGGGAAGCCAGGGAAAGGAGTGAATAGACCTGTCAGGTCCTAGCTGGAGTTGTGGGCCATCCGAGCAACAGTTCTTCATGGCCGATTTAAACCATCCCTTCAAGGAAGATCATCTCTCTGCCGATGGCCAGAATCATCTGTTCTATGATACAAAGCTCAGATTCCAATGACACAGCAGGCTGCTGGCATCGGGGTCCTGCAATTGAAACTGCACTGGAAGACAGTACAGTCAGCCAGCCTCGTGCTGGGTATGTAAGATGCTGTGCTGATAACAGTCTCATCATTGGTTCTAAACCTCACTCAGTATCTATTTCCAGAAGATTGGGAGAAACACTCAATACCCTCCAAGAGACTGTTCTAAACCTCTCCCCTCTGCCACGGCCCACAGAACACACACACCGACAGCTTTCCCCTCTGTACTTGACTCCATTCTTCTTAGGCTCAAGAAGAGGGAGCCACTCCTGGTCTGCCGCAACACCCCAGTATGCAAGCCAGAATCATCAGTGTAAAGCTGGATAGTAGACATCACAACTCACAATCTGCCTTCCCTTAACAGACCATACACTCAGAAATATAACATGAAACCCACAGGACAAAGCTGGGTGTGGTCATGTATGTCTGCAACCCTAAGGCAGGGAAGGCAGAGACAGGCAGATCCCAAGAGAATGCTGGCCAGTCAACCTAGCCAATCAGTGACTTCCAGGTTCAGTGAGAGACTGTCTCAGAAGATAAGATAGAGAGCAGTTGAGAAAGACACCCATCATTTACCTCTGGCCTCTACATGAATGAACACCCATGTACAAATGCACTCACACATGCACTGCACAGACACACATGTACACACACACACACATAAACTACACAAACACACACACACATACACTAGGCATCCATGCGCACCCACATACAACACTGAAAAACAAAGGAACAGTCTGTAAATGACACAAAGGTAATCAGTGTTTTAATTCTTCTTTTCAATCAAAAAGCCTCCCCTGAGCTTTCCCCTGGGCACCAGGGCTGAGTCTCTCCCTGGATTCTGAAATTCAGCTGTTGAACCTGGAAAGGCCACCTCAGAAAAAAACACAAGCACTTCAAGTATAGATGGCAAACTGGAAAGAGCCTTTAAAATATGGAGAGGAGCTGGGTGTGGTGGTGCACGCCGGTAACCCCAGCACTTGAGAGGCTGGTTTCCTGATTTCAAACCCAGTCTAGGCTGCACAGCAACACCTTGTCTCAAAAACAAAACAACAAAACCAAAACAGGGCTGGGTGGATGGCCCTGCTGGGAAGACCCTTATTGATCTTATAGAGGACTCAGGTTCAGTGCTCAGAACTCACATCTAGCAGTTGACAAACACCAATAACTCTGTTCTGGTGGGTCTGATGCCAATCTGACCAGCCTTCTTGGTCACCTGCATGCACACGGGGCACACAAACTCACAAAGGCTTCTGTACACACACAGAAATGTGCTTTAATTGACAAATCTAGAAGAGCAAGGAACTTTCCAGTCTTGCCTGCTGCAGAAGCTAGAACGGGAACCTGTTCTTGCAGTTGCCTTTCCATCCTCATCACTCCAAGGGCCTCACCTTTGGAGCCTCCACAGGGTCACCATTTGTTCCTGACCATGACAATGGCAGGTACGTTTTATCTATCTCTGTAGTTGACATAAGTCGAGGATCTTTCTTGGGGAAAAATAAGTTAAATAAGGGGGCTGGAGAGATGGCTCGTAAGCGTGTATACTGCTCTTCTAGAGGACCAGGTGGGTCAAACTACCTGTGACTCCTGCACATTGCATCCAGTGTCACAAGTCTTCTGGCCTCCAAGAGCACATGTACTCCTGTACACACATAACTATACACAGACACACACTTTAAAATGAAAAAAAACTTTAAAAAATTGATTAAATAAAACCAAACAGACACTTATCTGTTTCACTATATGAAACACAGCCACCTTGGAACAAGGAAACTGCCCTGGTCACTATGGTGAGCCGTCCAACTGACCCCGCAGAAGCCTCCAGAAAAACGTCCCTCCCAAGTACATCAGAGAGGCAGAGAACCCAAGCAGGGCTCCCACCAGATGTTTGTGACATGTTCCCAAATCATCCCTGGTCCCCACTACTGACTGATGAAGCGACCTTTCTGAGCGGGTCACAGGATGACAACTTCCAGTGAGGTTCATCTCAACAAAACCTATACAGCCTTGAAAAGAGCCCCAGCATTCTCTGGTCTTGCCATTACAAAGGCCAACCTGGAGCTTGATGAAATGACAAAGGAAATGCAAGGGAGCTGCTTAACAGTCCTACTATAACTAGAGGAAACTTCCAACCCCACAGAGCAAGCCGGAACATGACTAAAATGTTCATAAAGAAGCCCAGGTCTTGGACCCACTGCCAGTAGTCTCATATACAACACTAATGCATAAACTGAATTAGTGGAGCCCATTCTATCTGAAGAGATGCCTTGCCCAGCCTAGACCCAGGTGTGTGGGGGTGGAGAGGTGTCTTAGTCCTGCCTCAACGAGATGATGGGACAGACTTAGTAGACTTCCTAGGGGAGACCTTACCCTCTCCATGGAGCAGATGGGAGGAAGGGGCAGTGGGGGGGAGCAGGAGGAGAGAAGGGGGGAAACTGGGATTGGAATGTAAACAATAAATTAATAAAAAAAGGAAGAAAAAAGAAAGAAGCCCAGGTCACTCCACTTGTACATGCAACATTGCATGCTGCCTGTGTCCTTCAGAAGAGCAACACTGGGTAAAGTGGCATTCACTGAGTTCTCCTGCTACCCCTGTCTTAGGTCTTGTGTCTACAGAGATGAATGAGGCAGAACAGCAACTATGAACAGGGCCAGAATTAGAAAGAGAACCAAGCAAGCAAGGGAACCAAAGCCCAGGTTCTAAGTAGGCACTGACTCCCCCTGCTGAGCCAGTGCCCACCCTGAGCTTGTTCCACTGGGTCTGTGATGGCAACAGCAATCCTGACCCTTGCTACACACTGGACATGCTCAGAAAAACACAGATGCAAACAAGTCCTTCTGGAAAACAGCCATCAAAAATGACAAGGGACTTGAAGATCTTTAGGAACAAAAATCCCAGGCCAATCGTAAGTTTGGGGTGCAAAAATCAGTAACGGTGAAAAAAAAAAAACTGAAAGAAAACATCAGCCTATCACACGAAACCTTGCACGGGAACAATACAAAGTTGAGGGCTAACATTGGGAAACATCTGCTGTGGCTTGCCTCATCGTCCAAAGAACTTCTGGAGACGTGTGTGCAGTGCTGGCCTAGGCTGTTACACTCAGCCCATTTTTAGTCAACAGTGTGATTTACATGGTCACTTCTCAAGGAAAACATCATAGGATGTCTGTGATGATATCTATTGTCAACTTGACCAGGTCCATATTCACCTGGGAGACAAGCCTCCAGTCGTACTGTCTTGGGTAGGTTAGCTAGGGTGGGAAGACCCACCTTAAAAGCAGGTGGCACCATTCCCTGGGCTTGTGTCCTGGGTTGCATAAAAAGGAAAAATCCAGCTTAGAGCCAGAATTCACTGTACTCCACGTCCTGGTTGCAGATGCAATGTGACCAGCTGCCTCCCAAGCCCCAAGCCTGGGACTTTCATGTTGGTCTTTATACTTAAACCATGAACCACAATGAAGCCTTTTTCCTTCAATTGCTTTGGTCAGAGTATTTTATCACCGCCATGAGACAAGTCCTGTGTGTGTCCTGCCTCACTTACCACCTCCGTGGCTTGATGATAACCCTGTGAGGGTCAGACAGCATGGACTGTCATCACGTTAGCAGCATAAAGAATGTGTGCTACCAAATGTGGCTTTGGTTTAGGGGAAGAACAGTCACCAAACTCTGAAGCCAGCAAGCCCACTGAACACACCCAAAAGATTCAAGCAAAGCATAAAACTGACCTCCACATCCCAGTAAAGCTGAACATGGTGCTCACACAGCGGGGAAGGGGCGGCGGTGTGAGTCCATCCAGGTGCATGAGGAGAGCGGGAACACCAAAGAGCACCAAGTATTTCACATAGAAGAAGAGTACCTGGGCCAGGGCCAGTCCTCCTGAAAGGCAAAGGGACCCGTCAGCAACACCAGTGAAAGACACAAGTTTCCTGAGACTGTCTTACTTTCCCGCCAGTCCCTTCTTGACCTCCACAGTCTTGGGCATTTTCACTTGGTCCCTAGTTATTCCTGTTTGGGGAAAGTTAAGAGCTGCAGCCTCAGTGGAGGAAGTGTGTCACTGGGGCTAGGTTTGAGAGGGAAAAGCCATGTACTTCTAATTCATTATCCTTCCTGCTTGTGATTCAAGGTGTGAACACTCAGCTTCCTGCCCTGTAGTCACGCCCAGCTCCTACTTCCTGTCCCCACCACCACTGACTCTAACCCTCTGGAACCATGAGCCCAAATAAACCCTTCCTTCTATAAGATGCCTTCCTATGGTATTTTATCACGGCAACTGAAAAGTAACTAACAAATATGAGATCACCTTTATCACTGTCACAAGCAAGAGAACCTCGTCACAAGTCATATTTTTAATTAAAAAAAAAAGAATTTTATTTATGTGCGTGTACTTGTGTGTGTAAGCACGTATTGCCACGGTGTATATGTGGGAGCCAGCGAACAGCTTCCACTGGAGCTGGTTCCACCATGGAGATGCTGGGGGTTAAACTCATCAGGTCATCAGGTTTGATGGCAAGTGCTTTTATCCATGAGCCATCTGGACAGCGCCACCTTGCTTCTGAGACAGGCACTGTCAACAGGACCTGGGACTTTCAGAGCAGATAGGGCTGGCCAGTAAGCCCCAGGGATTTGCACAGGAAGACCTTTACCACCTCCCTAGCCATTCCTGTCACCTTTGTGGGGAGGGGCAGGGGTGTTGTTTGCATATCGTGGGATTAATCCATTTAGGGTGTGTAACTCAAGGAAATTTTACCATATTTACAAACGTGTGCAACCACCATCTCTCGCCAATTATAGAATATTGTATCACTTCAAAACCAAATCTTATCCATTGTCACAGGCAAGAGGACCCTTCGATCCTCGTTTTTTTGTTGTTGTTGTTTTTTGGTTTTTGGTTGTTTTTTTGGCTTCGTGTTTACCCTGAGCTGCATACGAATGAGTGCTACCTTGCAACACATATTCAGGCTGTCCCAGATGACACATTCTCCCATGGAAATAGTTACATGAACTTTTATAGTCACAGAATACAAAGAAGTCACAAATCAAGGTGGGACAAACATGGAAACAGTATATCTCTCTCCCATGGCAGGCACTTGCAACCCCAGATCCCTGGAGCTCAGAGGCCGGCCAGCCAGCACAGCCAAATCTGGGAGTTTCAGGTCCAGTGACAGACCCTTGACCTCCAAGGTCAACTAGCTTACAGGAGACTATGGGGCACTTCTTAAAATGTGTTAAAGGTCTGACAAGTCATGCGTTCTCTTGATTGGGGAGCCTTGGAGACCCCACTGAGTGGACTCTAATCAGCATACACTCTGAAAGGGGGGTGTCAGAGTGAAAATACAGAGAGAAAATGTCCTCAGTAGTTCCAAGGAGGGCCCTTGACTTTTGACTCATTGTCACCAGATAAAATGACTGGAAAAATAACCAAAAAAGGTTACAGGATCCCAAGCCCAAGAGACTATTGAGGATCAGACCCTCAACCTGCCTCATCCGTAAAAATAGTTGATTTTGGCCATCAATCGTTTATAACTCTGGTTCCATGGTATCTGATGTCTTTTTCTGGCTTCCTCAAGCACAAGGCAAACTACATACATGCAGGCAAACACTCATACACATAAAATAAAAACAAATTTTTAAACTTAAAAAAAAATGGTGGGGGCTGGAGAGATGGCTCAGAGGTTAAGAGCATTGACTGCTCTTCCAGAGGTCCTGAGTTCAATTCCCAGCAACCACATGGTGGCTCACAACCATCCGTTATGGGATCTGGTGCCCTCTTCTGGTGTGCAGATATACATGGAAGCACAATGTTGTATACATAATAAATAAATAAAATCTTTAAAAGAAAAATGGTGGGATGGCTTCCTGAGGAATGACTTCCAAGGTTTATCTCTGGTCTCCACAAGCATGCACACCTGTTATTTAATGCATGCACCACACACTGACACACACACACACACACACACACACACACACACACACACACACCACACCACACACACACACACACACACACACACACATACCACACATTTACACACACACACCACACACACATATACATACCACACACACACACACACATACACACCACACATACACACACACCACACACACACACCACACATACACACACACCACACACTTACACACACACACCACACACACACACTACACACACATACACACACACACCACAGACACACACACACACACACACACACACATACACACAAACACACACTCACGCACATGCACCTACATACATCCAAATATACATACACACAAAAAAATGCCAAGAAAAAAGCTGGCATGTGTGTGAATATATATGTACATTACATATATACTATATGTGCTGGCTAGTTTTATGTCAACTTATACGCTACAGTCATCTGAGAGGAGGGAACGTCAATTAAGAAAAATGCCTCCATAAGATTGGACTTCAGGCAAGCTGTCCATAGAGCATTTTTCTTAACTAGTGATTGGTGGGGGCGGGCCCAGCACATTGTGGATGGGGACACCCCTGGGCTGTGGTCCTGGGTTCTATAAGAAAGCAGGCTGAACAAGCCATGAGGAGCAAGCCAGTAAGCAGCTCCCCTCCATGGCCTCTGCATCAGCTCCTGCCTCCAGGTGCCTGCCCTGTCTGAGCTCCTGCCCTGACTGCATTTAATTATGAACTGTAATATAGAAGAGTAAGCAAAATAAACCATTTTCTCTCCAAACTGCTTTTGGTCATGGTGTCTCAACATATCGACAGAAACCCCAGTTAAGACACTATATATTCATCAAGATACATACATGTGCTAGGCACACCACCTTAGACACACTGAATGTGACACACAGTGAACATAACTGCTCCATGGATAAAATGGCAGCAGCAAGGTATGCTCTGAGGCAGGCTCTGCTCGGGGACAGTCCGGAGCAGGGGTGGCAACATGTTCAAGCTCCCACAGCCAAAGATGACCAGTCTGTAGACACACAAATGTCAGGTGCTCAAGGTCACCCCCGGCTCTCAGAGACAGGAAGCAGGGGAATGTCCTGAGCTGTTAGCAGGAGGCTGGAGCTTGGGAATGATGGGATGCCTCTTGTCTCCAGTCCTGCCGACACTGGCTCATGCAGGTGTCATTCTGAAGCTGAGGAATTAAAACCCGTGGGTGAGTATATACCTTTATGAGTCATCATTTGCACAAAACCTTCATCTTTGATTGGCACTTTTCACAAACAACGGGGCTAAAGAAAGGATTTTGTGTGGGCGTTTAACATAACTGTGGCTGAATCTAACTGAAGATAATTGAGTTTTTTCCGGGTATGGATGAAAAACGTGAGTCACATGTATTTGTAATTACACAACACAAGCTCTATTTACCTGTTGGTGAATAATTCTAATAGATTAAGATGGGGGTGTTGCAGGGAGCTTGGCGGTGCAAGCCTTTAACCCCAGGAGGCAGAGGCAGAGGCGGGTAGATGTCTGTGAGATTAAGGACAGCCTGGTCTACACAGCAAATTCCAGGCCAGCCAGGCCTGCCTAGTGAGAACCTATCTAAAAAAGGAAAAGATGCAAGGAGACTGGAGTAATGGCTCCGTAGATAAAGTGCTTCTGTGCAGGTGCCTGAATTTTCATCCTCAGCACCCACATAAGTGCCTGCAGTGAGAGCCACTCGGGAGACACAGAGACACGGCGACAAGGAATCCCCAAGTCAAGCTGTCTAGCTAGAGCAGATAAATCATCGAGCCCTGGGTTCCAGTGAGAGGCGTATAAAACCATACGTGGCAGATACAGCTATAAATCTCTGAGGCAGTGATCTCTTACAGCAATGGAATACTCAGATTAATATTCCTCCAATGTCAGATACAAATTATGTACAATCTTTAGATAGTAGAAAAGATCTGGTAAGACATTATGGAAAACATTTACCAACCACCCATGCTGTACAGAAACTAGGTACAAATGATGGACCTTCAGAGGAGCCAAAGGCCCTGCCATTGAAGTGGCTTACAGATGAACCAGTTTGGGTAGGACAATGGCCTATGACCTCTGAGGAGCTAGAGGCTTTAGAAAAGTTAGTACAGGAACAGCTAGACGCTGGACATATAGAGGAATCTACCAGTCCTTGGAATTCTCCTGTATTTGTTATCAAAAAAGAAGTCAGGTAAGTGGAGAATGCTGACAGATCTGAGAGCTATAAATAAGGTAATTCGACCAATGGGCTCTCTGCAACCTGGAATGCCATTACCTTCCTTAATACCTAAAGGATGGCCTATCATAGTCATTGATCTAAAAGACTACTTTTTCACAATACCATTACAGGAAAATGATAGATAAAAATTCGCATTTACTGTACCAACTCTTAATAATTCACAGCCAGTTAGGAGATATCAGTGGAGAGCATTGCCACAAGGAATGCTAAATAGTCCTACTTTGTGTCAACACTTTGTACAGCAACCTTTGGAAATTATTTGTAAGAAATTTTCACAATCTCTTGTTTATCATTACATGGATGACATTCTTTTATCAGATTCTAATAAGGAAACTTTGGAACATATGTTTGAAATGGTGAAGGAAGTTCTGCCTCGTTGGGGATTACAGATTGCCCCAGAAAAGATACAAAGAGGAGATTCTATTAACTATTTAGGTTACAAGATAGACTTACAAAGAATCAGACCTCAAAAGGTACAAATTAGGAGAGATCGTTATCAAACTCTTAATTCTCTTCAGAAATTATTAGGGGAAATTTCTCAATTACAGATAATTATTGGTGTAGAAGGACGTGACTTAAAGCATTTAAAAATGGCCCTTAAAGGTGTTAAGGACCTAAACAGTCTGAGAATATTATCTGCTGAGGCAGAAAAAGAGTTACAATGGGTAGAAAACAGAATATTGGATGCACATGTAGATCGGATAAACCTTGATTTAGACTGTATTCTGGTTATCTTGCCATCAAGAGAATACCCTTCTGGAATTCTGATGCAAAGGGAAGACACTATATTGGAATGGATATTTCTGCCACATAAACAGAATAAAAAGTTAAAGACATATATAGAAAAGATTTCTGATATGATTTTAAAGGGTAAATTAAGACTTCATCAGCTGACTGGAAAAGATCCAGAAGAAATTATAGTACCTTTAACTAATGAAGAAATTTCCTCCTTGTGGAAGAATAATGAATATTGGAAAATAGCTCTTACTGACTTTTTGGGGACAATTAGCAACAACTATCCCAAAACTGACAGAATTAAATTCATAAAAAAGACAGTCTGGATTCTTCCATGTATTGTAAGACAAACTCCCATTTCTGGAGTTCTTACCTTCTACACTGATGCGAACAAATCAGGTAAGGCAGGTTATAAAGCAGGTGAGGTAAGTAAAGTAGTTCAAAGTCCATATACATCTGTGCAGAAGGCAGAATTATATGCAATTCTCATGGTAGTTGTGGATTTTACAGAACCTCTTAATATAGTTACTGACACTCAATATGCAGAGAGAGTCGTGTTACACATTGAGACTGCAGAATTTGTTCCTGATAATACAGAATTAACTTCTGTTTTTACAATTACAGGAAACTATCAGAAACAGAAGTAATCCTATATACATTACACATATCAGATCCCATACGGGTCTGCCTGGCCCACTAGCACAAGGCAATGATGAGATTGATCGTTTATTAATTGGAAGTGTGCTAGAAGCCTCAGCATTTCATAAGAAACATCATGTAAATAGCAAAGGTTTGAAAAAGGACTTCTCCATCACTTGGCAACAAGCCAAGGAAATAGTGAAAAACTGTCCTACTTGTTCCTTTTATAGTCAAACTCCATTGCCAGCAGGTTGCAATCCTAAGGGCATTCAGAGAAATGAGGTTTGGCAGATGATTGTCTTTCACTTTGCAGAGTTTGGAAATTTGAAATATGTGCATCATACCATAGACACATTCTCAGGGTTCCAATGGGCTACTGCTCTTAACTCTGAAAAAGCTGATTCTGTTATTATACACCTGCTAGAGGTGATGGCAGTCATGGGTATACCTGCACAAATAAAAACTGACAATGCTCCAGCATATGTCTCTACAAAATTGGAACAATTTTTCAAATATTATAACATAAAGCATGTTACCGGTGTACCACACAATCCTACAGGACAAGCAGTGGTTGAGAGATCTAATAGAACACTTAAGGAGATGCTCAACAAATAAGCTTGGAAGACTAAACCCCCCAAACATAGGTTGCATAAATCTTTATTAACACTAAACTTTCTTAATGCCAATGAAAAAGGACAAACAGCTGCAGAAAGACACTGGACTATGGAAAAAACTGCTGAACTCAATCAGCCGGTATACTTCAAAGATGTACTAACCTCTGTATGGAAATCAGGACATGCGTTATGTTGGGGTAGGGGTTTTGCATTGGTTTCCACAGGAGAAGAAAAACTTTGGATACCATCAAAGTTGATCAAGATTTGAGTTGAAAAGGAAAAACCTCTCAACGAGGACAAATGACAGGTATTCTACTAAGGTATATCTTATAAACTAAATAGAAACCTCCCAAAGGAAAGGGAAGTGTTTTGCTTTTATCTTCACAGGAAAACTCATCTTCAGAAGGCAAAGGACACTGCATGGGTAGATACTTAAGAAGAGAAGGTAGCTATAACCATCAAACAAAAGGAACGTGCCATATGGTAAACTTTACAGCTGTCTCTCAGAGAACTCTATTTCTCTTTATTTCCTAGTCCCTATTCAATTAAACCAATGCTGGATTTAGAGATGGATTTGGCTTTCCTCCTCTAAAATCCAAGCACGTTATTTAACTAAACTTTAGTGTTTCTGTGTTGTATCAAGAAGCCAATTAATGTAATACAGAATAAAAGAAGAATTTGGGGGCTGTCTTTGTCTTTTCTTGGATCTTTCTCTCAAGGTGTACACCCTTTCATAATTGTTATGCTCTCATGGTTGCATTCCCCAGCATGTGTACATACACAAGCAAACATTTCTCTGCTAACTGTTTATGTTTGAGTCCCACACAGTCAATGAAGACCTGCCTGACAGCAATCCCTGGATACCCTGGAAAGAAAATGGGCCACACCTCCTCGACTGCACTGGATCCAACTTGCTCCATTTCAACTGACACTCCGGCCAAAGCTTCAGATACTGACTTCAATCAAGTTGAGGATTTCAAGCGAGATCTTCTATCAAGAGAATCCCATCTAACATGGACTGGATACAATCCATTCAAGACTTTTACTACACTAATATTTTCTTCCTACAGGACCCCACATGACTATCATCATCCCATTTCAGCAGGAAGTAACTTGGAGAATGCTACGCCCCCTTTCCCCATTGTTGTCACTTAGGACAGTGTATATACCTAGTTAGGGATAGCTTCCTATTGTTTATGGTTGGGATTGGAAGGAGGTGTTCAGGCTTGGACACCTCTTTCAGATGACTTTAGGGTTTATGATTGTTAATTTTGGATACTTTACACTGTTAAGTTTTAATCCTCTTTTAGACTAAAAGGGGAATTGTAGGGGAAGCTGTAGCCACGCCTACTTATGGGCTGGCTACAGGTGTGCCTGACCACGCTTGCGAGGGCGTGGTCAGGGTGACGTAGAGTGACTGCATTTTCTCTTTCGGTTTCACTTTTGTACTTTGCTGGACAGACTGCTGCCACGCCGGCTGGCTAGGTCGCTCTGTAAGTAAGGCTTTTCCCTATTAAATACCCTTATATTTCTACCTGACTCCATATTGGTAATTTCCCACTATACCTCTCTTTTCAAGCAGACTGCCTTGGGTATTTTACTACAGTATCTAACTCAAAGATGACTGGCACTGTTTCAAATTGAGTTATAGCCTTCAGTTGGCCTGGTCCATTCACTTCCTGTCTCTTAAAATATTCATTCACAAGACAGCTCTGGTTGGAAGCCAGCTTCCACAGGACACGAGGTGTAGCTCACACAGGGAGACCATGTGAAGAAGTGTTGGTGGGCATCACCAGCTGAGTTTTTAGCCAACAGTAGCCTCAGTTGTGTGAGAGCCATCCTGGATGTCCTGCCAAAGACTTCAGGCTCAGCTGATGGCTGGCTGCACCAAGAGAGAAGCCAGAACTACCAGATGAGCCCAATCAAGGGACAGAATGGGAGGAAACCATTGGTTTGAGCTAGGAGGCTCTGAGATGGTGACTCA
Source organism: Cricetulus griseus (assembly GCF_003668045.3). Taxonomy (NCBI): domain Eukaryota; kingdom Metazoa; phylum Chordata; class Mammalia; order Rodentia; family Cricetidae; genus Cricetulus; species Cricetulus griseus. The sequence goes on along the minus strand of NC_048598.1, from coordinate 2,508,360 downwards.
GATCAGCCACTAGGGCTGCAGACAAGAAATGCAACAAGAAAATGCCACAGGAGAGGAGGAAAGGTCTCTGCAAAATGTGGAGGTGGCTGGGGCTGCCTTTTTAACATGGGGTCAGGGTAGTCCTGAGGAAGATGGAATTGCTTCAGTGAACACTTGCAGGGGGTTAAAGGTCATTTGCACAGCCCGCTGCCTCCTCTTGGGCTCTCATGCACTGTTCTGCCACACACCGTAAGAAGTGACTAATAAGAACACTGTTCCGTGACTGTCACATCAGCCCACAGTTACACATGCACACTCAGCCATCCAAATAAATCAGGAATCCTTCAGATCAGAAACAATGCCTCATACCCTCTGCATCCCCAGAGCCTCATATCCGACAGATAGCTTGTGCCACCTTGGAAGGCGTTAATGAGCGAGTCACTTACAGGACAAGACCTTCCTGTCCTGCACTTCTGGAAACTGTACTGACAGCATACCATCAGTTCAAAGCGCTGAGTGCCTACCGAATCCCAGACCTGCTGCCACATTAGTGGATTTGGTGCTTTGCATTCTCAGTGAAAAGAATGCAAGCGGGAAGCACAAATCCAACAGAAGCCCTGCACCTGTTACTCAGTGTACTCCCGCGGCCTAGCAGCCGGCCACCAGTGCTGCCAGCTCAGCCTGTCCAGGAAAGAATATGGCTTCCCAGCCCCCACGAGAAGCAGGGCTGATTTCAAGAGGGCAGGAGGTGGTTGTTAAGTTCTACAGAGGAGAATGCTGACCCAGAAAGGGCTCTGCTCAGCTCCTGGGAGTACAGTCCTTCCCAAACCACACACCTGTGTCTTCGGCCTCTCTTTTTAGAATTACTACTATGATTTTAATTGTCATAAAGCAGTTAGCGACCAGCTTTCAGCTCTGATGTGTCTCTCTCCCTCTCTTCCTCCCTCCCTCTTCTTTTCTTCTCTCCCTCCCCTCTGTCCCTCTGCCCCTCTGTTCCTCCTTCCTCTCTGCTTAGACATCCTCATGCCACAGTACACATGTGAAGGTCAGAGAAGAATCTTAAGCGTTGGTCCTCGCATCCTACCTTGTTTAAGACAAGGTTTCCATTTGCCATGGCATATGCCAGGCCACCTGGCCTGTGAGCTCCCAGGGATGCTCCTGCCTCCGCCTCCCTTCTCGTCACAGGACTGTGGCACTAAAGTGTGAGCTTTATGTGGGCCCTGAAGATTTGAACTCAGGTCTTCACGCTTGCAGCAGCAAATGCTTTCCTGGTGGAACTATCCCCCAGCCCTCTAGTCCTCAAATGAGCTGTTAGAGATCTGCCCCGGGGGTTGAGAACAGGGGGATGCCAAGGGCAGGCCCACTCCACTCTCCCACCCTAGTCTCTCTCAGCCTCACTGAATACACTCCCCATCTACCCCTGCACTGGCTGGGTTTTGTCAACTTGACACAAACTAGAGTCTTCTGGGAAGAGGGAACCTCAGTTGAGGTGCTGCTTCCATCAGATTGGTCTGTGCATATGTCCTGGAGGTATTTTCATGGTTAATATTGATGTAGGAGGGCACATCCCTGGGCTGGTGGTCCTGGCTTGTGTAAGAGAGCAAGATGAACAAACTGCCACCAGACAAGAGGGACCCACCACATCCTAGCTCTCCCATGCACTAAATTCAGACCCAACCCCTGGTAGACATAGAGCCTGAGCCTGTACAAATAGACCAAAGGACAGGGCAACCTTTAATGCCAAAGGAGGCTACTGTCTGAAAAAAAAAAAAAAAAAGCATACACAGAGAAAGTCTGGAGTCCTCACGCAAGCTAGCCGCAAAGAACATTCGCTAAACAAACTCGTGACAGAAACACTGGTGAAGGCGAGGACGTAATGACTTCACCAGACATGAAATGCAGCAGCCACACAAGGGAGATGCAGGCACAGGAAAACACCTACGGAACAGCTGCACCCTTCCCTTCTTGATTTGAGTCAAGCTCACAGCTCAACAAAGCCAGGACTCACTGACCCTTAACTAGAAGAAAGGGACACTCTGAGAGGATAAACAGGACCTTAGCTACCCAGGACCATAATCTCAGAAGCCTGTCAGTCACCACAAAGGAAAATCCCAGTCAAAGCCAAGGCCAAGGCCAGCTGGGCCTCAGCCCTACCCAGCCTGCTGTCACTCTCCCCAAGTGACAGGAGATATCCATGAAACTGAGATGGACTCTGAGGAGTGTTACCTCCCAAGGAGCTCACTCTTTGGACACTTTAAATGTGAGAAAATTGGGTTTAATACTGTTTCTTCTTTTAAGATTTAAGTGACCAATCTCTCTTTCTGGAGAAAGGGTATCCTGCTGAGGAGAGAGCCACTCTGTAGAACAGTGAATCCTATTTGCTCATCCCCCTTCATCAATTAATTTTATCACCATATATCACACTAAAGATGAAAACAAAGAAGGCTCGACCACATTTTCCTTAAGCATAGCGTGTTCTAAAAGCATCTTAATATGGGAAATATGAACACAAAGAATAACTCTGGGTAGTAAAACAGAATGGGCATGAAGAATTAAGATTCTAGAGAAATAAGTATTACTCCCCGATGGGAGATGTTATTCTGTATATGTTTCTCTTATTGGCTGATGAATAAAACACTGATTGGCCAGGCAGGAAGATAGGTGGGGCTAGGAGACGAGGAGGATTCTGGGAAAGGTAGGCAGAGGGAGCCTTGCTGGACAGAGTCTCGATGCTGCCATAGGAGTAACACCATGCCGGGCATTACCGGGTAAGCCACTGCCTCATAGCAATACATAGATTGATAGAAATGGGTTAATAATTAAGATAGAGCTAGTCAGTAAGAAGTCCTAGTCATTGGTCAACAGTTTCATAATTAATATAGTGTCTGTGTGTTCATTTGGGGCTCAAGGGCAGAGGGAACTGCTAGGCCAGAAAACTCATGCTTACAACTCCCTGTCTTCATCGTGACACCGTTACCCACTCCTGACACCACCTCATATCTGAGCCAGAACATACCCGTTAAGAAGACCCCACAGGGGGCTGGGGAGGAGGTTCCGCGGTTTAGAGCATTTGCTGCTCTTACAGAGGACCCAGGTTCAGTTCCCAGCACCCACATCACATGGGCTCTGACACCGTCTTCTGTCCTCACAGGTACTGCACACACTTGGCACACACACAGAAAAGCAGGCACACACACACACACACACACACACACACACACACACACACACACACATTTAGAAAGAGGAGGAAGAGGGTGCCCCTCTCCTCAACAGAACCAACTGCTATTGTTTTGCTAAAATGGGCACATAGTCAAATTCACGTTCCTGTCATAGGTTGCTCAGCCTCCACCCAGAGGTTTCTTATCGCAGAAGACCGAGTTGGTGCAGAGACTCATACCAGGGGGAGTCCCTGAGAGGAAAGGCAGAACACCTGTATCACCCCTTCTGCAGTTTGGAGAACACCACAGAAGGGGGGGGCAAAAGAATCAAAGAGTTGGGGGAGGAGGGGTGCACTGTAAAAAGGTACGACACGGGCACTGCACATAGAACTCACTGTATTGCAGTTACTCTCACAAGAGCTGCACAGCATTGAAGCCATCAAGATTTCAACATAGGTGGGGCTCGCATGGGCTCACTCCTCCTTAAGGAACAGCTAATGGCTGCTGGGAGATGGGGTGTCCTTTTCTTCAATTGTGTAGCCACTGGTAAGTGGCTGATGCTCCAGTAAATAAGTCCCTCCCCATGCTCATGCAAGCAACCCCAGTTAAAGTCAGTGACACACACCACACACAAGAGACATGAAGGTGTGAGCGTGACTTGAAAGCGAGGGTGTAATGATTTCACTAGACCAAAGATAAATGATAAATGGGTGTTTATTGGGGAACACCTACACAGATAATAATAAAGAACCACGGGAGTGCTTCTCTGCCCTTCCTATCAGATCTGCTGACACAAGAGAGAGAGAAAAGTGACTGAGACCACACCTTACACTTTCCTCTTCCTGCTTCTGTCTGCCTGAAGCCACACCCAGAGGGGTGTGGCCACCATTACAGGTTCACAGGCAAGATGCCGCTACAGTGACTAGCTAGAAAGAAGGAAGTGGGGATGACAGAGGGAAATGGGGTCGAAATGACTAAAATTCACTAGGTAAATTAAACTTTAATTTTAAAAAAGATCCCACAGAATAACAGGCCATACACACAGCTGAGCCAGGCTCAAGGAAAGAACATGGGAAGAGAAGAGAGTTTTACACAGGGCCAAGTACTCTGAGACTCTGAAAAGCAAATTTTCAACTGGAGACGATGAGTCACTTTACCTAGGAGAAGTGACGTGCAAAATCTCTGTGCAAAAAGAACTGAAAATTAGCAAAACTAAAGGACTCTATTGTGTAACCTTCAAGGAAGTAAGAATTCTTCCACAAAAGGAAATACTGTCTCCCCAACATCGATGATTTCAGATTCCCATGTCAATTCTGCTTAAAAGGGAAAGATCTGCCTGTGTTATGCATCTAAAATGTTACCTGTAATCCAGGTCTCTAGGGCACAATAAATGAAAACTATGATGGAAGCAGATGCAGAGATCTGCAGCTAAGCACTGGGCCGAGCTCAGGGAGTCCAGTTGAAGAGAGGGAGGAGGGATCGTATGAGCAAGGGGTAATGGGGAGTCAAGATCATACTGGGGAAACCCACAGAGACAGCTGACCGGAGCTCGTGGGAGCTCATGGACTCTAGACCAACAGCTAGGGAGCCTGCATGGGACCAACCTAGGCCATCTGCATGGAGGTGACAGTTGTGCAGCTTGGTCTGTTTGTGGGGCCCCTAGTAGTGGGACCAGGATCTGTCCCTGGTGCATGAGCTGGCTCTTTCGAACCTATTCCCTATGGTGGGATGGCTTGTTGAGCCTTGATGCAGAGGAGAGGAACTAGGTCCTGCCTCAACTTGTTATGGCAGGCTTTGTTGACTCCCGTGGGAGGCCTTATCCTTTTAAAGGAGTGGATGGGAAGACTTTGTAAGAAAGGAGCTGGGGCCGAAGGAGAGGAGGGAGGGGAAACTGTGGTTGGTACATAAAATAAGTTTAAAAATTTAATTTAAAAAAAAGAGAAACTCATGATGTCCTGGGGGCCCGTTGGGGGAAGGGGTCAGGGTAGCAGGGAATAGCTGATAAAGCAGAACCTGATACCCCTTCCAATGCCACGCCAAGCGGGAATCTCTCCCAGTCTGCAAGTGTGCATCTGAAACCAACCTCACACCACTCGGAATATCTGTAACTGATCAGCCACGCTCCTCAGTGGTGAATCCCAGAGTACCTCCAGGTTCACGCTGCATTAACTTTAAATAACCTTTGGATTCTAATCCAAGGAGGGAATTTATAAAAGTTAATTTTTCTGCCACATCTTAACAAGTCTTGAAATACTAGGGCCCTGTGCTACCGTATACGTGTGTCCTCATTTTCAAAACAACTCCTCGGTGTTAAATGTCTTCCTTTCTCCTCCTTGGGATGTTACAGAATTAGCAAAAGCAAGAGGATGTTTTTGAAGCATCCCATTTCCATTTAGACAGACACACAGACAGCATCTCAGCCTAAACCCTGAGCTACAAAACCCTGCACCAGGAACCCCTAGGAGATGGGTGTGTCCACACGCCACTCTGAGCAGTACACTCCAGGAATTGCTTCGCCTCTGTCATTGAAAACTGAGCTCCCCTTGCCCACCGCCAAAGCCCCCTTCTCACTAGGTCCCTCCCATCTCGTTTGTCTGGATTTATTGTGCATTCGGTACAAAGAAATACTGTTCAATAACAGGCTGAAGAAATGAGGTCTTTGAGTTCTTCTCAAGAAAAGTCACAAGATGCCTCCTTTGCTCCCCTTGGTCCCAAGCTCTGCCACACCAAGTGGCTCCAGTCAGGCTTCCGAAAGAGTCTGGAGTTGCAAAGAAAATGGGACTCATCTCTGGAAATACTGTTGGGGTATTACAGACACCGACACAATGCCTGCATGACCCTCAGGACAGCAAGGGAGAGACTACAATGAAAGAAAACTGCCTGCAGGCACCACTGCTACAGCTGGGGACAAAGACATGGGGGCCAATTCTACAAGGTACCTTTAATTAAAAAAAAAACACTATTTTATTTTTATTTATGTATATGTGTTATTGCCTGCGTGTGTGTGTGCGCGCGCGTGCGTGCGCGCGCATGCATGCACCTAGTGCCCACGAAGACCATTGGCTCCCCTAGAACAGGGGTTACAGATGGTTGTGAGCCACCATACGGGGGCTGGAACCACACATGGGTCCTCCACAGGAGCAGCAAATGTCCTTAGTGGTTGAATCATCTCTTCAAAAGTTTTGAAGGATGACTTAGCTGGATACATAATAACCTATACAAACTGTATAAACACAAAAGCATGGCCAAGGTAGCAGGTTCAGAGGTGGCAATGGGAGAGATGTGAGAGCCGGACACACTTACAGTGACAGCCCTACAAAGTCAAGAAGACTTTCGTGTTTTAGAAAGACCAGCCTGCAGCTCGGCAGTGGTGGCACACGCCTTTAATCTCAGCACTCGGGAGGCAGAGGCAGGCAGATTTCTGTGAGTTCAAGACCAGCCTGGTCTATAAAAGCTAGTTCCAGGACAGCATCCAAAGCCACAGAGAAACCCTGTCTTTAAAAAAAGGAAGACCAGTCTGCAAGAAAACAGGGGAGGGAAAGACACACAGTAAGAGTCAGTGTATGGAGAAGAAGAAGCCTAGCTGAGAAACCAGGTCTGACGCCTGATTTTAGGTTGTCTGTGTGGTCATCCACACCTTTACCAAAGTCCCTGCCACACACATTTGAGCAGTCCTCTACCTGGAACAGGTAACTGTGTGTGTCACTCCTGGTTTATGAGCCCAAACCAATAAAATGACTGAATGCCACACAACAGTCAGGAGAGGCCAGCAGGACAACCCTGCCACAGAACTGAGGTGAGAGACAGAGACAGCCACCACCAGAGCGCCCGAGCAGAGTGTCAGGGCTCCATCTAGAAACAAGGGGACTGGGGAGCCCTCAGGCTGAGGCCAGTGACAGCCATGTCTGCCGTCTCTATGTAAAAGTGGGTTCTGCTTGAGATCTATAGACTTGAGAAAATTTTAAAAATATGTTTTACTAGAGAATTGTTGATTTCACAGGGGCAATTCATGAAAAGGAGTCTAAAGTCATAACCCAAGGACGCTCAGGGACATCTGAGAATGGATACTCTTTTCTCTGGTTCAAGAATCAACAAATACAGAAATATAAACATGTGTACACATGTGCACCTGTACACATGCGTAGCATGGGCATGTGCACTCACGCTCATGCGTGTACACATGCGCACCTGTACACATGCGTGCATGGGCATGTGCACTCACGCACATGCGTGTACACATGCGCACCTGTACACATGCGTGCATGGACATGTGCACTCATGCACACTCATATGCATGCATTTTACACATATACTATTGCATTCACATATACACATAATGCACACACACACACACACACACACACACACACACACACACACACTCACACCACCACCACCACCACCACCACATCAATATACTTTGTTAATTTCAAAGGAGAAGCCAAAAAATTTTATCAGATTTCTAGAAATTTTCATCTGAAGATTAGCAAGCTTCTACCGCCACCTCCTGGCCCTTTCTAGTATGTCTACCCTGAACCACTAATAAAGACAGCCTCTCCCTCTCCCTCCTCTCCCTGTCCCCCCTCTCTCTTCTCCCTCTTCCTCTATCTATACGTCCCCCTTCTGTTCCCTCTCTCTACCAGGAAAGCACTGAACTAAACACTAATAACCTCCCAGATGAGCTGCTGGTCAAGGGACTGGCACACAGGCTACCCTCCAGCCAGGATTACCAGGACCCTTGGGGCAGACCCATCTGGGTGGCAGATACACAAGAACCTAGCTTGCGGAGCACTCATAAAACCAAAATGCCAACCCTCTCCCTGTGGTGCCAGGGTTAAGAGGCACGCCGCCACACCAGGTGTTTTATGAGTGCTGGTGATCCAAAGACTCAGAGCCTCATGCTCTCACTACCACCAGCTGAGCGCCCCAATCCCAGAACACCTGCTGTTAGCAGCAAAGGTGTACTATGCACTGTTCACACTTAACAAATACGTGTGGAGTCAACCAGCTCACTACTGTTGGAGGTGCTGGGGGCATCGTGGTGAGTAAGTCCAACGAGTGTGGTGCTCATACGTGCGGTGGGAAGCAGAGAAGGAAGGAAAACCTCAGGTTGAGGCAAACCCTCAGCTGAGAACCTGAAGGGCGGCTATTTCTGTTTGGGTCACAAGGAAAGTCTCTCGGGGTCAGTGGCATTTAAACTGTGACGGGAATGACAAGAAGGCAAAGCCGCAATGATGGAAAAAGGCCTTCCAGCCTGAAGGCACAGCTAATGAGAGCCTCAGGAGAGGGAACATGCTTGCTGTGTCCAAAGACAAAGCCCTGTGTGCTGCAGCACTGGGGCAAGGAGAGTGGCTGTGGGAAAAACAGACACACAGACGCACAGACAGACACGAAAGAACATGGCACTTGAGAAGCAATGGGAAGCTGCCCAGCTACTTGCAATGAGGTCACACCATTCTAGAACAGGCTTTACCCAGAATGCTAATGTCCCAGTCAGCCCATTCCTCATAGTACGCTGCGATTTGAGTCTTTTTTTTATTTTACATTTTTCCATAAAAACACATGTATTTGACAGATTTCAGATATAATTTAACTATAAGAAGGGAAAGGTCCATCCCATCTGAGCACACAGAGTGTAAGCGATGGGTTCTTAACCTGTATAGCAAAGCTAATGGGATTTCTGCAAGGCTCTCACAAAGCCCCCGGTGTCTGGTGGGATGGTTCAGTTCAGAAGGGAATGGGGGAGAAGCCAGAGCTTCAACAAATCCTCCTGGCAGAGCCACACCCCGGGGCCCTGTGCCAGCCTGTACTTCCCCAGTCACAGGTAGGAAAGCCACCTCACTGCAGTGCCTTCAGATGTAGACTCTGTACCCAGAGCAAAGTGAGGTTTGAGACAAGGAGCAGGGTGAGAAAACGGAGGGGGCTAAGGAGAAAGTTTACAGTTTAAAGCCTTGCAGTTGGGGAAGTGAAAATTAGTCCAGCCACTCTGGAAATCAGTGTGGAGAATACTCAAAAACTAAAAAGAAGTCTATCATACAACCCCACTATTCTACTCCCTGGAATAAGCCGAAGGGGCTCGATATCACACCCCACAGACACTTGCTTAGCAGTGCTCACAGCTGCCCTAGTCACGATACCCAGGAAATGGAAACAACACAAATGCCCTTTGACAGATGAATGGATAATGAAAATGTGGAATACTATTCAGCTATAAATAAAATGAAATTATGCAGAAAATAACTCCACAGAATCTAACTCTGGTTACCAATACAGGTGCATATAACAGTAATACAATTTTACTTCATACAGTGGTGATGGGAGCTGGGAGCTTTGCCTGTCTTGGGGGTGTTTGAAAACCCCAACACCACAGCCACCCAGGAGAATGTGACAAAGTGCCTGAAGCTCTTCGGAAAAATCATAGAGGAATAATAAAATGATTCCAGGCAGTAAGAATGTTGGTGGGTTTGTCAGATGTGAAAAGGTGCTGATGAGGTAATTCTCTGGACCATAGATGCCACTGGGGGACAATAAGATTCTTCGTTTCAATGTAAAGACCAAAAGCAAAGTTGTCATGATTTTCACATGAACCACATGGTTGAACTACAGGGATGTGAGTGAAACACAACTTGACCTTAAATGGGTGGAAAGTACATTGTTTGACTTTGCACAGTTATGAAAAGATTTCTTTTCACACATAGTTTCAGAGGTTTTGGTCCCTCGCCATTTGGCCCCATGCATTTCTATAGACACCACAAGTATAATCCATATTCATCAGACTTTCAAAACTAAAAGCCAAAGTCAAGTGTCAATGAGATACAGCGGTAGAAGCTCAACCCTGTGCAGAGGAGCAAAAATATCAGCCAGCCAGAAAACTGATTTGGTATTAGTGTGTAAGTCTGAGTATGCACCCTGCACGGGAGCCAGCCGTTTCCTGTCTAGGAACATGCACGAGAGCAGGGTCTCACACACCCTGGAAGGACTCAGTTAGCAGGCTGGTTCGGGGCCAGCACCTAATAATATGAAACAGAACATCAGAACACATTATCGGTGGATTAGAACCTGCTTACATGACAACCTTGTGAGAGTTCACTACCTCCGGAGAGAGAGAGAGAGAGAGAGAGAGAGAGAGAGAGAGAGAGAGAGAGAGAGAGAGAGAGTGATGCAAAGTGCTTTCCTTGTTGTACAATAAGTACCAGTGTTTAACATTACTGCCCTACAGGGAAACTCATACATGTGAGCCCCAGGAGACTCAGAAATGCAAATACGGCATAGCAAACCCTGGGAAAACTCAAAGCTCCCTCTCTCTCTCTCTCTCTCTCTCTCTCTCTCTCTCTCTCTCTCTCTCTCTCTCACACACACACACACACACACACACACACACACACACACACACCTGTGGGAAAGACACACATGACATCTGGACTCACTGGAAAGATGTCCACCAGTAAAAAGCGGGTGATGAACCATACATATACATGGTGGTCAGAATGAGAAATGTCTCTAATTTGAACCCCTGGTACTCAGTTGGTGATACTGTTAGGGAAATTTAGGAGATGCATACTTGCTGGAGGAAGTGTGGCACTGGGGTGAGCTTTAAGAGTGTATAGTCTTGTTCCCCTCCTATTCACTCTCTCTCTGCTTTGTACTTTCGTGTCAAGACATGGGTTCTTGGTTTTCTTTCCTTCCTCTATCCCTGCCAATTGGGGCCCTGCCTCCCCAATATGAAGGATCCCTCAGGAACCATAAGCCAATATAAACTGTTGTCTATAAGTTGCCTTGGTCATTGTGTTTTATCACAACAACAGAGAAGTAACTGCTACAGTGTATCAATTCGGATGTGTCTCAGAAACATTGCCAAGCCAAAAGGTCATATTTCCAGAGAAAAACACTGTGAACCTGCTTAGATGAGAAACTGTTAAAATATGCAATTGCAGGGACTTAACTATGGTCCAAGTACCATGAGAGAGACAAGAATCACACACACACACACACACACACACACACACACACACACACACACACACACACACACACACACACACACACACTTTGAAAAGCTAGGGGAAAAGTTAATGGGTTCTGTGCACAAAGCACTTCTGAAATTCTAGTTAGTTCTTCAGCCAGGTAAGGATGCTCACTGGCTGAATCTGAGCCACTGAATCTGCTCCTCCCCCATGCTGCTCTTAGGTGTGACTGGCATATGTGACAATGTTTCTTTGCCATTTAAGACCCATTTTGAGTTGTTTTCCACCGTTCAGCCAAAGCTTCAGTCCTATCCTGTTGGTCTCCTTGTATGGTTAAAACTTAACGGTATTAACCTTCAGCTACAACCATGTGTAGGAGAGGAGTCTGAAACAATGCGACAAACACCCTGGCTTCATCAGCACATGGTGAACACGCGGTTCCTAGATGTGTGCAATTGGGACACCTTGATAAAAAACAATTCTTAAGAATCCCCCATACCAAAGAAAATGCTGTTAGGATCTGCACAAATGCCATTTGAGGTTTTAAATCTACTCAGAAAAAAAAGGTTATTATTAAAACAATTCAGTGTTTTCTGGGTCCTGTGAGGCTCCTGCCTCAGAGACGTTCTGAGTAAGCACATGTGATGAGGACCACAGAGATTCTGAAAAATCTATAAACCACCCAACATATAAGGACACAGGCTTATACACTTGCCTTCAGCAGCTGAATCTGTCTGGAGCATCACACACACACACACACACACACACACACAAAGGGGGAGGGAGGGAGGGAGGAAGGGAGGGAGGGAGGGGGAGGGAGGGAGGAGGGAGGGAGAGGAGAGAGGGGGGAGGGAGGGAGGGGTACACAAAGATGCATGCACATAAGCACACATGTAAATGGAGTTCTTTCTTGCACACACATGCAATGCACTCCTGCAGTCTGGAAGTCAGACAACAGATGAACACAGGAGTCCCCAAAGGAACAGAGCAGGACAAGTGAGAAGGAGGATGACGATCAGGTCAGAATGTGTGGCCCCTGCTGTTAGGAGCAGAGGAATAAAGGACAGCGGTTCTCTCACAGACAAATCCTACAACTGGAGACTGTGTTCTGGGGAAATAAGACTTCCACTCCACCTTGCTGCAGGATAGAGAAAGATGCAAACAAGCAAAACAGACCAACAGAGAAATGCAGGTGCACACACACACATCATATGCACACACACCACCTACTGTATCTACAGGACATGTGCACACACATACACACACACCACCTACTGTATCTATAGGACATGTGCACACACATACATACACACATACTATCTACTATATCTGCAGGACATGTGCACACTGCACACACACACACACACACACACACACACACACACACACACACACACCATCTACTGTATCTACAGGAAGAATCATGAGGCCCACCATCTCACTGAACGCTCGAAGCAGCTCTTCAAGGGCAAGCCTTGTTTTTGAGAGGAAGGTGTTCAGACACGTGTAAGCTCCACCAACGGCTGCCCACCCTTGGCTGGGGGAGCCGGGATACAAGCCTACACCTCCACAATGCTGAAGCTCACAGGAAAAGGAAGAATGCAGCCTGACTGGATCTCAGCGCATCATCCCACAGAAGAGCCTCCTGCACCAGCCAGCAGCTCCGCTGTCTCCTGCTATTCAATGCTGCCTCTGGTAAAGGTGTAAGTCCAGCCATACTCGGTCGGTTCCAGCCCAAGGCGGGGGGGGGGGGGTCACTCATCCTTGACTCTCAGTTCACATGGTTCAGCCCTCTCCCTATCAACTACACCAAGCAGCCCACGCATGTAAAACCTTGGCCACAAGAGGAATAAGGTTAAACAATAAAGCAGGTTGGCTCTAGGCCACTGCATCCAAACATCCACAGGACAGTGTCTCTCTAGAGCCAACTGCTGTTTCTGGTGCTGCCAAGGGTGGTTCCCACGGTTACCTAAGGTCCAGCAGGAAGCGCTCTCCAGGAGGGGGCTGCTGTTGTAGAGGGCGTGCATGTACATGAGGTGGACCATCAGTTCAGCCAGCCACCACCAGCACAGCAGGCGGCCCAGGCCCCTGGCTAGCATGGCCAGGCTATGCTTCGGAGAGCCAGGCTCTGGCTGCTGCATCTACAGAGAGGACAACAGAGAAGGCAGCATTAGACGGTGCTTGGTCCCAAGCCGTGCAGAACGCCTCTCCTTGACGTTTCTGACGAGGCTTATACAAATTATCATTGCTGTTTCTACGGAAAGGGCACTGGAGTCTGTTTCCCTTAAGGACACTCAGTTTTCCTGGGTAAGAAAGCTACATTCCAGTTGGGAAACAGCACCAGAACAAGAACAGGCATGGCAACGCGGTACCCTACAGCCAAGAACAATGCCAAATTATGCACCTTTCTACCCCAGCTTTGACCCGAGACAGTCCAGGCTGGGCCAGGATTCGGGTGCTCTGCCCCTTGAAACTGTGCCTCTCTTTGGGTCCTGTTCGCCCTGGCTGTTCCGACTCATCACCTCACCCATGCCTGAGCTATCAATCATGCTAAGGCAACATTAGACACAGGAGAGGACAGCCGAGGGTGGAGTGTGAATGAGGTGGAAGAATTAAGGATGCCTGTCAGTGTGCCTTAGAAAAATGCAGAATAAATACTCAGAGGAGATACGCAGGATTCCAGCATCAACCACACAACTGCATGATCAAACCCATGGGTCTCGGTTTCCTCAAAATAAAGTGAAAATTATAGTGGTGGTGAGGTGTGAGTCCTAAGTCCAGCACCTGCACAATTGAAGTGTGAGTACTAAGTCCAGCACCTGCATCTAAAGTGTTAGCAGTCATCACTAGCAGCAACATGGCTTCTCCTTGTTTCCTCAAGGAGCCCCAGAACAAGGGCAGTGTTACAGCAGAGCCCCACACCAAATGGGAGGTAGGTGTCTCCATTGTCTACAGTCAGAAACACAGAGGGTGGCTACCCTAAACATCCATTATCTGGTTCAAGCACTTCAGCCCTTGGGGTTCTGGATATTCCCACACTCTGCACCACCCGAGCATCCCACACTCTGCACCACCCGAGCATCCCACACTCTGCACCACCCGAGCATCCCACACTCTGCACCACCCGAGCATCCCACACTCTGCACCACCCGAGCATCCCAGACTCTGCACCACCCGAGCATCCCACACTCTGCACCACCCAGGCATCCCACACTCTGCACCACCCGAGCATCCCACACTCTGTACCACCCGAGCATCCCACACTCTGTACCACCCGAGCATCCCACACTCTGTACCACCCAAGCATCCCACACTCTGCACCACCCGAGCATCCCACACTCTGCACCACCCAAGCATCCCAGACTCTGCACCACCCGAGCATCCCACACTCTGTACCACCCGAGCATCCCACACTCTGTATCACCCGAGAATCCCAGACTCTGCACCACCCGAGCATCCCACACTCTGCACCACCCGAGCATCCCACACTCTGCACCACCTGAGCATCCCACACTCTGCACCACCCGAGCATCCCACACTCTGTACCACCCGAGCATCCCACACTCTGCACCACCCGAGCATCCCACACTCTGTATCACCCGAGCATCCCACACTCTGCACCACCCGAGCATCCCACACTCTGCACCACCCAAGCATCCCAGACTCTGCACCACCCGAGCATCCCACACTCTGTACCACCCGAGCATCCCACACTCTGCACCACCCGAGAATCCCAGACTCTGCACCACCCGAGCATCCCACACTCTGCACCACCCGAGCATCCCACACTCTGCACCACCTGAGCATCCCACACTCTGCACCACCCGAGCATCCCACACTCTGTACCACCCGAGCATCCCACACTCTGCACCACCCGAGCATCCCACACTCTGTACCACCCGAGCATCCCACACTCTGCACCACCCGAGCATCCCACACTCTGTACCACCCGAGCATCCCACACTCTGTACCACCCGAGCATCCCACACTCTGCACCACCCGAGCATCCCACACTCTGCACCACCCGAGCATCCCACACTCTGTACCACCCGAGCATCCCACACTCTGCACCACCCGAGCATCCCACACTCTGTACCACCCGAGCATCCCAGACTCTGTACCACCCGAGCATCCCACACTCTGCACCACCCGAGCATCCCACACTCTGCACCACCCGAGCATCCCACACTCTGTACCACCCGAGCATCCCACACTCTGTACCACCCGAGCATCCCACACTCTGCACCACCCGAGCATCCCACACTCTGCACCACCCGAGCATCCCACACTCTGTATCACCCGAGCATCCCACACTCTGTACCACCCGAGCATCCCACACTCTGCACCACCCGAGAATCCCACACTCTGTACCACCCGAGCATCCCACACTCTGTACCACCCGAGCATCCCACACTCTGCACCACCCGAGCATCCCACACTCTGCACCACCCGAGCATCCCACACTCTGTATCACCCGAGCATCCCACACTCTGTACCACCCGAGCATCCCACACTCTGCACCACCCGAGAATCCCACACTCTGCACCACCCGAGCATCCCACACTCTGTACCACCCGAGCATCCCACACTCTGCACCACCCGAGCATCCCACACTCTGTACCACCCGAGCATCCCACACTCTGCACCACCCGAGAATCCCACACTCTGCACCACCCGAGCATCCCACACTCTGCACCACCCGAGCATCCCACACTCTGTACCACCCGAGCATCCCACACTGTGCACCACCCGAGCATCCCAGACTCTGTACCACCCTAGCATCCCACACTCTGCTCAAAAGCCATTGGAATCTTGCAACATTTCAGACTTTCGCATTAGAGGTGGTGTGCAGCTGAAGTCATCAGAAAACCCCTTCTACCATGGTGACCTAGCTGTGGAGCAACCTCACTATGGGGTTACCTCGCTGTGGGGGTCACCTCACTGTGGACTCACACCAAGGCAGTAAGAATCCACACCAAGCCAACTGAGAAAACATGAGGAGGCACCAAGTTCCCTCTAGATGGAGATGGACCTTGTGTGGCACCACACGCTGGTAGCATCATCCAGAAGCAAGCCGTCTCGATGAAAATACTAGCAGCTTAAGAGCTGTGTTGTCAGACAACAACGCTCACATAGCTGAATCTGCCCAGCTTCTAACAGGTGCTGAGCACATAGTCTGCAGCCCAGGTCCCCAGAAACCCAGCCTGCATCAGGGGTGCCAGAACCTTGAGGGTGTGCAGGCCCGACCTGGAGAACAGAGACAACAGATGGGCAATGGCAGAAAAGTCACCTTCCCGGCTTGACTCTCAGCAAAAGGCCAATTTGGAGGCCCTCCTAGAGGTCTGCCACAGGCAGTTCAAAATGACACGAATGCCTATGAATCAAAAGTGTGAGGTCCACCTGGTAGCTGACTGGCTTCTTGATAACGACATGCCTACTTCCCAGGAACCTGACTAATCCTTCCCTAGTGCTTTTCTGAGGGATATGTCTGTGCCACCACTGCCAGGAAAGACGGAGAGTCTCTCATAGTCCTCCTTTTGATGGAAGTACCTCCATACTTGGAGCCACAGAAGCACAGATTCCTTAACTGCACAGGTGCACATAGGAGAAGGGTCCTCACCCAACTCCTGTCAATTCACTCTTATCTGAAAGAGAAAAGGGAGAAGGTTCCCGGGCTGGGGACTTTTGCTCAGTGAGTAAAACTCTTGTCCAATTAACAGGAGGACCCAAGTATGGTCCAGAGCCCACATAAAAGTCAGGCATGGTCATACACACTAAATCCCAGAACTTAGGAGGCCGACAAGAGGATCCACCCCTGGCCAGACAGAGACCCTGTCTTAAAAAAAAAAAAAAAACCAAGTGATGGCTCCTAAACACATGTGCTCATGAGCACACACACATACACACACACACACACACACACACACACACACACACACACACACACACGCATATACATGCACTCACTTGGATGTGCATGAACACACATGCATGCATACCCAGACACATGCACAAGTGCACACACACACATGCATATACATGCACACACACATACACACACGCATATACACACGCATATACACACGCGCACACACACGTGCACACACACACAAGGCATACACACACACACACACACACACACACATACATGCACACACACACACACACACTTACAGGCACTCGCACACAGGAGTAGTCATTTGCCTTTCTGGAAAGTCCACATCAGTGTAATGGGGCCTTTTATTCTAAGTCATTTGTCCCTTGTCTCACAGCAGGAGAGACAGGCTGCTTCACAGTGCTCACCCTCAGAGCTGCATGGAAAGCATTCCATTTGAGGCATTTCCAACCGAGGGGACTGTCAACCTTAAGATCATTGGAAACCGCCATGGTGGGAATTTCAAGCCCAGACGCCACTGGAAAACACTCATTAACCCGTCTGACAACTGTATTTTAAAATGCATTACGATTTAAAATCTCATTTCATGCAAATTGCATAAAAGGGAATGTCGACTTTCTCCCTCAAAGATACCCTGAAGACTGAAGACGACAGTTGTCAAAGATGAAAGGTTCTTGTCCTTCCCACAGGAGTCACACGTATGTCTAAAAGCAACAAAGGCCTTTTCCAGGGCTGGTGTCCTCATTGGTCCTTCTGCAGGGCTTCTACCTGCAGGCTCCAGGGTTGCATGGACCCAACCTGTATTCTTTCAGAGTTGGGGTGGCTTTTCTGTATCGTCCAAGTCCCTAGCCTACTCTCTGTGAAAAGCTTCTTACTCAAGCCCGGCATTGGTGGCTGAACCCAGCCACCCACAGCAAGGCCAGTGATGTTCACTGCTCTCTCTGAGGAAGTCCACCAAGGTGGCAGCTCACACCGCTGCCACAAAACAGTACCTGGTCTAGACAGCGGGAGCCTCCAGACCCTCATACCCACCAGACACTCTATCCTCTTTAGCTCCTGCCACACCAAGTCAGTGTGACAAGGTTGTGTGTTTGTTTTTCTATTTTCAAAGCAATATCTCAAAATTCACTATGTAGCCAAGGGTGTGTGTGTGTGTGTGTGTGTGTGTGTGTGTGTGTGTGTGCATACACGCACCTGTATAGCCACAGGCAAACGCCCAGTTGTCTATCACTGTTTACCATATTTTTTGAGTCAGAGCCTCTCACTGCCCTGGAGCTGCTATTTGGGCTACACCCCTCTGGCAAGCACTCAAGACTCACCTGCCCCGCTCCAGCACGGGCTTACCCATCTTTTGTGTGCTGTGGGAATTCAAACCCTGGCCCCCATGCTTACACAGCAAGCACGTCACCTGCTAAACTATCTCCCCAGCCCTTGATCTTGAACTTCTAATAATCTTATCTCTACCTTCCAGGCTGGGATTCCAGGGCCACGTGTATGCTAAGTAAACACCCTAACAACTGAGCTCCAGCAGCAGTCCTGATACTCCCGTCTTTACTCCATCTATCCAGCCCTCCTTCCTCTCCCCTGTCTTTGTCTCCATCTACTCTCTGTAAAGTGATAGCAAGTCTGTCTCAGGGGTTGAAGATTACATGAATCAGAAGCTGTAGAGCTGACTTCATCTTTTCTCAACAATCAGTGTCACTTGGGTGTTCTCCAGACCCAGAGGCCCCTGACTTCCACAGCACTTCTGAGACACCAACACCTATCTCCTGCCCCACCCCGCCAGCCACTCTCAGCCAGGCACACCCTGCCTACAGCGATTGTCTGGTCCCTTCCAACAGTCCAGCACAATGGCTTCTTCAGAGGTCAAGAATGGCCACTGTTCATTCCCCTTTGCTGGGGTGTCCATCGGGCTGGACATGGCGAGCCGGGGGGACCTCTGTAGTAGCCTAAACTTCCCCTGCACTTGCCACAAGGTTTTGACTAGTCACAACAGTAACAGCAGGAGTGAGTGTGACGGTATCTGTGCATCAGGCCTCGGCACTTCATGGGACCACGGGCTCCCCATAACAACCCTGGCTCTGCTGACCTCCCAATCCACAGAAAAGGTAACTGAGGCACAAAAAAAGGCAGCTCACCAAAACAGAGCAGGGATTTGAACCCCTCCATACTGGGGACCCCATTTGTACACTGTCTCCAATTTGGGACAGGGCCTTGGTCAAAGTCCCAAGGTGCACCACTCAACCTGCCTGTCACCCACTGAAGACTCCACCTGCTTGAGGAAGATTCTGAGGACCCAGACTTCCAGCTAAGCAAATCAGCAGGTCACCCTGTATTGCGTGGGAATCAAGATTCACTGGACTCAGTACAGGTTAAATAAAGTTTATTCTGGGAGAATACACCTACACAAGAGGCGGTGACCGCCACAGGTTCCAGCTCCAAGGATCCTCCCAGGCTGTTCCCTGTGACCCGACCAGCAGCAAGAGACCTCAGTCCAGACCAAATCCCACACCCTCAAGGACTCACCTGTACGGGCGTGGTCATCGCCACAGGTGCGGAGTTAGACCTCTCACTACAATCCTGCGGTGCCCAGGCCCTACGGACTCTGCCTCACACGGCAGTTCAGTATCTTAACTCCCCAGAAGGACAGCAGGGAAGCAGTGGAAGCCTGGTTCCTGACACTCCATGGGCCAGAAATGGCTTTCCAGGTAAGGCAAGGAGGCTGGTGAGTGAATATTTCAATTGCTTTATAGCATAGAGGATATCTCTTCCACACATCCCTCATTTGCATATGTAAATGTATGTGCTAAAACTCTGAGTACCATGTAATCTGCAGAGATGTTCGCCTCTCATTTTAATACTTGAGATTCCTATCTGGATCCTGTTTGTCCCTTCTGGGTTTGTGTCCACGTGAGATGCTGCTGCCCCCTGGTGGGAAGCCTCCTCTTGCTCATTCACAGAGCACTCCTGAGTTCCTCTATTAGCGTTCATCCTCCTGTCTTCCCAGTCTTTCCCTCTTAAATTACCCCATTACAGAGGAGAGCACCCACAGGCTCTCTCAGCAAATGCAGAAATCACATGGATTTTTGTTCTTTGTGTGTATAATGTGTATGATAAGTGTGTGTTCTGTGAGTGCAGGACCTTCACACGCATGCAGAGGTCAGAAGACAATCTCAGGGGTTGGTCCTTGCTTTCCAACTTGAGACAGGGTCTCTTGCTCGCTTTTGGGTACACAGGTCCAGCTGGACCTCGAACTTCCAGGGAGTCCACCAAGCCCTAGCATTAAAGATGTGCACTACGTGTCTGGCTTTATGTGTGCTCAGGGGACCTGAACTCAGGTCTCACATTTGCAAAGCAAGTGCTCTGCCCATTGGTCCACCTCCCCAGACCCTGACTGGCTTTTCATTCAGTATTTATTTTGTCCTGTGGCTTACTGAGCATTTTATTTTTCTGGGATAGCTTTAATGAATATAGGCAGACCATAGAGGAAGGTTTTGATTGGCCCTTCCAAAGTCCCTACTCTCAGCAATGGAAACATATCAGAAAGAAATAAGACCCCAGTAGACCCTGAGCCCCTAAAGGTGAGCCCACCCATCCTCTCCAGACTGAAGCTCAGGGGAATGGCAGTCCTTGGCTAAGCTTTTGGGTTCACCACAGCCTCAAAGTCTGTTCCTGAGGACCAGGCGTGGGACCTGACTACACACTCCCATTGTTCCTGTTGGACCCTAAAGGCTGCGGTTGGAAATGGGGGGTGAGAAATGTGAAGCATGGCTCTGCATCCCAACAAAGTGCAGCTCCCACTGGGCAAAGCTCCCATGGCTGTGACGCAGTTGGGGAGAGTCTCTTTCCTCTGAGTGGCTTTAGTCTACTTCCCCAAGAATTACTATCCATCCCGGGGGAAGGATGGGGCCGAGGTTTAGTTCAAGAGTTATTGGCTGGAAAATTGGGAAGAAGCCAAGTTCACAATGTCAAGGAAACTGCCAGAGGCAGGATGTGGGAGACCTGAGTCGGCCTGAGCTGGCCTGTGCCAGCTCTGCATCCACCCCACTCAGGACACTCAGCCTTCCCCACGCTCGAGAGTCACCCTTTGGGGTACCTGGCAGGCCACAACACTGAGCCCCAACCCAAAGACTTAGTCACAGGCCTGGGGCAGGGCCTAAGAATTCACATCTCCAGTCCCCGACAGTGCTGGCGCTCTGAGGTCAGTTGCCACCTCTAACCCACCTGTCTTTTACACAATCTCAAATGCAGATCTGAAATCACCTCCTGGGGAACCAGACTGAAGTGTGAGGAGACACAGAGCCAGCCTACCCCAGCCAGGAGTGCCAGTGACACTGGAAGATGTCTGCAGGGAAAAGGCCTGTCCTTTCATGGCAAGTTTAGAAAGCTGCTCTTGCTGTCATGTAAACACAGACTTCTGAATGCATGTGTGGCTCTGGAGTTTTTAAGATGAAGTAAACAGTTTCCAAGAACCTTCCTTTTTTCCTCACAGGGCATCTTTCACATATATGATTGTGCATGCTGTATGTGAGTGCACGCATGTGTGTCCTGTATGTGAGTGCATGCATGTGTGTCCTGTATGTGAGTACATATATGTGTTGATGTATGTGTGTGCATGCACATGTGTGCTGTATGTGAGTGCATGTATGTGTGTCCTGTATGTGAGTACATGTATGTGTTGATGTATTGTGTGCATGTACATGTGTGCTGTATGTGAGTGCATGCATGTGTGTGCTGTGAGTGCATGTACATGATGTGTTGCTGTATGTGAGTGCATACATGTGAGTCCTGTATGTGAGTGCATGCATGTGTGTGCTGTATGTGAGTGCATGCATGTGTGTCCTCTATGTGAGTGCATGCGTGTGTTGATGTATGTGTGTGCATTCACATTGTGCTTGTACATGAGTGCATGCATGTGTGTCCTGTATGTGAGTGCACGCATGTGTGAGCTATATGAATGCAGGCAATGTGGTGTGTGTGTGTGTGTGTGGTATGCTGTATGTGTACATGTACAGGTGTGCTAAACATATATGCAGGCATGTGTGTAAATACATATGCGTCACATGTGGGTACAAGCATGCATTGTGTGTATAATGTGCATCCATGTGCTGTGTATACATCTGTGTGTACATGGATGTGCTGTGTGTGTCTTGTGTTGTACATGTGTTACATGCATTGCTGTGTATACATGCATGTTTATGTGTATCTGTACATATTTTCTTCTTCAAGATGGCTGTGCTTTGGTGGAGGCAATGTCCCTTGGAAACCACTGTTTTGGGTACTAACACATGGGCTAAACTCCCTTAAGTATGTCCCAGGAGATTAGCTGAGGGTCGGGGGAGAAGTCTAAGTGGAAGGACAAAGGTGGCCTGACCTGACTGCCAGGACAAGAATGCTATGCAGAGAAGGCACAGTCAGAGTGAGAACACCCACCACCTGTCAACATGCTCCAACTAGGTGTGTTTTCTCACCTTGGCCTCCAGAACAACCGAAGTCACAGCAAGGCTGCTTCACAAGCACTCTGAGTAAGAGGGCAAGCAATCGCCGAGCAACAGGCATGCCATCTGTCTTCCTACTTCTTCAAGTGAAATATCAGAACCCAGCTTCCTCCTCTCTGGCCTTCCCTGCAGTGGCTATTGGTGGCTGTCATTGACTTTCACCCAAACCTCATGGTAGCCAGCTATGAACCAAGTGGACACTGCCTCCTGAGAATCAGGCCACCTTTAGCCTGAGATGTACTCCAAGGCCTATATAAGTGTGTGCTCAGATCCACAGCACAGCTAAGTGGAGAGACACATGAGGCACAGATGAGCACAGCCAACACCCCAGGTCTTGGCCTTCACCAGAGCTTCTTACTGACACACAGCAGCCCTCTTAGCACTGACACGAATAAAATCAAAATATCGGTCAACTCTGATAGTGCTGAAGGTGCCCATGTCTTGTCACAAGCTCAGCCATGGCTTCATTCTTCGTGTAAATCAAATAATCCAGCTCATTAGTATGCAAACTTGTTTTCAGTCTTTAACAAAAGGTGAAACTGTACATATACCAAATAATCCCTTTAAAATAAATATTTTTAAGATTCGTTAGCAGCAAGAGTTTAATAGGCCTATTTTAGAGCCGCACACCCAGGTTCAAGTAAAAAATTCCTCTGGTAAGATAGGCTCACAGAAGTATCTTTATGTCCATTTCAAAGTTGTCATAAAATTCATTCAAATATGATTTGCTAGAAACTCTAGGCATCAAATCGAACGGCAACTTCTAAGATCAAACACTGAGGCTGTGAGGTGACTCAGTGGGTAGAGACACTTGCACACAAGCTTCACACGCTAAGTTCAATGCCCAGATCCTGAATGCGACAGGGAGAACCAATTTCCTACAGTTGTCCTCTGACTTGCACACACATGCTGTAGCAGATGAGTGCCTACACACACACACACACACACACACACACACACACACACACACACACACACACACAAAGAATTCTAAGTCAAGCATTCTAATGCAATCCAGTCCAAAGACGCTAACTCAGTACTCACATCCAAGGAACGATGCAGAAAGATATTAAAGTCTTTGTTTTCCATAATTACGCATTCTGTTTCTTAAAAACCTACAACTCATAATACAGGATAACCTGGTACCTGAGCAAGGTGTTCTGGGAAGTATGGCATAGGAGGACGTCACAGTCTAAAGCCATTCATTCATGATAACACGAGAAGGGCAGCGTTGCCAGAAACACCATCAATTCATTACCCATTAGACTTCGAGTGATTTCTGGTTGTATATTTAGAAGCCTTTTACTGTTCCCAAACTTTTGGTGAACCCCACACTCAGTATGCAACCCCATTTTGGGGGTCCCAACTCACAGTCTACGATGTAGAGACCTACGAGACACCAGCCCCGTCCACCAGAGGACTCTACCTGTTTGAAGAACTCTGGGAAGTTGATGATGGGCCCATTGTGGAAGACGGGATAATAGAAGACAAAGGCCAGCAACCACGGGAAGGAATAGGAGGTGCGCTGGGCAGACGGAGGCTGCCGGCACAGCTCCAGGCTGAAGCTGGTGTAGTACAGGCAGCGAACAGTCAGGGTGAACTGTAGCAGGTAGTACTCATTTTCTGTCTTGTACCACTTCCTCTGCAAAAGCAACAAGGGGGGACAGCCCATGAGTGAGCAGCAAGGCAGCATCAATCCACACACAGGAACTGGCCAGGGAACCCCGACTTTGGCTTTCCCTAGGACAGAAGCAATGAAAGAGAGTTGAGTACAAAGCAATGTCAAGCAAATCCCACCGGCAACCAAAGCAGTGTGAGCTGCTGTATATCTGGGTGTTAGAACAGGTGCCTTGCATGTCTGGGGACTGCCTCTTGCCCAATGTCCATCTCCCCAAAAAACACAACTGACAGACAATTGTTTCTGTCAAGATGCCATCCTATGGCCCAGGTCAATACTTAGGCAAAACACTGTGTTTTCACTTTCTATACAAGACACTTCTGTGATTAGCTCTATGAGTGGCTAATTAATAAGCCTGTCCTGTCAAATAAGAATGAAGACACTTGTCTGACTGTCTTGGGGCCGTTGTAGACATCATGTCTCATAAGGAAAATGGGTGAAAATGGTCCCTAAAAACCATAGAGCACTAAACAGGCAGGGTTAAGCATATAGATAGGGGAGGACTCTGTTTCTATCCCTCTGGTCCTGTGACATCTGTCATCCTCCATTAACATCCAAACTGGGAGAAAAGGTGACCCTGGACAACCTAACAGGGCTCAGACATAAAAACCAAGACTGATTGTGCAATGACCCTGGATGGCCACTAGGCGGAGCCCCACAGAGAGGCTACTGTTATTCTGTGAGTGAAGACCTGACATCTCCTGGATCTGAGCCTTCTCCTGCCCTATGGTAAGGTGTGCAGGAGGCAGACACTTACCTTAACTTCCTCCACACTCTGCAGCCTCAGGGTGGAGAGCAGGAGGAGAGAACACAGCCAGGACAGGAGCATTGACCGGAACTGGGCCACGCAGAAGGCGATGGTGGTGTGGAGAAAGACCATGGCCACGCCTGGAGCTCCCAGCACACACCAGCAGGCCCACATTCCATAGACCATGACGATCCAGGGTCTGTGCTGTAGAAGGGTGTTCCAAAGAGAACAACAGGAGGTGAGTTCATGAGTGTGGCTAGGACAGCACCTGTAGGATGAGGGCAAGCTTTTGTGACTAGTAACCAAACCTGTTCTCACCACCCTGCCAGGTCCACCAGGCATCAAGAAGTCACTCTCCTGCCTTCGGAGCCTCCTGGACTATATCCCACACAGTGAGATGCTCAACTGACTTCTGAACAGACATGGGGGGACCCACCAGCTGGGAAGGGCACATTCCCATACTCTACAGACATGTCCTTCTGACGCCAAAATGAGAATGAGGGTCACATGCACTTCTGGGAGCCTTAGATAAAACCCAGGATGTCTACACCAAGGCTTTCTGATGTCTTAGACTTAAATATCTAACTACATCTTTTTGGAGCATTGAGCTGATACGTGTTCTATTGGGAACACCCAAGACAAAAACCATAACTCACTTGAGGATCGTGAGGCTTGTTTGTTTTGTTTTCTGTTTCTCTTCATAACTCAATTTTGCAGGTCTTGAGTGTGAACTTTTTAGATGACAGTGTGGCCCAGGTGAAGCCAAAAGGTTGGACCCCCTTAGCATACTATTCACAGTCAAATTTATGTCACAGAAAAATCGCATCTCCTCAACTTTTTGTGATGTCAAGATCTTTAACTGATTGACATGTTCATCCCATTTTGAGAGAATCTGAATAATATTCTGCTTAGTTGGCAAGTAACTTAGTTGTTCCACTGATTAAACAGATAGTAGATTAACAGATCTTTGCTGTCATGGTACCTCTTCCTGCGTCCACGTGCTAAATCCTCATTTTAAAACTGCCATAGGGCAGTGGTACACGCCTTTAATCCCAGCACTCGGGAGGCAGAGGCAGGTGGATCTCTGTGAGTTCGAGGCCAGCCTGGTCTCCATAGCAAGTGCCAGGATAGGCTCCAAAGCTACACAGAGAAACCCTGTCTCGAAAAACATAAACAAAAACAAAAAACAAACAAACAAACAGACAAAAACCTGCCATAGGTCTGGAGAGAGGACTCAGTGGATAAGAGCACTTGCGGTGCAGGCATAAGAACCTTAAGTTCAGATACCCAGCACCCACGCAAAGCCATGCTAGCACACATCTGTAACCCCAGCATCCTATGGAGAGGTGAGAGGCAGAGGCAGGGGAAATCCCTGGAAGCTGAAGGCCAGCTAGCCTGAAGCACACGGCAGTGAACAAAAGACTCTGCCCCAGGTGGAACCCGAGGTCCAACACGGAAGGTTGTCCTCTAACTTCTACACATTCCCAGTGACACACCGGTGCCTGCACTCACACACACACAGGCACACACACATCAGATGTATATAAACCCATACATGGATAAATAATTTTTTCAAACCACAATAAAGGGCCAGCAAGATGGTTCAGTGAGTAAAACTGCTTGTCACCGGTGTTGTGATGTGAGTTTTATCCCCACGTGAAGGTGGGAGAAGAGAACCAGCTCTACAAAGTTGCCCTCTGAGCACCCATGCCCACACACTCAGCATAAACATACACAATAAAAAAGACTGCCATGAAGAGATGAGCGTGTCTCAATAGAAGAGTGATGGGAGATGTTATTCTGTATTTGTTCCTCTTATTGGTTGATGAATAAAACACTGATTGGCCAGGCAGGAAGATAGGTGGAGCTAGGAGACGAGGAGAATTCTGGGAAATGTAGGCAGAGAGGAGTCACAAGTGAGGTGTTCTCTGGTAAGATAAGACCATGTAGAAATACATAGATTGTAGTTACGGGTTAATAATTAAGGCAGAGCTAGCCAACAAGAAGTCCAAGTCACCAACCAACATTTCATAATTAATATAGTGTCTGTGTGTTCATTTGGGGCTCAAGGGCTACTGGGCCAGAAAACTCATGCTTACAGGAGAAAGTATGCCAGGCATGTGCCAGGCCTTTGGTGTGATCCTTAGCTCTACCAAAAAGAAAAAGAAAAAAGCAGTAAGTTATTTTTTTCATTTTATTTTATATGTACAGTCTTTTTTGCCTGAATGTATACATGCGTACCGTGTGTGTAGTGCCCACAGGAGATGGTGGAGTTACAGACAGTTGTGAGCTAGCATAGAGTGCTGAGAACTGAACCTGGGTCCTCTTAACCGCTGAGCCTCTCTCCAGCCCTCGGGTTTTAATATTAAATGGCTGTGTGCCAGCAGAGTTTAATGTCTGAAGCATCACATCTCCATGAACTAACTACCTGCATGGTCTTCAGCAAGTTACATACGCTCTCTGTGGCTCCAGTTCTTTGCATATAAAACTGGAGCAGTGACCATTTCACAGGGTCACTGTGAGTATCACGGAATTGTGTGTGAGCCACATTTAGTATGCATGTGCAAAGGAAGGGCTCCTCCTGAGCTGTGTCTGTAATTCAGCTGACAGAGAGCTTGCCCAGCATGCATGAGGCTCTGTCTTCCAGCCCCAGCACTTTACAAAATGGAAACAGTGACACGTGCCTGTAGTTCTAGTATTCACACAGGGAGGCAAAAGGGTAAGAAGTTCAGGTTATCCTCTGTTATATAGTGAGATTGTAACTAACCTGGGCAGTGTTGTAAGTGTTGTAAGTGTGATACATTTTGAATGATGGTTTTCAGAAACTTTTCAAAACTGAAAAGTCAGATGACTGAACTTACATGTTCTGGTGAAAAGAGTGAGCTGAGCCTCGTGTCCTGGGGACTGCCCTCCCAGCAACTCGGGAGGTGGAGGCAGGGGACCACAAATGGAAAACCTAACTGGGCAACTTAGTGAGACTGTATGAAAACAGAAAGTAGAAACAGGACTGAGCGTGTTGCCTAGTGGATAGGGATTGCCTGACACACATGTGGTCAGAGGTTCGGTCCCTAGTATCGCCAGAGAGACAGACAGACAGAATGACAGAGAAAAAGAGACAGACAGACAGAGACAGAGAGAACCAGATGCAGAACAGGCCTGGAGTGTGGCTTGCCCATCTTCTTCTAAACTGTCGCCCACACACTCCTCTTCCACAAACCTATATTCCAGCCCAAGAGAACTTCTGAAACATGAGACAAAGTCAGCCACTTTTGCGTTCCAAGAAAACCAGAGAAATGTGGTGTTCATTTTTACTTTTTTTTTTTCTTTTTCCATCCTGCTAACCACAGAAAACAGCCACATAAATTTGCCTCAAACTTTCCCCAACTCTCCCACCTCTGGGCAGACTCCAATTTCCAGAAACAAGGTCGCCAAAGACTAGTTTAGCACATGGTTTTAACAAGTGGGGAGGAAAGGTTCTTTTTAACACAATCAACAGTGTGTGCTATGGAGCCTGTGCTCTAATATCTGCACATATATCCGCACACAGTCACACTTTCAGTGAGTGCTATTTGATCTGCTTGGGAAAAGCCTGTTTGCTGAGCTTCATTTGAAACTCACCACAGACAGGAGCTGCTCCAACTTGGAACTGAAAGAGCCTTTGGAAATATTTAGCCGCACTGTGTAAACCAGCTGTGCTCCAGCGAGTGAGTCTATGATGGATTTGACAGTGGCCACAACAGCCATTTGTGTTCAGACAAACGCACCCCACTCCCCTCCTGCAGGCAGACAACACTGTCTCAGGACAGCATGGAGAACACTCTTCCGCTGACCTCGGACTCCCCAACTTTCCCACTGCCCTCACCCTCCCCATCACACACATCCTGAGGATGCAAAGTAGAAGGGTTGACTAACACACCCTCTTACTGCGCAGAACTGATGTGTGAACCAGAATGCCACGCTCAAACTTAAAATATTAGATGGCACTGGAATCCCTGCCCACCGCAAAATCATTAAAACCCAGATACAGCGTGGCCAGCCCTGAACCGACACCAGGATAGAGATGGGAAGGCCCCACTGCCATCACCACAGTGTCCCTTCCACACACAGGCTGAGCTCTGGAATTGGTGGGGGACAACAGAGTGGCAGGGCCATAAGAGGAGGGTTAGGCAGCTCTTCCCCACCCGTCTCCACTCTGACGTGCTTCTGTGTGGCTCGAGCACTTCTCTACCTCCTACATACGTAAGTATGAAGCCTGTCACATGAGCCAGGACAGAACTGTTTTAACATTGCAAAAAATGAAAAAATAACACGCATGATGTTTTATCCCGAAACAATGCTTCTAACTTGCCGTTAAATAGGCCAGAAAATTCTTTTCTAAGTTCTCAGGGACCTGAACAGATACACAGGGCTTTGGTCATACACATATGATGTCGGTCACAGATTTCTTAGAAAGTCAGTTTATCTTTATTTTATGTGCATGAATCTCTGCTTGCATGTATGTCTGTGTGTCGTGTATATGCCTAGTGCCTGGAGAGGCCAGAAGACCGTGTTGGATCCCCTGGAAATGGAGTTACAGGTGGTTGTGGGTGTTGGAGAAACTGAACCTAGGTCCTCTGCAAGAGCAGCAAGTACTCTTAACCACCGATCTGTCTCTCCAGCCCTTGACTCGGGTTGTTAAAGCCCACTCGCTGTGTTAGGGTTTCTATTGCTGAGATGAAACACCATGACCAAAGTAACTTGGGGAGGAAAAGGCTTATTAGGCTTACACATCTATGTTGTTGTTCATCACTGAGAGAAGTCAGGACAGGAACTCAAGCAGGGCAGGAACCTGGAAGCAGGAGCTGATGCAGAGGCCGTGGAGGAGTGCTGTTTACTGGCTTGCCCCTCATGGCTTGCTCAGCCTGATTTCTTACAAAACCCAGGACCACAGCCCAGGGATGGCACCACCCACAATGGGCTGGGCCCTCCCCCTCAATCACCAAATGAGAAAATGCCCTACAGACTTGCCTACAGCCTGGTCTTAAGGAGGCATTTTTTCAATCAAACTTCCCTCCTCTCAGATGACGTTAGCTTGTGTCAGGTTGACTTAAAACCATCCAGCAACCCACCCCAAAAGTCAAAATGGCCCAGTTCATTTAGACGAGATTCAAGTGAGAACTGTGATTGGCAATTATTGATCTCTAGAAAAGAAGACACAAGAATCCAAACCCTTCCCTAAGCTTTCACACACACATCTGGGGCTTCTGTAGCTCTAGGTTGACACCCACCTACTTACCAACCAAGCAGAGTAAGCAAAAATATAAAGTCAACCTCAGTATTGAGCTACAATGCTCCTAATTTAGAACTTTGAATTTTAAGCAAATAAAACTTTATACATTTTTCCTTTTGTGTCTATATGTGTGTGCATACATGTTTGTGGGTATACATGCATAGGTGTGTATGTGTGTTTGGAAACCAGAGGTCAGTCTTGGGCGTGTCATTCCTTAGGTGCCATCTACCTAGGTTTATTTTTTATATTTTTATTATTCTATGTCATTTATTATTAATAGGATGTATTGTGTGGTGTGTGTGTGTGTGTGTGTGTGTGTGTGTGTATGTGTAAGCAGATGTGTTCATGCCAGGATGCTTCTGTGGAGGTGAGAGGTAACTTGTGAGGATCAGTTTTCTCCTTCTACTATGTGGATCCCAGGGATCAAACTCAGGTCATCAGACTTGGAAGCAACCACCTTTAACAGCTGAGACATCTCACTGACTCACAACTTATTTTTTGAGACAGGGTCTGTCACTGGCTTGAAGCCTGCCAAGCAGACTAGGCTGACCAGCCAGTGAGCCCCAGGAATCCCCATCTCCCTCACCCACTCAGGTCCTTGGGCATGTAAGACGAGCACTTAGTGAGATGTGTCCCCAGGCTCACACTGTGCCTTTTCTAACTGGGATTTTTATTGAGATAGTTATAGGTTCATATGCACCCATAAGAAATAACAGAGGCGGGTGCTTCCCCCCAAAGTAGCCTTTTTACAAAACCAAACGATATTATCATAACCAGGACATGGATATAACCACAATCCACCTAACTTACTGATTTCTCCAGTTTTGTCCCTACCTTCTACTCAAGTCTACCGCAGGTGTAGGCTCAGTGTCCACCACAGCAAATACCTAGAACAGATTCACACCCACTTCATGTTCCCCTTACCATCCCTGCCTCCCACCCTAATCTCCTCTCCATAACTCTTCATTTGCAAAAACCACACAGCATGTACCTTGCTGTGGCATCACCATTCCCAACTCCTATCACAGTTTTTCCATGGTATGGACAGCCACGGTTTGCTTAATTGTGTCTCAGGTGACCTGCCACCTGCTTCCACTCAGACCCACTGGTCCATAGCAGCCTGGCACCAGCCTCAGAGAGGATGCCCCTAACACAAAGTACTGTCTGTCACCTCTGTCACACTGGAGATGACACTAACCTGGGACACTAACTAAACATCAGACCCGCCCAGGCTAGAATCAGCACCAATGACAAAGCCAGAGTTGCCCTCCCTTCTTTTGGAGTCTATATACTTCAAACCTTCACAGGAGTCAGAACCCTTAGAAAACACTCTGGCAATGGCCCCTCTCATGCCACTCTGTGTCTGCTTCAGGAACCTGTGCTGCAGGTACCAAGTGGTAGCCAGATGTGCCTCAGACGCCCTTGTCTGCTTCTGTCTGTGGAAGAGTGAGAGCTCAAAGCTTGGGGTAGAACTCCCACTGGCAATGGATGAGACTGTTTGAAAAGTAAAGAAAGGGACAGGGCTTGTTACATTTTATCTCAATTGTAGTTTAAGCACTGAAATAAATTAATATAAATTTATATTATGTAAGAAAAGTATATACATACATGAAGTCTCCCCGAAAGAAGAGAAAGCAATCTGCCCCCATCTGAATCCAGACAGAAGCACCCCACCCAGCTCTTCGGGGGAGTAATGGACAGTGGGCCCTTATCCAGGGAGCTTCATCTCATTAGACCAGCAGGTTCCAGGAGAAACATCAGTGCACAAGGTTCTATTTATGTGTGGATCTAACACTCCTCAGGGAGAGGCCACTCACCCGCATGAAGGCCAACCCCAGAGGACCAGGTTTCTCAGCCCTGTGCACACCCTGCCGTGAGGACCTGAGCCATGGGGCCACGACTAACCATGTCATTCTCGAGCCAGCCCACATCAACAAAAGCAGCAGGCCAGCCTTCTCGGAGCTCCTGCAGGGTCATTTTAGTCCGGAGGGCAGAGCACTCGGTGTCACGGGTGGTGGGAAGCCACAGAGGCATTAGAGAACAGAGGGAACTGTGACCTGCTTCCACAATGTCCAATCATAACAGACCCACAGCCAGAGCTCAGCCATTACTCAGCCTCCGTCGGTCTCCTCACAGAGCTTGGAAGAAACCCAGAGAGGGGCTGACCTGGAGGGAAGGTATTTCATCTCAGCCAAGGGACTCGGGAAAGCTGTATTTCTTTATTATTTTACATGACCAGAGGAAGGGAGGAGGAGGAGGAAGAAGAGGAGGAGGAGGAGGGAGACTGCTCCTGGAAGTAGCCTTGCCCTCATTAGGAGGTGGTGGCCACCCTGGGTGGAGGCGGGAAGCATTCTTCAGGAGTCAGGGCTGTCACCTGAAGCCAACAGATGCCTGCCTCACCTCCCACCCCCACCCCCACCCCCACCCACCCCCAACTGCACTGCCAAGCTTCAAAATGCCCCAGAGGACAGCAAAGTAGACGCAGCGACAGCCCAAATCTTCCACCCTGAAAAAGCACCAAAAACAACTCTGCCAATGAAGGCCTTGAGGAACACTTGGTCCAGGTGGCGAGAGGCTGGGATTAATGAGGCCAAGGTTTCGGTCCAGACTCACAGAAAGGCCAACCCGACGAACAAAGAAGCACTGTGGCCCAACCACAAGCAGATCTGCCAGCCAGCTGCCTTACACACAAGGGTGAGACACACAGGGAGATGACTCAGTTCTCACTCCACCTCCTCCTCAGCCCGGGGGAAGACGTGTTCTGCAGAGGTTAAGCTGAGTCTGCCTGCCCAGCTAGACCTGACAGCACACCACACAGGAAGTTAAACAAGATGGTTCCACTCCCCAGGCCAGAACTGCAAGGCTACCTCCCGGGAGGCCAGAACAGCCATCACGCCAGGCCTACTCCTTGCCCTCTGCACTTGCTGCAGATGGGATAGCCACTACCATGCCAGGCATGGCTCAGTGGTCAGCACCACTTCATTTACGGCTTTCCAGTCAGCTGATGACACACACACCACACCATGAAAGCAATCTAGCTCCCAGTCCTGTGCCCTGACCAGCCTGAAACAGAGCAGTTCAGAAATACATGGTCACAAGCCCAGACCCGCCTGGGCCCTCGAGGACTGTGGAACCTGTCAGCACCTCCCTTCCTGCTCCAGTGCAAGGAAACAACCCAGGTCTCCACACAAATACAGGCACAAATACATCTCTGTAACTGAGCTGCCTCCCAGCCTGCCTCACTTCTTTGAATACCACATAGAAGACTCCCAGGAGCAAATACCAGAAGACAAGGGCAGCCGCCACCAGGTAAGTCCTTGGCTCTGCCCACCTGCAGGCATGACCTGGGAAAGCAGTACTTAGCAGTCACTCCCCAGAGGCCATCCCCACCACAGACCACAGGACACAGGCTCAGATGCCAGAAATGACTGCCTCCTCTCAGATGACTCTAGTTGGTGTCAAGCTGACATAAAACTAATCACTATATAATTGCAAAGTACCATGTGGGTGCTGGAAACAGAACCCATGTCCTCTGCAAAAGCAGCCAGTACTCTTAACTGCTGAGCCCATTCGTCTCCACTTTTTTTTTACACATTTTTTTGTTAATTTATGTTTTACATTCTAATCCCAGTTCCCCCTCCCTCCTTGCCTCCCGCTCCCCCACACTCCCTTCCCCTCCCATCTGCTCCTCCGAGAGGGTAAGGTCTCCCCTGGAAGTCTACTAAGTCTGTCCCATCATCTAGTTGAGGCAGGACCAAGGCCCCTCCCCACCCCCACACCCCTGTGTCTAGGCTGAGCAAGGTATCTCTCCACAGAGAATGGACTCCACTAAGTCAGCTGTGCATTAGAGTTAGATCTGGCACTCACTGCCAGCGGTCTCGTATATTTTCCCTGCCATTGTCACTTGTATTAAGGGAGTGTGGTTCGGTCATATGCAGGTTCCGCATTTGTCAGACCTGAGTCAGGGATCTCTCACTAGCTCAGGTCAGCTGATCCTGTGGGTTTCTCCATCATGGTCTTGGCTCCTTTGTTCATATTATCACCCCTCCCTCACTTTGACTGTACTCCAGGAGCTTGGCCCATTGGTTAGCTGTGGATTTCTGCATCTGCTTCCATCCGTTTCTAGAAAGGGTTCAAGCTTCTCTGGGGTTATGGACTGTGGGCTGGATATCTTTTGCTTTATGTCTGGTATCCACTTGTCTCCACTTCTTAACAATAATATCTCCCACTCTCTTCTGGACTGTGAGTGAGGCCATACATATTCTCCCAAGCAAGCAAGTCTTCACTGGACCATTCCATCAGCTAAGGATTGTTCACTCTGAAACCTTTATATTCAATGGTTTTAGGAAATAAATTGGAGGAAGGAAGGGCACGATGGAAAGACACCTTCCACTGAAGTGTCTTTGGCTAATAGTGTTCCCGGGCTTCCCCACTGATTCCCCTGTTTCCTGATTCACAGCTCAGACCTCTTCACCAAATTCAAAGGAGAAAGTGGCTTAAAAGCACAGGACATATGGACTCGTACCTTCCTTGCGAGCAGTATGGCCAATTGAGACACAGCTGCATGGCCAAGGAAGAGCCACACCAGGCTCCGCCTCCCCCATTCCAGCCAGAAGTTCCACTCAAAGTCGGTTGGGTCCTAGAAGGAAAGAAGAAAAGGTGGCATTACCAGAGGGACTGAACCATATGTGTGACCTGGAGAGAAGGCAATACCAGAGGGACTGTTGTACCATGTGTGTGACCTGGAGAATGTGTGTGACACACACATTCTTCCCACTGACCATGTTTTCTCCAAGGCATTTGGAGAGAAGAATTGTAAGTCTAAGTCCCACGAATGAGACTGATATAAAAGTTGGGAACCATGACCCAAAATATGTAATTTAAGACAGCTGTGGTGGTGTTGCAGTTCTCAGCCTGTGGATCTCAGGTTACATTGCAATTCATAGCAGTAGCAAAATTACAGTTATGAGGTGGCAATGAAAACAATTTTATGGCTGGGGGCGGGGGGTCACCACATCATGAGGAACTGTATTAAAGGGTCATAACATAAAGAAGGTTGAGAACCACTGCTGCTCTAGGGGGCACAGGCAAAGGATTCAAAGCTTACTGACTTCCTCAGCTACATGGAGAACTTGAGGCCAGCCTGGGCTACATGAGATCCTGTCTCAAAAAAAAAAAAAAAACAAAAAACAAACAAACAAAAAATGGAAACACAATAGAATGACTACAGATCATATTACATAAACTCATGCCTCTCCTACAAAATGTGCTGTTGAGCCAGGCAGTTGTGACACACGCATTTAGTCCTGCACTCGGGAGGCAGGTGGAGCTCTGTGCGTTCGAGGCCAGCCTGGTCTACAGAGTGAGTGCCAGGGCAGCCAAGGCTACACAGAGAAACCCTGTTGGGGGGGAGGGGGGATGTGCTGCTTATTTACACATGTCATAATGTCAGCTCTTCAAAATATCAAAGAGACAGTGTGTGTTCCTATTACACGGAGAAAGTAAACATTTCCAGTCCCTTGGGGACAGCAGCCTGTCACTCGGGCCCTTATATCCAGAGAATTTGGTTTCTGCTCAGAAAGTCGTCTGACCTTCACAAAAGTGAGTTTAGAAGTCCCACACGGTGACACATGGCTGTAATTGCAGCACCTGGGAGGCTGAAGTAAGAGGACTACCTTGAGCTAGAGGCCAGCCTGTGCTAGAGAGCGAGTCTGTGAGTTTGATAAGTAGGCTTTATAGAAAAGAAAAACAGAAGTCTTACTCGAAGTCCCCATAAACACAAGAAATACCAAGCAAGCTCCTGCGACTGAACCAGTAAGCCCAGACTTCCCTCCGATCCGCCCCCTTACGGTGGCTGCAGTGAACTGGGCATTTGTGGAACCTCAAAGCCCCGTGAGTCAGGCTCCTCATTTGCATACCCATAATTCCTTGCACGTAATAGAATTTTGAAGTTTAAAATATGTATATGTATATATATATATATTTCACCAACATCTCGAACTAAAACAACGTAGTTTACTTTATAAACAAGTTGATTAAAATTTCTGGGGCTGAAAAAGTCACCGTCATTGTTCTAGGAGCTGCAGTTACTAGTGGGCACAGCTAAAGCCTACTACGGTACACTCTGGTTTCTCTTCAGATCGTATAAATCTTTCGCCTTTTACTAAAGATTTCCGTGGAGAGGAACAAATCTGAGTCATTATTAATTTTTTGAGGTCTTGCTCTTTAGCAAGGCTCACTATTCGGTTCTAACAAAAGACTTCTTGGTGGCACTCAAGGTGACTTAGGGTGACAAGTCTTTCTTCAGATTGTGTTGTGGCCTTATTCTTGCTTTTTACTTTAAGGCTTTACAAGGTTCTAAGACTGGAAAAGCTCAGAAAAGAATTTCTAACACTAAATATTAGTGGAGTACTCATTAGAGATTTTTAAACAGCTCTTGTCATAGGACAATTCAGACAATTAATTGCTTTTTACAGTAGTTATTTTCCTTCACTCAGGTGGTGCTGCTGACCACCTAGTCCTAACACCTAGAAAGCAGAGGAAGGTAGAGGCCAGCCTGGTCTACAGAGGGAGTTCCCAGAGCCTCTCATCTTTTTCCAGCACAGCCCTTCTGGGGGACCTGTGTGTATAAACTCACTTTTCTGTGCCCCTAAAGATCATTCCTAACATTGACCTTGACCATATGAGGGACAACACTCAAAAAGGTGTGAGTTTAGCCTTTAGATTCCATACTGATAACCACATTCAAAATATAGCTGCAATTTGAATTACACAGAAACTAGAGATATTTTATGAATAAAAAGAGTGAAGTTCAAGAAGAGGTTTGCTTACAGCTTTGAGAAGGAAGCCTATGTCCCTTCTAAGTTGGGGTGCTTCAACAAGGCTTTTGGTTTGTCTTTCTCTACTTAAGAAACTGTCCCCTGACCAGCCCAGAACGGTGGCCCGTTAGTGGAAGAGCCAAACCCGGGCAGTCTGACAGTGTTTCTTGACCTACTGTTCTCTCTTAAATACTCATATGCTAAATCGAGGTTTACCAGTCTCGGTGCACACCTGTAATCCCAACAGTCTGAAGGTGGCTGCAGACTGCAAATCTGGGGTTACCCCTGGGCTATATCAAGACCCTGACTCAAAGAAAATAAAAAGCAAACAGCTGAATTCAGATCTAAGATCTCAGCACACCCCAGGGCAGCAGGGTTTGAGAGAATATACCTAACTCCACCCAGTGCCAATGTCAATGAGGAGAAAAATCTAAAACTTTAATTTCGTTAAACGCCTAAGCTAGTTTTCAAAGAAAAAATGGTTCAAGATGTAGCTCACTCACCTTCTACTCCTCTTGTAAGGGATCTTCCCTGGTCAGCCCAAGTTTAGGGACTCCCCTAACAGACTCTGTGTACAGCACACAGTGCTGAAGCTTAGCAACCAGAGTGTGGACAGGGACAGGTTAGTTAGGCACAACTACTTCCGAAGTCCTCACAGTTTCTCTCCATTACAGCTGCCATCCTTAGGGGTTTGACACAGGGTCTACACAGGCCAGGCTACACAACCCTCCTGCCTCACCCTCCCGAATGCTGGGGTTACAGCCTAATATCATCATGCCCAGGACTAAGATCTTCTTAAGGTCGACATTTGCTTGTCATCTGTTGTAGCTTTCAGCAGGGGAGATATTCCGCAAAAGGCCCAGGTGCTTAAGACAAGTGTTCACCTACTTTGTCTTCTAGAAACTTAGCAGGCTTCAATATTTTCTAACTCTAGGACTCCAAGCCACCTACATGATACGCAATGTGACAGGCCACAGAAGGATGAAAAGATGGGTGCTTGGTAGCACTAAGCAGTTAGATGGCTGTCAGGTGGCTCCATGGGGTGACTCTGAGCACTGAGAACTCCACCAAGGCCAGTGTTGTCTACACACATGACTGTACCCCTGATGCAGGCCGTTATGAGAGCTGTCAGGAACCAGACCCTGGAGCCTTGGCAGGACCTGATGGAATGATGGGAATTAGAAAGGCTGTGGAGGCAAAGCCCCTTTGTCTAGAAATAGCAATGGACCAGGGACTGAGCTTGGTTCTGACAAAAAGCCTGTGTTCCCTTCAAAATCTGTCATTCCCTTACACTTCTCTTCAGCTGAGTCACCTGCTAAAGGAATGTCTGTTCACTTCTGCCTCTGGCAATCGATTCTGCAGTATGTGAAATGCCTGTGATGCTGTTGTGAAAGGTGCGGTAATGCCGCATCCACAGTAACCCACAGGGCTACCTCCCGACTTCTCAAATCCCACTGGAACAGAAACTCCCAGTTCCTTCATCTTTGAAGCAGCACAAGCTACTGAAGGGACCAGCTCCCTGTTTTGGCAGCCATAACAGCCTAACACGTGCTTGCCTGACCTTACCTTGGTCACTAGGAGGTCAGATGCCCGCCTCGTGGCAAGGAACCAATCAGAAGTTAGCTGGTGGTGCTATGCTTTACAGCTCTGGGTGTGCTTTACAGACAAGTGCACAGCAATGACAGCAGAGCATAGCAATCGTCCTGGGAGGGCCTATGGGCCATAACAACCAGTTGACCAATCAACACAGGGTAAACCCTCTAAGGCTGGAGGCACACCAAACCTGAGCCTGTGCATACCCCTAGACACTCCCCTTGCGCTGCCCTATAAGATCTCTGTTCCGTGGTTTCTCGGGGTCTTTTCCCAGCCATCCACCATGGTGGATGGATAAAAGGCCCGAGCTAATGGGGTTAGCTCGTTAAAGAACTGCAATAAAGCCTCTTGCTTTCCCCTCCGCCTAGTGATTGGGGTTACCACAGTCCTGGGCCGAGATCCTGGGGGGTCAGAGCCTCTGGGGGTCTTTCACTACTGATCCTGTGTTCTTACTAATGACTCTAACAAGAGCTGTCACGAAATGTAAACATCTAGAAAAGGTGCTGCAGATGCAGGTCCAATTTGCATCCAATTGTAACAGGGCTTGTGCATCTGGGTGAATGTGTATACATGTATGAGTGTGTGTGTGTGTGTGTGTGTGTGTGTGTGTGTGTGTGTGTGTGTGTGTGTGTGTGTGTGTGTGTGTGTGTGTGTGTGTGTACACCATAGCACATATGTAGAGGTCAGAGGACAGCTTGGAGGAGCCAGTTTTTGTTTTGTTTTGTTTTGTTTTGTTGGTTTGTTTTGTTTTTTTTTTGTGAGGTTTTTTGTTTTGTTTTGTTTTTTGCTTTTGCTTTGTGAGGGTTCTTGGGCCTGAACTAAGGTCATTAGGCTTGGCAGCAAGTGTCATTACATGCTGAGCCATCTCACCAGCCCTGCACTTGGCTTTTTTCATAGGTCCTAAGGAATTGACTCAAGTCCTCATGCCTGTATGACAAGCTCTTTGCTGATTGAGCTATCTCTGCAGCCCATATCTGGATTTTCATGGAAATGTCCAGTGGGTAGAACAAAAAATGCCAGAAAGGACACCCCACTCAGAGCAAGGCAAACTCCAGCTTGGCATTCAACACCTGCCCTCTGTACAGTCAGAGTGGGATCCAGGTACAGGACAGGGTGGAAAGCAGCCCTTTGGAAATGACTTCCTCCCAACAGTTGCTGGGAAATAGGGAATTCAGAAGGTGAAGCACCATTTAATTCCCCAAACCAGCCCATGGGAGCTGAACGGGAAAACTACATACAGGGAGTAAACGTTCTTTACACACTGAGACACTGAAGCACTTAGAACACTTACACCCTGAAAACAGAAAGACAACTATCCAGTTCAGATGTGGCTTTGGCTTGAACCCCAACATCAACTTTCCCTGAGCCTCCCACCATCCAAGTCAATATTAACATGGGGTCCTGTTAGGGAAGAAGGTGGTAGTTTGAATAAGAATGCCTCCATAGGCTCATATATCTGAATGTTTGCTCATCATGAGTGGCAGTATTTGAGAAGGATTAGGATGTATGGGCCTTGTCGGAGGGAATGTGTCCCTGAGGCTGGGCTTTGAGGTTTCGGAAGCCCATGCCAAGCACAGTCTGTCTCTCTGCCTGTGCACTAGGATATAGAACTCTCAGCTACTTCTCCAGCACTGAGGGTGCTTGTGTGCCACCATGCTGCTCCCTGTCATGGTGATAATGAACTAACCTCTGAGTCTGTAAGCAAGCCCCTAATTAAATGTCTTCCTTTATAAGAATTGCTTTGGACATGGTGTCTCTTCACAGCAGTAAGCACTGACTGAGACAGAGGCTCTGATGGGAGCAAAGGGGGAACACTGCATCTCTCCAGTGTAAGAAGAGGAGCTGGTACCCAAGCACTTCCAGAAAAGAAAATAACACAAGTCCGAGGCCTTGTCCAACACACACGCTCTACCTTCTCAACAGTAAAGGGGCACAGCTCCGGATTGCCACCGAGCACTCTTAATCGAACAAAGCAAGGCAAAACACTGGCTGGTTTTAAACATCAGAAGGCTGGACACTATCCACCCCGTACCTTCTTCAATCCTCCAAATAGAGTGTCCCTCTCCAGCTCAAATTCTTGGTCCAGTTCGTCTTCATGCTCTAATAAGAGAAGGAAATCTCTGTTAATCACATCTTACCTAAATTGGGTCTAAATAGCAGAAGTACCCAAGGAAGTTAAAATATGTCCTGCAAACCCAGTAGCAGGCATACCCAACACATTGCCATAATTCCTTCCCTGTGTTATGACCTGTGTTCCAGGGAATGCAAGGTAGGGCTGATGGAACTGTCCCTCTCACCTTGGATAAGGGCCACAAAGGGAGAGAGAGATCATGACAGAAAAGTGCTCAACACAGGGAGTCAGGGTAGGTTGCAAGGCTCACTGTATAAAAACAGGCTGTCCAAACAGCAGGGTGTAGGCTCCCTGAAGGCAAGGTGTCTTCACAGGGTTCTCAGAGTTGTCACTGCCCATGGACAGATATCCAGTGGCAGACTCTAGTATCCATTCCTTCTTGGGTGACTCAGTTTTGCAGCTGTGATCTTTTAGATAATCATAGACTGTGTGGGTAATGGCTCTTGTTTGTAATCCCAACACTTGAGAGGCTGCACAAGTATGGAATATTTTTACGTAGACCATGACTCAAAACTGGCATGGCATTACAGTATTGTATGATAGAAGCTAACAAGGTATTACAGAATGGAATCGTGTCAGGATAGTAAGCATGCTTGTTGATAACCTGTACTGTATGACTACTGCATAGACATATATAAACATGCATACAACAAAGCTGAGACCTTATCTCCAAACAACAGCAGTAGAAAAGGGGAGGAGGCGTTCTCCACAGTAGCAAAGAAGACTGAGATGCCACTCTGAGCCTCTCACTCATAGCAACCCCTCACCTGAGCCTCCTGAGTGTGGGCGTCACAGATGTGAGCCACCATCTAGACAGGCTAAAATTAGCTAAAAGCTCACAGCTACAAAATCGAGTTGCACCATGAAGAACAGATGCTAAGAACCTGCTGCAAGACATCTGCCCAGAGGAGCAACAGCCTTTAGGACTCTGTGAAGACAGATGCCTTGCCTGCAGGGAGCCCATGCCTCACTCTTGACAGCCTGTTTCTGCGACCCAAATGCAGTTAAACAAGTGGCTACTACAAAAGGACAGAAGCCCCTCTGCCTGGAACCCTTCCCGTGCCACTGAAAACAGGGTCTAGGGAACCCCCTACCCCAGCACCGCTGAGGGCCAAGCCTAGAAATTCCCCCAAGTCACTGGGGACAAAGTCTGGAAGCCCCT
This sequence comes from Cricetulus griseus, assembly GCF_003668045.3. Lineage (NCBI taxonomy): Eukaryota > Metazoa > Chordata > Mammalia > Rodentia > Cricetidae > Cricetulus > Cricetulus griseus. The sequence continues at coordinate 2,466,463 of NC_048598.1, read as the reverse complement.
CATGCCACTAGGGACTAAGCCTGCAAGACCTCCTTGCCACTAGAGACCAAACCTGGAAATCCCCCACATCACCGAGGACAGAGCCTGGGTGATGCCAGTGCCATGGGGACCTGAAGCTGAGCCAACTCTCTGCTAAGGTCCAGTTTCATTTCCCAAAACACAGCCTGAGAACATTAGAAATAGAGCAATTTCCATCGAAGAGCCCTGGTTATCAGTCAGCTGTTCATTTGCCCCCTTCACAAAAGGCTACTTCAGGGTCCCATCTACCTACTAAAGGAGAGATTTGCACTTTAATCGCTACTGATGAGCTGTTGTGTGAGTCATTTACTTACAACCACTAACCTTCCACTTTCACCCAACAAATTACACACTCATACAAACACACACACACACACACACACACACACACACACACACACACACACCATGCCCTGTTATTTCTATGTATTTAAAAAACACCAGTCAGCTTCCACTGAACCTTATTTCCCTAGGAGAACTAGGAAGACTGTGGCAATAAATGGGAACATGGGAACAGAAAAGATGGCTTCTAGCAGAAGAACTTAAGGGAAAGCCACACTCAAATATTCTGTTATAGCAGAGAGGCGCATGGCAAGAAATGGGTTTCCCACGACACTTGAAGCCCAAGCCTGGGCTTCCTCCCTCCTCCAGTTCCCTCTCAGAGAGTGACAATGTGACAAACAAATAACCCAGTAAAACCAGGTGACATCTGTAAATAGGATGCAGAAAAGCAAACTGCAGGAAGGCCTCCCAAAGAGGCCACTCCTCCCAAACTCTGAACTTCTAAGGCCAATTTCAGGTGGAGCCCTGTTGCAGGGGGAGCACATTGCCAGCACAAATTACTGACTGGGGGCAGGGACAGAACTAAGAAGCTGGCGCCCCCTCCCCCGGCCCCGCTGACCACTAGAGGTTGCCCCCTTAGTACTGTACCTAAGGCCTTTCTGCAAAGCTTATTAAAAATACTCAGTAGAGAGGACTGGGGAGATGGCTTCCTCAGTAAAGGTGAAGACATGAGTTCAAATCCCCAGGACCCAGCACTGGAGAAGTGGGAGCAGGAGGCTCTCTGAGGCTGCAGACCAGCTTAGCCTAATTGGCAAGCTCCAGATTCAGTGAGAGACACTGTCTCAAAATCATAAGGTGGGCCAAGAATGAGGAAGAAACCCTAGATTATTTGCTGTTTTCTCAAACACCGTGTTGCTGTGCTGGGCATAATGTCCCCAGACCATCATCTACCTCAAGGACCAGAATCAACACAGAAGGAGACACCAATGCCTAGGCTGGACATCTAGCCTAAATAGGGCTAGGCTAAAGATCTGGCATCCCTGTAGGACAAGTGCATGAGGAGGTTGCTTGCCACCTAGCATACTGGGAACCTTGACTGTCGCTGTGAGAACACTGGGAAACAGACTGTCCATCCTTGGCAACCTACTGGGCAAAGCACTTATGTCCCATCGCTGGGCTCTGTTGAACAATGGCCCCTTGGTGGCCTCACCCACCCTCAGCAAGCTCCCAGGACAAGGCCACCTGTTCAAGGACAGGACCCCTTGCCTTTTCCCCTCACCATGGAATGAGCTCTCCAGAGTCACCAGCCTGATTGCAAACAATTAATCATAACAGGAAGCAATCGCCTCCTCACCAAGCCCCTGTCCTGTGAGGTCCAGCGCGCTCGGGAGTGGGGGGGGGAAGGTGTGCAGGGGGAGGTGATGCATAGGACAAGTGTGTATGACTATGACAACAGCCTACACTGGAGACAACTTGTACTTTTTTAAAAAATCAAAGAAATCAGAGGTGGCAAGTCAGACAGAAACTTTGCACCATGAAAATGGCTCTTGAGATCCCCAGGTGTTAATGTTTGTATAAAGAGACTTTAGCAACAGATCACTGACTAGTAAAGGAAGGAAAACAGGTAGAGTGAAAACTCAAATCAACAGAAAGCATAATTCCAATTATGCAAATGTCAGTAGCAGGCTGATTGTGCAGAAAGACATGCTTGGGGACTGTGGGGTCAGCAGGATCCAACTTAGCTACTGCTCATTAGAAAAACGGCTGCCACAGAAAACAGAAAAGCTGCTAAGTTTAGCTAAGTCCAAACTCAGTTCCTCAAGGAAGAAAATCAACCTGCTAAGGGATAAATCTGAACATTTTCTTAAGACAGGGAAATGAGGTGTGTGTGCAGCAGCTGAACATTCTAAGAAAATGACACATGACTGTAGTTGACACATTTGAAAAGCTCCGTGACCTAGAAAGATATTATCATCAAACTGCCTTAAAAAGAAAAATGGGAACATGCTAATAACCCAGAATTTTGGAACTTTTCCATCTACTTTGGAGGAGCCTTGGGCCTCTGCAAGATAACAAGAGTGAAACCAAGTGGACAGAGACTTCAGGTACTAGTTACAGTGGGTTCACAAGGAAGGGGGCAGCCATTGCACACACAGAGGCAGAATGCCATGTCAAAATCTCCAAGGTTAGAACTGCAGTCTGACGGGGGGCATGGATATATCCTCTACCAGGCACATTTGAGATGGATGACTGTCTTGCAGGGTGCATCACTGGACACTGTGCTAAGAAATGTTCATTGGCAGCCGAGAACTATCTATCAAGCAATGAGCCTTTAATCCCAGCACTTAGGAAGCAGAGGCAGGGAGATCTCTGTGAGTTGGAGGCTACCCTGGCCTAAAGAGCAAGTATCACATCAGTAAGGATTACCTAATGAGATCCTGTCTCACAAAACAGTAACAATAGGAGAACCAGATATGGTGTTGCACACCTGTGATCCCAGAACTTGGGGGGGAGAGGGGCTGAGGCAGGAGGATTGACAGGAGCTCAAGGCTAGCCTGGGCTACATAGAAAAACCCTGTCTCAAAAAACACAAAAATCAGCAGGAGATGTCCCTCATTCCATAGACTGTTTGCACAGTACACATGAAGCCCTGGGCTGAATCTCCAGTAAAAAAAAAAAAAATAGGCATGGTGGTACAGACCAACCTGTCATCCTGGCACTTAGGAAGTGGAGACAGGAACTTAAAGTCATACATAGCAAGTTTGAGGCCATTCGGGCCTGTAGGAGACCTTGCTTTCCAACAAACAAAAAATAAATATTGTTTTTTTAAAGCGTGTGTGTGTGTGTGTGTGTGTGTGTGTGTGTGTGTGTGTGTGTGTGTAAAACTATGTTAGTTTATGTGTACCATGTGCAGGTGCCCTTGGAGGACAGAAGAAGTCTTTGGATCCCTGGAACCGGAGTTACAAGAAGTTGCAAGTCACCCAAAGTAGGCGCTGGGAACCAAACCCGGGTCCTCTGATAGTAAACACTTTTAACCACTGAGGCATGGCACCAGCCAATATTTTTTTTTTTTGAAACCTGCAGAACTGTGTAGTTTCACGTTATAATTCCTTCTCTGGAAACCTTCCGGGAAAAGCAGTCAGACACAATACAAAGATACAAGTGCGGGGCTGGAGAGATGGCTCAGAGGTTAAGAGCATAGGCTGCTATTCTAGAGGTCCTGAGTTCAATTCCCAGCAACTACATGGTGGCTCACAGCCATCCGTTATAAGATCTGGTGCCCTCTTCTGGTGTGCAGATATACATGGAAGCAGAATGTTGTATACATAATAAATAAAATCTTTTAAAAAAAAAGATACAAGTGTATTCCTCAGGAAACAAATGAGCTAAAACCTCCAACCCATGAAGTCGATACAAAAAATGAACAAAGCAACTCAAGAAACAAGGAAGACAGAAATAATAATTCAGAAATTTAATTCACTGGAAAACACATAGGAGTCACGAAGTGATCTCACAAAGCCAAAAGCACTCCGGCATAGTTGATCAAAGAGAGAAGAAGACCCTGGGGAGGGGTAAGTGGGGAAAACAGAACAAGAGAGGAAGGGAGAGAGAAGACAGAAATAAAACATGGAATAAGGTGAGGCCGGGGCCAAGAATGAGGGAGAGCGGCAGTGAAAGTCACAAATTTGACGAGAAGGAAAAGATGAAGGCGACAAACAGTAAGACTACACCCACGATGTGCTAAACTGGAACACTACATAAAATGGACAGATTCCTAGAGCACACAAGAACCAGAAAACCTAAGTATGAATACTAGGGAACACAGTCAGAAGAGGAAGCCCATCCAATGCTTTCAGAGGTGGCTGCCTTCGACACCAACAGTTGTCACTAATGACCACTCTGGTCTTCAGAAAGGTTTACATTAAACTGATACAACCACAAAAACAGATGGCCTGCTCTAGAGACTGGCAGTAATGCAAAGCTCATTAATCAAGTTTTAGGATGCACGGCAGGCCAGGCGTGGTGCAACACTGAGACGAGGCAGGAAGATTACCATGAATTTGAGGCCAGTTTGCACTATACAGTGAGACTTTGTCCAAAAACAAAGCAACACCTGAGATGTATGGTAGGAAATACCTTTCTTGCATTCCAGGTAAATGCTCCCACCTCTCCTGAGTCTGAAGGTACAAAGCTGAACATGAGCAGTTCCTTACAAAAATAAAACCACACTTGCCACAGGACCAGCAACGGTGTTTGTTAGTACACAAGTAAGGTAGGAACCCATCGGTGTAAAAACCTGCACACCACTGTGCCAACTATAACGTCCTTCAGTGGCCAACGGATAATTCAAATAATTCCAGATAGTAGTGGCCAACAGACAATTCAGATGTAGTATGTCCACATAGTGGAATACTACTCAGTGCTCAAAAGAAGTGAGCTGTAACCTAAGGCCTGGGTTTGATCCCCAGCACCACTCGAACAGGGTATGGCAGCACACACCTTTGATCTCAAAACTGAGGAAGTGGAAGCAGGAGGATCAGAAGTTCAAGGTCACCCTAAGCTACATAAAAAAGTTCAAAGCCACTCTAATGCTGCATGAGACCTGTCTCCAGAAGGAGAAAAGACAGGGAAGGGTGTGTGTGTGAAGAAATGAGCTGTCGGGCTATGAAATGAATTTTTAAGTCCCCTCAGTGTTTCTCCTAGATGAAGAAGCCATGCTAAAAAGACTATAAACTGTGGAACTCCACTTATATGACAGTCTAGGAAAAGCGAACCACGGAGACGGTAAAAAGACCAGAGGTTTGGTGGATGGGTTGGCAGGACAGGGCGTTTTTTGAGAGGACAAATTGCTATGCCATATTCTAATGATGGACATATGTGACTATACAACACTTCTCAAACCTACAAAGTATGCAATACCCGAGGTGGAGCTCCGATGTAGACTGAGGATATTGGCCAACAGTGCTATGCCAAACGACTCAACTGGACAAATGCACCCCTGTGGTACTGGACACTAACAGAATGGGGTCACATACTAGAACTATGGCATTTAGGAATTCTGGACATGTTACTCAGCTTTGCCACAAACCTGAAACTACTACAAAAGGCTTTTGAAAAGGGGAAATTTTCACCCAAGAGTGAGTTATCAAAAAATGGCAGTTATTATTTTTAAACCACAAAACTTCAAGACAGCTTATCGTTTAGCAGAAAGCAAGTCAGACAGCCATCTATGGAAGAGACTGACTCGCTGGCAAAATACAGCCATCTAGGGAAGGAAGACACCAGCTCACTGATGAATGTAAGGAGCTTGTTACCAGGCAGGCAGAGGCCTGGCTGGAGGGAGATTAAGAAAGTGAGTATAGGCCCACTACCAGACCATTAGAGATAAGAATGAAGGAGAGAACGTGATGTGTGGTAAGAGTGTGATGAGCAAGGTATTTAGTGACCAGCTCAGGACTGTGAAAGCGGAGTGCCCCACGACTGTGTGAAAATGCGTCCTGGGTCTCCCCTCTGCTAACCTGAAGGCCACCCATTTGAGGTCCGCCCAGGACCTCAGGATCCTTGATACATCACAAACTGTGAACCTGCTTTGGAAAGGTACCCTAGTTGCGAACCTAGTGGTTAAGGTCCCTAGGACTTCGCTTATCCTTGTGTGTATTGCTTTGATATAAGTTGAAGTAAAATATACTCAAAACCAACTGGCTGAGTCTGTCATTCCTCCCCGGTTAAAGCCCAGTAAGCGCTCCTGACACTGACAAAATCTACCCCTGCTCTCCTCTGCTCCAACCTAGCGCCTTAGGGTGCCCAGTAAATGGCTCCCCACCAAGACAACCTCTCCAAGCTTCTCTCTCAGCTAAAGAGGCCCCAGGACTAGTGCTAATGAATGGAATGTGAACAAACAAGATAGAAGCAACCCATGGGTCACGCTTTCAAAAGGAGAGGGTAGCTTCACTTTGCTGCTGGACAAATTGCAACCACAAGAGCTGGAGCAGTGATGTCACAGCAGGGGCGGGGCCACTTCTAAGGACCTCAGAGTCACTGGCAGAGGAACAATTGCTGACCAGACTCCACGTAACCCAGGTTGATGTGATGCTTCTGTCTGATGTGAATACGTTTTATTGCCAGTGGTTAATAAAGAAGCTGATTTGTCCAATAGCCAGGCAGAACAGAGCCAGGTGTGGAAATCCAAGCAGAGATACAAGTAAAGAAAGGTGGAGTAAGCGAGACGAGCAGCTGCCAGATAAGCAAGATGCAAGGTAACAAGCCACAAACCACGTGGCAAAGCATAGATAAGAAATATGGGTTAGTTAAGTTGCAAGAGCCAGTTAATAATAAACCTGAGCTAATAGGTCAAACAGTTTGTAATTAATATTAAACCTCTGAGTGACATTTTTTTAAGCGAGTGCAGTACTGTCGGGTGGGAAAAAGGGAAAGGAAACCTGGAGGACCTGCTGATTTTGGATGTAGTGCTGCTGCCAAGCCCGACTTCTGAGTAACCCTCCATTTCACTCTGCTTAGCTAAAGAGTCTGTGAGACAGGGGGAAATGACCCAGGGTGAAGCCAGACTTGGAGCTCCTTCTACACTGTCTCTGAAAGTTCAAGGCTCCAGGAAAGAATGAAGCTACTTGTCCAGTCTCCACCAAAGAGCAGTTCTCAACCCCCTCGAACGGCCCGCATGGAGAATGGACAGCAAAGTGGACCCCGGTGAGCTACAGGATTGGAATAGACTTCCCAGAACCTATCTGCTATTGTATTTTATTATGGTCCTGGGATTGAACCCAGGACCTGACAAATGCTAAGCTTACCATTGAGCTACAGCCCAATTCCCCTGTCCTTGCCATTCTAAGTGACTGTGTCAGCTTTCCCCACACTCTCCTGCCTGCAAGAAAAAAAAAAAAAAAAAAAAAAAAAGCCCAAAAGCTGTAGAAATGACTCAGTGGTTAAGAGCACTGGTATTATTCCAGATGACTTGGGTTCAATTCCCAGCAACTACATGACAGCTCACAAACAGTTATAACTCCATGTCCAGGGGATCCAACTCAGTCTTCTGGTTTCCATGGTCACCAAGCATGTCATGTGGGCAAAACACTCATACACATAAAATAAAAAATTTTAAAGTATTTTTTAAAAAGACAGAGCCCAAAACTCTTAGTGGACTTTAACAGCTGTCACTCCTACACGTGTTCTTCATGGTGAGATCGGGTATCCCCATGACCCATCAATCTGCATCCCAGTTCTGCTGAGTGATTCTTGGCTCTCCAGCCACGCTGATCTCTCTCATTCCACGGCAGATCCAAGCTTGTCTGCAGCCTACAACCCCATCTCTGTCCAGGGTCCTCAGCATCCTTTGCTGCCTGGCTAGCTCCTTATCCCCCTCTTAAAAATTGTATGTATTATTATATTTATGTGTATGTGCATACATGTGTACATTGTGATATGCATGCGGAGGTCAGAAGACAAATTTCAGGAGTCGGTTCTCTCCTCCCATCTTTCTGTGAGAGCTGGGGACTAAACCCAGGTGATCAGCCAAGCCAGGCAAGTGCTTTGCAGAGCCATCGCCCCAGCCCACTTCCACTTCCTCCTAAAGACCAGCTCAGCAGCCCTGTGTGGTAATCCCATCACTCAAGAGGTCAAAGCAGGAAGACTGCTGTGAGTTCAAAGCCAACCTGGGCTATCAAGGGATTTCACGACCAGTGCAGGTAACTTAGCAAGATCCTATCTCAAAGTAAAAAGCAAAAAAGGAGGGATGGGGAGATGGCCTGGGGATAGGATGCTTCTAGCATGTGATACAGCATCCTAAGTTCAATTCCCAATACAAGAAAAAAATTTACCAAATTAAACTGTGGAAGTGGGGTGTGGTGGTGCTACATTTTTGTAGCGCCAGCTCCTCAGAAGGCTGGAGCGGGAAATCCTGGAATGTGAGGCTACCCTGGGCCACACAGCAAGATAAAAGAAACAAAGAGAAAGAAGAAACAGAATGGTGGGGAAGGCTTACACCTCAGACCTCCTCGTATATCTGAGATAATCCTGCAAAGGAAGCTGTTGAAAGAAAAACAAAAGTTTACATTGTATCAAATGTTCCTACTCTTGTCAGGGCCTGGGGACACTGCTTGGCAGCAGGTCAGGTACTCAGAGATTCTTCCCACCATCACCAAGAAAAGCAGCAGTTGTTGGAGAAGACAAGCCACCAGCTCAGGTAGGAGATCAGGAGGGACAGTGCAGGGCTCTGCCATGGATTCATGGCACTTATCTGGGAAAAAGAGCCCAGCATAGGTCACATTGCTGCTGGAATGGCCTCCTGAATCCTTCACGTTGGACATTCCCACCTGCTTCTTTCTTGATGGGTCATCAGAAAGCCTTGGAGTCTTACCCCTGGAGACTTTGTAAACTTCGTAGAAAGAGTAGAAGTGGAAGCCCAGGGAAGCAAGCAGGCAAAGAGCCATTTCCCATCGGGGCAGCATTGCTGAAGTCACTGGTTCCCAGTGTGGTGTGGAGAGTCTCTAGGAGAGAAACAGACAAAGTGTCATTGAGGTCACACTGAACAATGGCATCCTGATGTCAACTGAGGTAGCTTACACTCCCAAGGACATTCTTTTTCAAGGTGACACCACATAATCCCAAGGTCCCATTGACCTTACCCCTTCCTACATCGCCCCACACAGACACACACACACATACATGCATGCACGCACACACACACACTCACACACCATTTGCGTAGGTCTTTCCCTAGATATATCGCAGAATACATCAAAGAATTCCTTTTCTTGTGTGGTGCACCTGTCTCCCCTTGTGAAAAAGAATGGACCATGATTTCTAAGGCCCCAGCACGGAGCAATTTGCCTGGGATGTAGCAATAAGGGTGACCACATCCATTAATAGCAATGCCTTTTAAAGCCCAAGTAACAGCAAAGCACTTCTCCCCCACACTCCGTCCCCTCCTCTCTCTCCTTCTCCTCTTCCTGCTCTTCCTCCTCTTCCTGCTCTTCCTCCTCTTCTTCCTGCTCTTCCTCCTCTCTTCTTCTCTTCCTCTTCTGTAGGGAGCCGTCCCTGCATTCTCCATTACAAGATGGCGCCTGCATCCGGCAGGCACCGAATGTAAACAAGATTATTGTGCAGGCGCTGGGTAATTTTCCATTCCTTGATCTCTGCCTATTCCGTGGCGTCATATGGCCCGATGAGCTGCAGCCAATCATGGGGTGACACGTCCGAGGCGGCGGTTGCCAGCCTTTATTAGGGGACGGGATTCTTAGCTCGGGGTCTCCGCTTTTGTAAGCTTATGCTCTCTCTCTCTCAAGACGCATAAAGCTTTACTGCAGAAGGATCCGAGTGTCCTGTGTTGTTCTTGCCGGCAAGACTATCGCACAGGACACTCTTCTCTTCTTCTCTTCTTCCCTTTCTTTCTTCTCCTACACATACTCAACTTCCTTTCTCACAAAAGAACTGGAGTTTTGTCTAAACACATGAACACTGAATTCCACACATGACACTATGCTTATCCCCTCATGAGAAAGGGAGGATGAGGCTGTGGGTAACCTCTTCTTTTCTTCCCTTTCAGGATGACCAAAATTGGGACTGTCCCCTTGAACCAAGAGGTAAGAGCTACACAGAAAACAATGTAGAAGGCACTCTAGCCCATGACTCCACAGACCATCTCACCCCAAAGGTACTCTGACCACACCTAGCTAAACTGTCACAAGAAACAGAAACACACTTCTTGTCTATCAATTCTCCACTGGTCCATCACTCTCTGTCATGGTGGCCAAGTCTACATCCTAGGCAACAGAGAAAGTAACAGAAAGTTGAGTCCTAAATTATGCAATTAGGGCTGGAGAGATAACTCAGAGGTCAAGAGCACTGGCTACTCTTCCAGAGGAGCTGAGTTCAATTCCCAGCAACCACATGGTGGCTCACAACCATCTGTAATGAGATCTGGTGCCCTTTTTTGGCCTGCAGGCATACATGCAGGCATGCAGGTAGACAGAACACTGTATACATAATAAATTAATAAATAAATCTTGGGTTTTTTTTTTTTGAGACAGGGTTTCTCTGTGGCTTTGGAGGCTATCCTGGAACTAGCTCTTGTAGACCAGGCTGGTCTCTAACTCACAGAGATCCACCTGCCTCTGCCTCCCGAGTGCTGGGATTAAAGGTGTGTGCTACCAACGCCCAGCTAAATAAATCTTAAAAAAACTTCTGCAAATTAAATGACCCCAAGTGTCACCAAGCAACAAAGCATTAACTAAATTTATGCCCTTTTATGCAAACATCTTAAACACATGTTGTGGGGGACACCAAATTAAACAGTGAAAATTCTTAAGGCCCAAGCAAACAGCTGGAACAGTAAAACTGGAGCCAGAATTTCATTCTCCGAGTCTGTTTTCCTGGTGGCCACGCAAGGTAGGGAGGGCAGAAGAGGGAAGCATTTTACCAATGATGGATATGAGAATGAGGCCGGCCCAAAGACACAAACCCTATCTTCACACATTTGTGGAGTCTAAGAAGGAAGGTCACAGCAATGGAAACAGGTGGTGACCAAGTCCTGGGGCAAATGATCCAAAAGTCCCCATCTCAGTCAAGTGGATTTAATACGTCACAGAGGATACTCTCATCCAAACAGCACACTGTAGACATAATTTTCAAATTGAAATGAACCACCGTGTCCTAGACCAAACCCAGGTCAACCCCTGCTTCTTTCTGCCACCAAGACCAGCCTCACGCAGGCTAGTACATAGAATCCCTTTTCCTAAGAGCCTGACTCAGAACCTGCTACACACAAACTCCTTTCAGACTTCCAAGAGACAGCAAGGAAAGGCAATCTGGGCCTTCATAAGCCATGAGGACAGAGCCACAAACATGGGGAAAAATCAAGTTCTACCAACAAACTAGTCCAGGCCTCTGCAGGGGGCTGAGGATCAAGCACAAGCAAACTTCTAAGTCCAAAGCTGCAGGACCATGGTCCCAATCCATCTTGTTATTGACAAGGGCATGAAGTTGAAGGCAGGAGAAACAGACAGGAAATTGATTTCATATTACATATTGGAAAGAAGAGAACTAAGGTTGATGATTTTTTAATGTATCTGGGTTAATAAAATCAAAGAGACCCACACTCACAGGAAAAAAATCTTATCCACAAAATGGTGAGAACTCTTCCAACAGTATTTCTGTGTTAGAATAGCTTTCACTCTTGTCACTTTGTCGTTTAACGCCTGATTCACAGATGCCATCCCACAGACCCTCACAACTCTTTCTCTCCTTTCCAGGAGTCAGAATTCCACTGAGGGAGAAGAAGGGATCCACACAGGGACAGACAGAAGCCAGCAGTGACCAGAAATGAGGACCAGAGTTTCTAACTCCTGTCCTCACAGGGGCAGAAACCCTGCCCCAACCAGGGAGAGCAGCAAGACACCCCCGAAATATTTAATGTCTCCTCCTCCTCCTTCTTCGTGTGTGTGTGTGTGTGTGTGTGTGTGTGTGTGTGTGTGTGTGTGTGTGTATGATTGTCTGTGTATGCACAAGTAGTTGTGTGTATACCTTCCTCAATTGCTCTCCTTATTTTTTTTTTTTTTTTTTTGAGACAGGGTCTTCTGTTAAACCTAGAGCTCACCCAATTTTGCTAACTGGCAGTGAGCTCCAAGAACCCTCCTATCTCTACTTCCATAATGTTGGGATTATAGGCACATACCACTGTGCCGGACTTTTTCTTTAAAACACGGGTGTTGGAGATCCAGATTCAGGGCCTCAAGCTTGTGTACAAGCATTTCACTAAATGAACCATTTTCCTTCCCATGTCTAACCTGAAGACGTTGCTTTGTATGGTTTTCACACTGTTTCCCAGTGGCTCTAATCTGACAAGAGCACTTTGCATATTAACTGGGCTGAAAAAGCAGTCAAAGGTATTAATTCTCACCATCATTACAGTCTCAAGGGTGTCATTATCTACTACAGAGGAAACCATGGCCCAGAAAGGCTAGGAGACCTGCCCAGAGTCACACAGCTGAGCAGCAGAGCTGACTCAGGCCTACCAACCTGATTCTCTAACTTTCCCTCAGCAGCCTAACTTTTTCACAGATAGTAGGTAGGTTCTTAATTTTTCACAAAATCTATACAGAAATGTGTCTTTCAGAATGCTAAATGATGGTGTAAGCTATCTAAACGTAAATAAACTTAAATGTGAACATAAGTTTAGATACTTCCTAAGGAAACTTGAAAGCCAACTAGATGTGATTAAAACACATACACAAGTGTCTACCTCATCCATTCCTCTAGAGACTCACTACAGAGGGCTGAGTAAACCTCCACGAACTCCTGTGTCTGAGAGTTGGTGCACCACAAAGAGGAAGGCTGAGTGGAGTGGAATCTCAGGAGAGATGAGCATTCCAGAAGCCACAGTAATAGAGTGAAGAGAACACATACCGCTGGGACAACTGCAGCTTGGAGGAAAGTGAGGCATTGGGGCAACTTGGGGCCTCGGCTTCTGAGATCCAGCTGGATGGATCAGAAGCCTTGTTTGCAGAATACAAATTACATGATCCCCTCCCCCTAGAAAACAAAGCCCAGACTCATGGGGATCCCTCCAAGGCCCACCAACAAGTCTGACTCTTCTGTAAGAGAGGCCCTTCTCCAAATCTAGTGCCACTGTGAATACAGAGGGTAGCTGACGGGAGGTGACTGCAGTACTCAGCAGAAAGTCTTCTAACACAACTGCGGACTTCTAAGCTTGCAGCCAGATGCACCACTTCCCAGCCCGGCAACCCAACCTCCACTCCCTCCACCATGTGCTGTTTGAATGGGATCCTATGTAAGGACAGTATGGTGGCTCTGTTGTCACCACCCTGGAGTCACTGCATAGCTCAGCGGATGGTGGAGGGCAGACGCTGCTTACTTACTCCTGGCTTTCTGTGTTAGCAGACGCTGGGTGCCTCAATCCTCCCACTTGTGGGTTCAGATCCCCCAGCAGGGTGAAGCTGCAGTTGCAGGCAGTTGTAAGGCATGCTGGGAACCCAACTACGATCCTCTAAAAGAGCAATGTTTGCTCTTAACCACTGAGCCTCTCTCCAGCCTCTCTCCAGGGAGCTGTTTTTTAATCCAATTGTTATAAACTTAAAAAAAAATCAGACCAGAAGAAAATTAATCCAAAAGCAAAATTTTATGCTCGGTCTTCAATTTATCATTCCCTGACTTCCACATCACCCCAATCCTATCACCAAACACAACCATAAGTCTTTTTATATGAGCATTAAAGACCAACAAAAGGGAATCAACTTTACAAGTCCCTAATTCAACAAAAAATAATGATCTGATATTGCATTTCCCCCCTTGACAGTTCTCAGCCTATCTTGAGGCTTTTTAATCACCAATAATATGCCCTCTATATTTCAGATTCCCCAGATTAGGGAAATCTGAATGAGCCCAATTTCTCTTACAGTAAAATACTTTACATATTTTTATTAAAGCATACTTTTTAAAATGCAGGCTTTTAAGACATGGGCTTGCTGTTGAGGTCAGGCTGCACTCTGTCCTAAGTTACTCCATATTGTTTAAAAATATTGTTTTTCAGGCTTTTGCCTCTTCCTGAGGGACTCTGTTATATAAGCAGCTTTGATTCCATTAGAGAAGGGTGACTCTGACACCCCCTGTTGTGCACATAAATGTCACCATTTGACCAGCACTTGGTGCAGACTGATAACTTATTTCTAAAGGTAGAAAGGGTGCCACCCTATACATTTATCAAATTGGGGTCACATTAGCATATAAAATCATGTCAGGAAACTAAACCAAGAACTTACCAAGCACATTGGACAGAGACAAGGGTGGAACCCCTCACCTGGGTCCCAGGAAAAAGAGGTCATCCAATATTTCAATGTCAATGGTCACACCAACCTGTCATCTCACCAAGTGGGGTATTCACTTCAGCTTGGCCCTGTCTTCACGGCTTATTTATATGGCCTCCCCAGACTACTGTCCATCCACCCATTTGTCTATCCATTCATCCTCCCATCATCTGAAAAATAATTTCCTGGGTTTTGATTCTTTTTTTTTTAATATAGGGTCTCTCCATGTATCCCTACCTTGCCTGGAACTTGCTATGTAAACTAGACTAGACTGGCCTGAGACACAAAGAGATCCTCCTGCCTCTGCCTTTGGAGTACTGGGATTAAAAATGTGTGCCAGCACAATCAGCCCAAGACTGGATTCTAATCTGGATTGAAAAAGAAATGACTTATCTTCCACCATTTTTAATTCCCTCCCTTAAAAAGGTGTTTTCGCTTTGTTTGTTTGTTTTTAGACCATGTCTCCTATCACCAGGCAGCCTCCAATGATGTAACTGAATGACTGAATATCCCCAGTGCTGGAGTTAGAAACACAAGTCCTTTTTATACAGTGTGGGGGATGGCACCCAGGGCTGAGAGCCTGCTGCAGGCTCTCTACCCACAGAGCCATAGCCACAGCACCTTGCCAAGAGTTTGTGTTGTTCGCATGTAGAAGATTTATAGAAGTTTTTTTTTCCCCCTTTATCCCATAGTTGGGCTTTAACTGGTTCATTTCTTTCTAAACAAAGCTAACTTCCCTGAGTAAACTCAAGCCACCATGGCCCGCTGTCCTTTTTATAGATTAAGGGTCTCCATTTACTGCCACATTGTTTCAAATCCTTTGTAATTTTTTTTACTGACTTTTGGTCCCACATAGTTTCTAATAATTTCCTTGTCAAGTTTCACAATGATGCTATATGGCCTCATAAATAACCAAGCAGTAGCCCATCTTCCTTTTTCATTATTTTTGTAATGTTTGGTGGATTTCACTGAGGAGCTAGCTGGACTTGCAAACTTTGCACTGAGAAGGATTTTAAGCTCTTCTGGTTCTTGTGTGTTTTTATCTGAAAGCCTGGGGAAGTTTGCCTGAATTTTCAAATGCATCTGCATCTCAGGGTCCAGGCTAAACTTCAATAATCCCTTCCCTTCCCTGACACTAGCACCGAGGTTGGATGAGGAATGTCCCCCATGGTCTCGCTGTTTGAACGTGAGGTGACCGGTGGTGTCCCACTGGTGGCCCTGTTTGAGGTTGGAGAACCTTTAGAAGGTAGAGCTTGGCAGGTCACTGTGTGCAGCAGGCATGAGGTTTACAGCCAGGCCACACTTCCTCTTCATTTTCTGTTTCCTAACCGTGGATACAATGTGGCCGACAGCCTCCAGTGCCCTATCCCACTGATGGAATGAACACCTAGACCTCCTCCCTGGAACCGTTTCTTGTGGGGCATTTTAGTCAGAGTGAGGAAAAAAGTAACTGAAGCAACAACTGCTCTTCACTGTAACTTGGCTGGATTGAGAATCACTTGTGAGGCAGGTGAGGACCAGCCCTGTCCTGTCGGTGAGGACCTTCCGGGGGGGTTAGCTGAGGGGTGAAGACCCACTTGAATGTGGGTAGCCCAGGTAGACTAAAACAAGTCACCTGAGGGCCCATGCTTCCCTTCTCTGCTTCCTGGGCACCACCATATGAACTGTCTTGCTGCAGAATGTCCTCACTGCCAGGATGGACTGAAACCCCTGAGACCATGAGCCAAACGACTCCCTCCTCCCCACATGGTTTCTGATATGTATTTTAGTCACAGTGACAAAACACTCATACACACACATGCTCACCGGCACTGAAAGGAGAGAGGCTACAGTCAGCCATAGACACATCCACTCTGAGAGGGATAGTCTGTGAGTGTCACCCCCAGAAGGAGCAGAGCGGGGAGGGGAGGATTGGCTCTGTGTGTGTGTGTTTGTGTGTGTGTGTGTGTGTGTGTGTGTGTGTGAGAGAGAGAGAGAGAGAGAGTGTGTGTGTGTGTGAGAGAGAGTGTGTGTGTGTGTGAGAGAGAGAGAGAGAGTGTGTGTGTGTGTGTGTGTGTGTGTGAGAGAGAGAGAGAGAGAGAGAGAGAGAGAGAGAGAGAGAGAGAGAGAGTGTGTGTGTGTGTGTGTGTGTACAATCCAGAAGGTCCCTCTAGGAAGCTTTTCCTCCTAAAACAACTGTGAACTTGAGCTGATGAGACATTTAAGACTAACAGATGTCAGAATGCAGAGTGGCCAAAAAATGTTTCAGCCACAGGGGTTCACATCTACATTCCTGCACTGGGCAACTGAGGCAAGAGGGATCCAAGTTCCAGGCTAGCCTGAGCTACACAGTGAGACAATGCTGAAAAACCAACAAAGCCATCAACAATCTAATAACAACAAAAAACAAACAGAACTTAGAAAGAAAACCACTCACACCAAGTTGTCACCTGAGGTCACAACCCTCTTCTCCCAGGGTGTGCATTAGTAGAACTCAGGGGGCTATAAACTCACACATACATCTCTATTTTCTCTTCTTCTTCTTCTTCTTCTTCTTCTTCTTCTTCTTCTTCTTCTTCTTCTTCTTTTTCTTCTCCTCCTCCTCCTTTTTCTATCTTCTAGAGACCAAATTTCTTAGAGGAAAAGTCATTTTTTATTTATTTACTATACATACAGCGTTCTGCCTGTGTGTGTGCCTGCAGATCAGAAGAGGACACCAGATCTCATACAGATAGTTGCGAGCCATCGTGTGGTTGCTGGGAATTGAACTCAGACCTCTGGAAGAGCAGCCAGTGCTCTTAACTACTGAGCCATCTCTCCAGCACATACATCTATATTTTCATGAGTCACTAGATGAAAAAAACAAACAAAAAAATCAAAACAAAACCAACAACAACAACAAAAAAAACAGTCTTTAATTTTATTTTGTTGTTGTTGTTTTGTTTTCCAGACAGAGAGTTTCTCTGTGCAACTCTGGCTGCCCTGGAAGTTGCTCTGTAGACCAGGCTGGCCTTGAACTCAGAGGTCACCTGCCTCTGACTCCCAAGTGCTAAGAAATGTGGAGTGTGTGTACTGTAAACTTGCAGTGAGTCTGGGGAAGCACGATAGAGACTCAACACACACAGTCGTACAGCTGCTGCCCTAAGTCTGACAAGAATGGCTGACAGAGGTGTGTCATTCTCAAAGGAAAGAGGTTAACTGCTTCAGATGACATGTTGTTTCTGAAGGCCGCTAATAAAGTACATTGTATCAATCCGAGTTTTAATAGTATTTGATTGATAATCGTTTCAATGTCATTTATAATTCCTGTATTTTTATGTCTTTTACTTATGTTTAAATTTTCTGTTTTGTTTTTTGGGTCTCACGCCCTCACACAGGCTAATCCGTGGGGCTGGTGGCCTTGAACCTCTTTACTCCTTTAGGGAGGAGAAAGAACACAGGGAATCTCTAGAGGCTGCTGCCAGACCAACACGTCCACTTAAATTATTAACTGCACCTCTCAGGTAAGAACTGTCTTAAGCCAACACTTAATCCATACGGAGAGACCTGAAGAATAGAAACGGGGAAGGGAAACAGATTCTTTGCCTGGACTGAAAGCCCCTACCACTTCAATACCTAAGAATGAAGACTGCTAGGGGCAGGCGCACAGGAGTCCCCGCAAGTGGAAGGCCCTGCCAGATTCAAAAGCCACCAACACAGCGCCTCCCTCCCTCTCTCTAGATTCTGGAAGGTGTCTCCCAGTCTTGCCACTGAACAGGTGAGGGAAACTGAGTCCAGAGAGTAGAAAGTGAAAGAAATCTCTAAGTTAGGAACTAGGCTTAGTGGTTAAACACAGGTTTAGAGGCCCAAGTTCAGATCCGGGATGCACAGAAAATGCCCCAGGGCCTGTAATACCTGCCATCTCCTGGGGCCCAGCCCAGCCTGGATTTGATTGAGAGACCCTGACTCAATGAACACGATGGAAGAGGGAAGTCTGGGTGTCCTGACACAAACACACACACACACACACACACACACACACACACACACACGTAAAAAGAACACACACACACATAAATAGAACACACACACACACACACACACACACACACACACACACACACGCGTAAATAGAAATCCCTGGTGTCCTGACACAAACACACACACACACACACACACACACACACACACACACACACACACACACACACACACACCACACACACACACACACACACACACACACACACACACACACACACACACACACACACACACACACACACACACACACACACACACACACACACACACACACGTAAAGAGAAATCCCTGCGCTGGGCCGGGGCGTAGCCGCCCTGTCGGCGCCCTCTCCACTGAGCAACAGAGTTTGAGGTTCCCCCGGCTCTGCGCCTTTGTTTCGCCGCCCTAGGGCGCGAGGACACGGGAAGCGGAAGCGCCGCTGCGTTTGCCCCACGTCAGCGGCGAGCCTCCCACGACCTGCTGCGGCACCCCGGCCAGCCCCCTGCCTCCGCGCTGGTGAAATAGTGGAGGGCCTCTGCAACGGCAGACCCCAGCGCCCCCTCCAGCTCCCCGCGAGCCCTCCCGCCTTCTCTACGCGCGCGCCCGCCGTCGCCGCCCACGCACCCCGCCTCCGCTCTACGCGCGCGCCCTCCGATTCCCCACGCGCGCCCCGCCGCCCAGATGGCCAGGCTTGTCGAGCGCGGGTGAAGTCACCTGAGTCGCCGCCGGCAGAGCTGGGTGCTCGGGGAAGTAGGCGTCCCCACCCCCCGCGGCCCGGGAAGGACGCGCGAGCGCAGCGCGGGTCGGAGGCCGTGGGGGTGAGCGCCTGGCTCTGAAATGCCGCGCCCGGGTTCTCGGACACGGGATTGGCCGGCGCTCTGCACATTTACCGTAGCAAAATCACCTAAATCCCGCCAGAACCTCAGGCGGATGGATTTTTCCCGTCCCAAAAGTATTGAGTCTGGGGTGGGAGTGTGTGCGGCCTGCCCTGCAGCAGGAAGATGGCTAGGCCGGTGAATGGGTTTTAGCAGTAGAGTCGAGGGAAATCTCTGGAAGTCCTGGCTTTGCACTCTGTGAGACCTAAAACCATCTTCAGTTCCACCTTCCCCAGCACCAGCTAAAACAGCCGTACCAGGAGTGCCAGGTTGCACAAATAAAAACACAGGGCGCCAGGTTAATACTGAGTTCGCATCAACGACGGATACTTTCTTGGTTATTATATGGCCTGTGTCGTATGGGGATATACTTCTACTGTTTTTTAAGTTCCTGAAGGCTGGGGAGGTGTGGCTCAGTGGGCAAGATGCTTGCTCTGCAGGTGTAAGGATCTCGGAGCCCCAGACCCTGGCATACGGCTTAGCCTAAACAGGAAGCCTAGGTTCAGCTAGCGACCCTGCGCCCAGGAAACAGGGTGAGGAAAGAAGAATATGAGGGAATCTTGCTCTGTCTGCTGCAAGATCACTCAGCATACATATAATACACACATCTCGTTTATCTGTAAAAACTGGTGTCTTGGTTTCTGGCCACTTTAGTAAATCCCAGGGTTTGTTTGGCAAGGAGGTGGCAAAGTGTGAACTCTGCTCAGGGACAGTCAAACCAAGACGGGGGAGGAGAGGGGGTGTTTGGTAGGGTGAGAGGCAGGCCCTCCTGTGGCTGTCAAGGTGGGTTCATCATTTATACACAACCCCTTTCACAAGAGCACAGTGTTCATCTGAAGACACAAAATAACGACAGGTTTGGATATTGGTTTAAGAGAAAATGTCCAGCTGGGAGTTGGTGGCGCATGCCTTTAATCCCAGCACTCGGGAGGGAGGCAGAGTCAGGACAATTTCTGTGAGTTTAAGGCCAGTCTGGTCTACAAGAGCTAGTTCCAGGACAGCCTCCAAAGCTAGAAAACCCTGTCTCAAAAAAAAAAAAAAAAACGAGAGAGAGAGAGAGAGAGAGAGAGAGAGAGAGAGAGAGAGAGAGAGAGAGAGAGAATATCCTAGATTTAAGCACGGCCAGAGACACAGCTTAGCGGTGCGGCCTTGCTTCACCTGCAGAAGACCATCACACACACCCCCAAAAAAGACTAAGCAACCAAAGAATGTGCTTACAAGAATATTTGAAGTGTTTCTTTTTATTACACACAGATTCAATCCAGTTGGTGAAACATTAGAATTCAATTGCAGGCAGACAAGAGACTTGAGTGCAGCAATGCATTATGGTAAAAATATGTTATATTCTAAGAGACTGGAAACTTTGCTGGGTCTCACAGTCTAAGCTAATAATATACACTGAGGTCCCTTAAGACTGATAGCGTGTTGTGTACTCGGCCTGTCTGTTTAACCTGCCTTTAAGAGAACAATGTAACAATCAGCTTTACTTGTTTTGGCTTTCCGGTGTTATCAGCGTTCACAGTCTAAGGTCCAGGGAACCCTTAACCTTAAATTATGTGCCCTTCCATTCCACACCGTGATCCAGAGTAATGTCTGTGTATTCTAATAATCGTGCTGAAAATGGCAGAAACAGAGGTAGAAAGCAATCCTATAAAACAAATATTCACCCATAAGTGTTGAACACAACTTAAGGATGTTGCTTGTTTACTCTTTGTTATCTCGTTCAGTTGGAGCCAATGACCTAATCCCTTGTAAAATCTGTTAAAGGTTTCTGCATAGTGTCCCCCATTCCTTCCCTGTTCCTTTTGGGTTGTTCAATAAATACAGAGCAAAGGCCTTTGTTAGGGACAGACACACGGACACACAGTCACATGACAGCCTTCAGGCAGGCATAGGGTCAGACTCATACAACAGACAGACAGACAGACAGAGGACAGAAGACACAGGGAGCATGAAGTAGAGAGTTCAAATCTGGACTCACTCCTGGTTAAATGACACCGAGGAGAAAGAAAAGCTTAGATCTCACCCCGTAGTGGGACACTGGCGTGGTGATTTTATTCATGTGTTCAAATGGTCTGCATCTTGGTGCCCCAGGTTGAGGATGTTTAATGCCTGTACTCCATGCATTTGCATCTATGGTGCACAGAAGAATAAAGAGAGGAAGAAAGTCAAGTCAGGAGACAAAGGCCCAAAGAAATGCATTCTAATCCAGCCAGGTAACCTGGCTGGTGATACCAGGCATACAGCTGACGTAGGAGGGCCACAAGTTCAAAACCTGGGATACGAAGTGAGTTCAAGACCAGCCTGGACAGTTTAGTGAAACCATGTCTCAAAATTTAAAAGTAATCTGACCATGTATGAGAGACTTTAAATTCCCAATTATGTCCTCTTAGGAACTGCTGCTCAGACACAGTTCCAGGTGTGATTTTCTCCGATGATCAGTACTGGAAATAACCTGCTTCTTCTCTGTTTTAGCACGTTTCTACCTGTTCAATTCTTTCCACTGAATTTCATTTGATTTTGATCTTGAGGTCCCTTTCATCTTTCATTAGTTCTCACCACGAACATTTACGCCCTCTAAAAATTTGGCAAAAACTTAGAAGTAAAAGACATTTGTAAAAAAAAAAAAAGGGGGGGGCTGAGGAGGCAACCTTCGACCCCTTTCCTCACATGTGTGAAAGTTTGTCAAGGTGCTGGGTTCAATCCCCAGTATCACAGGAAAAGAAAGTCGCAACAAGTAAATAAATAATTGTAAAAATTGGCAAGTGTGTTCTGTAAGGAACTGCTGGATGTGTTAACTCTTTCATCAAGTACCTGAGAGAGGCTGGGCGTTGGTGGTGCACGCCTTTAATCTCTGAACTCGGGAGGCAGAGACAGGCTAATCTCTGTGAGTTTGAGGCTAGCCTGGTCTACAGAGTAAGTGCCAGGACAGGCTCCAAAGCTACACAGAGAAACTCTGCCTCGAAACCCCCCCCCCACGAAAAAGTACCTGAGAGAAACTATTTCAAATACATTTCAGACTCAGGGTTTCAGCCCACAGTCATGGGGAACTTGGTTCTGTGTATTGAGGCAGACTGGCAGGGTAGGAAGCTTATGTTGTAGAACAAACTGGAAAACCTCTAGCAGACAAGAGGCACCGGGGGAGGGGAAGGGCAGAGAAGGGGACAAAGCATGATAGGGACCCAAGGACATGTCCCTGTGACGGACTTTGGCGTGCCGGACCCCGAGGACTGGAGTTTCAAGCAGCTGGGGATCAAGCCTTAAACACGTGAGCTGAGCATGCAGGACCAATTCCTATGCAAAGCAGGAATGGGTGAGCCATATCCCATCAGCAAATGTGCTAGAATGCGTCAAAATCCTTAGGACAGTTTAACCTACAGGCTGATGGTTCTATTTATAGGGATACATACAATGGGAGTAGCCTATCATACAGAAATAGTTCTCAGCTTCATAGAAGTGTAATTGCTAAGACTGTATTATCTAAGGGGTGCGACTTGAAGTCTTGACATATGGACACATTATGCAATGATTACCCCAGTCAGGCTAATTAACATCTCTCATCTTGCAGCACTCCTGTGTGCTGCGTTATAGGCAGGCTCCACCATGCCTACAGTCACCTGTGAGACCGTTTATCTTAAATCGTCCAGTTGCTCTATTCTGTCACTTGCTGTTGTCCCCAAGACCTACGCATCTGTAGACTGACCTGATGGGAGTGACCAGGGAATGGAGAAATGGCAGACACATAGACAGGAAGGCTGGGATTGAGAGGACCACGCACTCTAAGGGAGACACCAGCAGACCCAGAAAGCAGAGTTTATTATCTGCTTCTAAGTGAAGGTGGGAGGTTATTGTGTAGGAGGCAGAGTAGCTCATTTGGGTGGGAGGTCTCTGTAGGGAGCCGTCTCAGGCTGCAAATATTCTGCAGGAGGAAGCCGTGGGTGATAGTTCTGCATTCATTGGTTAGAGCTAATGCTTTATCCGTCCTCCAGACTCACTTGGATCAGAGAAAGGCTTCGACATTCATCCGAACCTATCCCAGGAAAGGCTTCGCCACTCCCAATGGTCTGGGGCACTGGCAGCAGCATGGCCCTGCTCATGTCAATAACGCGCATTCACTCAGGACTTCACTCCCTCCCCACAGCTGTCTCCTGTGTTTTTCTCCTGTGTACTCCAGCACTTCCCACTCTGTGAATGTCTCTTGTTTGCATATTTATCATTTATGTCAGCATTATTCAAACTACTGGCAAAACAATACATTAGTGGATTATAAGACACAGTTAATGGGCCACAGCTAGGCTCAATTTTTAACAAGATGAAATAGGAAGAAAAACACACTACTGGACTTTTATTAAGAATGATGACTACTATTGGAAATGGTGCATCTGCTTACAATGGACCAGATAAGAGAGATAATGGATGATTAGAATGGATTTGATTGACTGGTAGAAGTTGTTCTGTACTCTGAAGGCAGACAGTACATCTGGTATAGTACATACATATGGCTACCACCATTGTAAAACAGCTGACAGTTGATAATTCACATTAACACTACTCATATCTCATTAAAAGACACTGGTTTGAAAAGACGTTCTCCATTTAGTTAAATAAACCCGACTGTCCCTTTAATAGAGTTTCTCTGAAGGGACCAGACCCTCACTCAGCCCCTGCTTTAGCAGCCATGACAGGCTACAGAAAAGACACACAGGCCTCTGACACAAGGAAACTTCAGATCCTCTGGCCTCCTGGAGCATAGGGCCAAAACTGAACACAAAGAAACTCCAGAACCCCCCCCCCCCAACACACACACACTCCAGCCTCCTAGGTAAGGTACTTGGTTCCTGGGAACTGTTTGGCCACCAAAAAAAAACTCCAGAGGAGACCAAAACCTCCCCTGTAGTCTCCAGGATACAGTCTGAAAACTACTGGTGTCTATGAACAACAGGCCAGCTGCAAGTAATAAGACAAAGCTGTAGAAATCACAGTATGTTCCCTCTCAGCACTGACCAATGAAAATAATTGGTATACAGGTATTTCATGCTAAAATATGACTTTGAAAAATTCTCCTAGTTGTTCCCAAATGTCAACCAATCAGAAACCAACCCGTACCTACTGAAGTAATCCTGTAACTTTTGCCTTTAAAACCTAGCAGTAGACAGGGAACTTGGCTCCCTCTGGAGGCTGCTGTGTCAACTAGCCAGATGGGGTCCCTGTCATGGTTGGATGAACAATAAAACCTTGCTTTTGCAGTTTGGTGGGTCTGTCTCCCTGGTGGTCTCTAGGGATCTTCGAAACTTGGGCACAACATTGTCCTTATTGTTAGAAGGAAGGATGACGGAATCAAAACTGGAGAAATGCAGCTGCCAAGATGTCTCAGCAAGTAAAGGTGGCTGCCACCAAGCCTGGTGAATGCCAGTGTTGGCCCAGGGACCACAGGGTGGACGGAGAAGACTGACTTCTGCAAGTTGTCCTCTGACCTCCGCATATGCACCCACACCTGTCCTCTTCATACACAATAAGCAAATAACTGTTTAAAAGTTAGAGAAATGCAAGCCAGGCAGTGGTGGTGCACACCTTTAATCCCATCACTCAGGAGGCAGAGGCAGGCCAGCCTAAGAGCTGGAGGCCAGCCTGGTCTACAGAGTGAGTTCCAGGGCAGCCAAGGCTACACAAAGAAACCCCGTCTCAAAAAAAAAAATTAGAGAAATGCTCAAGTTCAACTATCTACTATCTGCAACTGTAAGCAAGGGGAAATCTGAAATGCCATTGATTGACCTTAGGGCCTCACACACATAATTGGCAAAGCTCTACCACTGAGACGTGTTACCAGACTTTGCTGGACAGTGTGTTTGGTTTTGGTTTTGTTTTTTGTTTGTTTGTTTGTTTGTTTTTGTTGTTGTTGTTGGGTTTTTTTTTCTTTTTTATATAGGATCGCACTTGAAAGCCCAGGCTAGCCTAGAACTAACAATCCTAAACCAGGCAGTGCTAGTGCATGACTTTAACCCCAGCACTTGGGAGGCAGAGGCAGCTGGATCTCTGTGAATTTGAGGCCAGCCTGGTCTACAAGAACTAGTTCCAGGACAACTAGAGCTGTTACACAGAGAAACCTGTCTTGGAAAAAACAAAACAAACAAACAAAAAAAAACCTAACAACCCTCCTGCCCCAACCTCTGAATCGTGGGGATTATAGACATGTACACCACACATGGCATGGTATGAGGTTTATCTTTAAAACCAAAGGAGACCTTCTCAGTGTCTCCGTTTGCTTTCTTATGTGTGAGCAAAGCCATATATCATCCAACAACAACAAAATAGTCATTTTTATATTGAACTATTTCTACAAACTGATATTTTGCAAAAGCAAAAGTAAACAAACAAAAGGTGTCCATGGAGTCCATAACAGAACGAAGGCTGAGAATTAAGACTTCCTACCCCACTTCAAATCAAGCAACAGCAAGGCCTCTCAGAGTCCTGCCCATGTCACGGTTTGCAAGGCCTCTGAGTGTCTGGCCCAGCAACATGCTTCAGGAACTCCTTAAGTTGTTGTTCTTCTTAGCTCACTAGATGTGCTGTGTGGTCAAATTCAAAATTCTTCAAGGGTCATCCAAAGATGGAAGCTTCAGCAAGGTTCCCAAGATCTGCTGTGTCCACCCTCAGCAAAGCTGACTCATCCACTGTGTTTCTGGGATTACGGTTCCCTCTGGGCCAAAGACTGTGTCCACTAGAGAGGCCTTCAAGTAGAGCATGGGGGTGCAGGCAGGACTGAGCAGTCACTGTGGGGGAGGGGGTATGCAGGCAGCGGCTGGTGGCTCTCTGTCCTGGCAGGATATGGCACACTTTGTACTGGGCTGCTCACAATGCCCACAGACATCTTTAAATAAAAAACAAAGGGCTAAATTCATGGGCTTGACTTCTGAGTTGTTCTGTGAACTATTGATGAGATTTTGTTGCATACGGTTCAGAAAAAGAAAAGATGGCTTGCTCAGTTGTTAGAAAATCACTCTCCTAACATGAGAAGAACTGGCACAGATGGCTTTTAATGCTAAGTCAGCTGATAAAGGAGAATTTACAATCATGCAGGATAATACTGTTCCTAGTCAAATCTGCCCAACGACAGAGTCCTCACAATCTTGCTTCATGCTTTCGTGTGGGTGAAAACCAATGTGGATTTTTGAGGCTCCATCCCTAAAGAGAGAAGATACTACAGCTATTCAACCCTTCTAGTGTTTATACAATGACAAGATGTATACGTGTGTGTGTGTGTGTGTGTGTGTGTGTGTGTGTGTGTGTGAGAGAGAGAGAGAGAGAGAGAGAGAGAGAATGTGGTAAAGTGTTGGGGGATGACTGCATCTGAGTGTGTGAGCCTGTATGAGTGTGTGGGGGGGTCTGTGTGTCTTTGAGTGTCTATTTGAGTACATGAGCACATGTCAGTGAGTGTGTAAGTGTACATATATATGAGTGTATGTGATTAGTTGATTTGGTTAGTTTTGGCTGTTTGACTATAATTTGTTGGTTGCGTTTGGTTTTGTTGTTTGGTTGCTTAGTTTTCTATATTACTGACACAAAACATAGTATCAAAAGTTGGGCCTCTGCTGTGACTATACCTGGCCATGAGATTCAGAACCTTCTGGAAGTAGTTTGCTAAAGGAATTTGGAGAAGTTTAGAGAAGCAGGCTAGGAAAGGGTTAGAAGGCTAAATTCGACTCCTCAGTGCCTCCAGTGGGAGCTCAGAGCAGCTGCAGGTAAAGGTGGAGGGAATGACACAGCTGTCAGACTCTGCAAGAGCAAGGACACCACTGGTAATTGTTGGGCCTCGGACCAAATATTGTATTACATTGTCAAAGAGACCTTGTTTAGAGTTTTCCCATGCCCAAGACTTTGTAGGACACTGAACTTAAAAGGTGTTGGACTGGGTCATCTACAGAAGAACTTTAAGGGTGCCCAGCATTTGGCCAGCGGCATAGTTATTGCTGGCTGCTTTTCACTATGAGAAATGTCAGCAAAAATCAGACAGGAGGCAAGTTTGATTGGGACATCCGCCATCCCCACACTTGGGAGGCAGAGGGATTACCACAAGATTCTGAGGCCAGACTGAGCTACAAAGTGAATTTTAGGCTACTTGAGTTGCAGTATTTGACCCTATCTCAAGAAAGAATAAAAGGCAGGGGCTGAAGAAGTGGCTCAGCGGTTAAGAGTACTGCCTGCTCTTTCAAAGGTCCCGAGTTCAATTCCCAGCACCCACATGGTGGCTCACAACCATATGTATTGAGATCTGGTGCCCTCTTCTGGAGTGTAGTTATACATGCAGGCAGAACACTACACATAATAAATAAATAAATCTTGTTTTTTAAAAAGGAAAGGCTAAAAGAAGGAAGGAAAGAAGGAAGGAAGGGGAAGGAGAGAGGACACGAGGTATTCAGTCACCCAGACTTCACTGCAGCTAAGGTGGGGCCTCATTTGTACAGTTCCTGCTGACAACAGACACTGGAATAAACCATTGGTGCTGGTTTCCCAGGCCTAGAGAGTATTAAAGTTAAGGAACCATGGAGGTGTGGTATATCTTTCTTGCACAAATAAAGCCTGTCTGGGAGGTCAGAGAATGGAGCTTGCCACTAGCTAACCATAGAGGTCTGGAGGTCTGTACAGACAGTCAGGAAGTGACGTAGCTGGGCAATAACAGGATATAAGCAGGAACAAACAGGATATCGCTCTCTTCTCTGTGGAGACACTTAGGAGGTAAGGTGTGACTGCGGTTTGCTCCTTCTCTTCCATCTCTCAGCATTTCCCTCTATATCTGACTCAGGCCTTTTATTATCTAGACCAATTAAGGACTCCTTTTTACATGGAGGCTCCCACTGAGATTTCAATGCCTTGGAACCTAGGTCTGCGGCAGAGGCAGAGTCCTTGCCAGAAGCCCTTGTGAGAGCAATGCATGAAGCCCTAACTGTGGAGCCAACATTGTAACAATTAGACCTCAGCAATTAGAGATGGCAGAATGTGAAGCACCCACCAAGGGAGGGTGCAGGCAGCAAGTGGAGTTAGCCTAAGGGAGAGGCCATGTGGGCCACAGCTGGAAAGTCTTTCTTAGAGACTTTGCCATGTGTCCTGGATGCCATACCGGGAGCTATAGGACCTCACATTTTCCCTGCCAGCATGGGTCTTGCTTTGGTCTGATACTTCCTTCCTACCCCCCATTTCTCCCTCATGGGATAAAAGTGTTTTCTCTGTTCCTGCCCCATCACTGCATGTTCAAAGTGCGTAACTTGTTTCTTGGTTTTATAGGGTGACTTAGTCACTGATCTATTGCTGTGAAGAGACACCATGACCAAGGCAACAGTAATGAAGGAAAGATTTTAATTGGGGCTTGCTTATGGTGTCAGAGGCTTAGTCCATGATCATCGTGGTGGAGCACGGTGTCCTGTGGGTTTTCCATTTCATGTGGGCATCTGTCAGTTGCTAGGAAGGGTCTCCTAGTGACCCCTGGGTGAGGGGTCAGACTGTGGGTGACCTTGAACTCTAGGCCGGGGAGCCAGTGTTGGGGGGGCTCTGAGAGCAGTAGAGGGCTTCAGCAGGCCCAGCTGCTGTTCTGCTAAAGGACACCACCACTTTTTCAGTCTAAAGCTCTCCCAACTCAGCTATTTCGGCTGTGCTTTCCACCACTTTTTCAAACTGGTGGCCAGCAGCTGTGCCCTTAAAAGGCTACTGAGCTCTCTTCCAAGCTGGAGAGATCTCATCATTACTCATTTTACTCACAATTCACCATCAGAACTACCATGAGAATATACAGTGTGTGCAACCATGGACAGGGTTTCTCTTTGCTCTCCAAACTCACTGCCATGTCCTTCCATAATGTCCCATGCACATTGTGCCCATCCAGGGAGTAGTAAGGCCGAGGAGAAAGGAAAATCTGCTGAATGTCTGAATGGATTTATTTTAAACACGTAGTAGAGACAACAGCTTGAAAGACAAGATTTCCCTTTTATTCCCAAAGCTGTGCATTTTGAGAAAGAACAAAACAAGTGTATGTCTGTCTCCAAATGTTTGATACAGTCCCCACACCCACCCAATAAACTTACTATTAGGAAGAAAATGGTTTGCAAACTGTGCACTACTCTTGGGATACCAAGTTGGTTTATTGGAATAAAACCACAGTTTAAAAAGCAAAATATAATGGGGTAGAAATAAGATGAGTACATGGCAAGAATAGTTAATACTGCCTCCTGAGGTCATCTGTTTGTGCTGCCAGCATGTCCTCAGCCATGATGAAAACGGTTTTCTACTATGCTCACATTTGAACATCACAAGGACTCAATAGCAGAGGACACAGGTGTCTCTCCTCTCATAGAGTGACCAGGAGAAGCCACCGCCTGCACTGATGGCAGAGCTGACTTCACAGGGAAATGCTGGAGGAATTTCTGTGGTCACAAAATGCAAGGCTCCAAAGAAGCAAAGAGACACGAAGCCAGATAAAGAGATGGGAAAACGGGAAACTGAGGATCTGTGGGAAGCAGAGGAATAGAGAGTTCCAGCACAATTCACATTTGGCTGTGAGCATTGCTGACACACAGCAGTATCCCTTCCATATAGAGATACCTTGTGTTCAATATTGGTGAACCACACTTAAGGCCTAAGCTGGATGGCTTCCCAGGTACAGACTTACTACTCCTCTCCCAGACAACTTCCTGGCAGTCTCATATATAAGACTAAACTCATTTACAGAACAAAAAGAAGTTAGCTTGCTCTGTAACCTGTGACCCAGGGTTTTACCTTTTCAGCTATAATTTTACCCTGTGCCTCGGAACCACACCATGACTTCATTTATGTTCTTTATCAATCCTTCTAGTGTGACTACAGAAGCCACCAAGTCAGCATGTATGGCTACCCTGAAGACACTTAACCTAAACTTTAATTTGAAAGACCTACACCTATGTACTGGGGCTCAGGTGTTCAGAGAGCTCATTGGTTAGACAGATAAAGGAAAGATAAACCAGATAAAAGAAAGACAACCCAAAATATGAGGAGGACAAAAAACTGAGTGGTGGAGAGAATCAAGAACTAACTCTACCTGAGTCAAAGTCCCTGAAAGATCATGGGGACTCCTTGGGCCTCTGTGGGTGACAGCACGGAGCTGCACCTCTCTGTCCCCATACTTCTGACAACAAGAACATGGGCAGTAACAAACAGACTTGGAAACCTGGGCATTGAGATCTAAGCCTGGACCAGGCATGGTGGCACACACCTTTAGTCCCAGGCCGAGGCAGGTGGATCTCTGTGAATTCAAAGCCAGCCAGAGTTATGTTGTGAAACTCTGTCTAAAGCTGAGGTCAGAAAGATGGCTCAGTGGGTAAAGGTGCCCACAAGAAGCAAGCCTGATGGCCTGAGTGTGAATACTAGGACCTGTGCTGGAAAGAGAGAGCCAAATCCCCACTAGTTGTCCTCTCTCTCTCTCTCTCTCTCTCTCTCTCTCTCTCTCTCTCTCTCTCTCTCTTCTCCTGCTCACTGACTTGCTTACTCTCTCATATAAACACACACAATAAACAAACAAATAAATAATATAAATGAAGAAAGAAAGATCTGAAGTGGGCTCAGGGTGTGAACAGAGTGAGAAGAGGCACCCACGTGCAGAAACTGGTATAGACAGGATACCACAATGGGCTGTCCTTCTACCCCTTCTACCCCTATCTGATATGATGAACAGGCTCTGCCCCTAGACACACGTCCTTTGGACTCAGAGACCAAAGGGACACCAGGGAATAAAAAGGGACCTCAAGCTAGTGCTGAGAGAGTATGAGTTCCAGCAGAATCAACAGAACTGGTCCTGAGTCAAGAGAACCTCCGGCTCTGTGGCTGGGCTGTCTAAAGCTGGAGTCAGAAGGTTGAGCTGGCAGAGGTTAAGTTCACGATCTGAGATCAGCTGTAAGAAAATGAAGTTACGTGTCTGAATACCAGGGGCCGTGACTATCTAAAACTTCAAGTCTGGTGTGTTATTAATGAGGCCTTTGGACCTGGTACTTGGAGACACATGAGCAGTCACCACAGGGTACTTGTCCTTGGAACGGTGAGGACACAAGCCAAGCTAGAAAGGCATCAGGACAGTGTGGTCAGACCTTGGTGGGCAAAGCGGCAGGCATGAATATGGACAGCAGGAAAGTGCAGAGTCTGGAGGGGAGAGTCTGGAGGCTTCTGAGAAAGGAGTGCACAGAGCTATGCCTGATCCTATAAGAGCCAGGGCATGTGGTGGAATGTGATGTCACACTGTGACGTCACATGGAGGCACCTCTCACAGTGGTGCTCCCATGAGCTGGAATGTGACGTCACACAGAGGTATCTCTCATAGTTATGCACACAGAAAGGGTGAATTTGAAGGAAGAGATTCCCAGAAATGTATGTCTAACCAGTGCTGGTATTGTATTTCCCATCTCTCAGCATTCCCTATGTCCTGGGCACTTGGGAAGGTTCCTGACCCTCTGGAAAGTTTCAGAGTCTCTCCTATAAGCCTCAGTCCCATGATAGCCCACATTCCTCTTTGTTGTTCATTTGATTTTTGTTTATTTGTTTTTCAGGACAGTGTTTCACTGTGTAGTGCAGCCCTAGCTGTCCTGGAACTCACTCTATAGACCAGGCTGGCCTGGAACACACTGAGATCCACCTGCCTCTGTGTCCCAGAGGCAGACAGAGGGTTTAAAGGTGTGCTCCACCACAGCCTGGTCCACATCCCACTATAAAGCTCCTTGCCCAGGAGTTCTGTGACAATGAATTTTTCTCAGCCACCCTGTCCTGGATAGGCCTTTTCTTTGTCCATGATTGATAAGGGCAGGGGACAGAAATTAGCTAAAAGAAGGGGCAGGAACCCCCAAAACTGAACTGTCACACTCTCGCCCTTAGTCAGAAGCAGCAAATGTCCTCAGTTCTGTCCTGGGAAGAGACCAGAAATGACAGAAGGGCAGGCACTCAGGTGCCTCATCCCTCCTCCTAGCTTCTGCAGGAAGCTGTGCAGGGGTGAGACTGATCCCTCGGGTCAGCATCAGATCTCTAGGTTTTCATGGGCTATACTATTCCCCAAACTCCAGCCTATCTCCTAAAGACATTTAGAGACCCTTGAGGGGAAGCACTGCAGAAGTCTGGGAGGCTACTGAGGGTGGACATTCAGGCTCTGTCCAGGCCCCTTAAGGAAAACCATTTCCCGCCAGTGAGAAGGACGGAAACTACCTCTAAGGGAGGTTAGAAACTACGAATTCTGATCTGTTGCTAAGGTTAAGACGTTATAAACTATTATCGCCTCCCTTAAGACTTAATTCAGGGATGGAGAGTTGGCTCAGCAGTCTAAGGGACTTGCCCCAGGCCTGACAACCTGAGTTCAGCCTTCTGAACATACAAGGGAAGAGGACAAGTTGTCCTCTGACCTCTGTTTGCATGCTGTGGCACTTGTGCAAGCACAGGTATGCACATATACAAAATAAATACATAAATGTTATAATTTTTATAAGAGTTCATTCAACCAAGATGTTGATCACCTGGACAAAAGGTCGCCTTTTAGGAAGGCTAACTTACATAAAGCCACACTACTGAGACGGAAGGAATAATTATCACTTTAATGAGATCATGTACTTTTCCTTCCTGGAACCCCTTGGTGCAGTCACTTGCATAGCTACCACCAGGCAGCACTGGGGACCCTAACTCAGAAAAGGAAAACTTTTTCCTTTTGGATACTAACAAAAGCCTAGGTATGCTTTCCCTGGTGAGCTGGGATTCCTCACTTGCTGAAGGTGCCCTCCCTGCTTCCACCATGGGGCTTTCCTCCCCTTCCTCCTCCTCCTCCTCCTCCTCCTTCTCCTCCTCCTCCTCCTCCTCCTCCTCCTCCTCCTCCTCCTCCTCCTTCTCCTCTTCCATCTTCCTCCTCTAGGAAGCTGCCAGGGTTTACAGCTTGCCTGTTGTGTTAGTTAGGGTCTTATTGCTGTGAAGAAACACCCTGACCAGGGCAACTGTCATCAAGGAAAACAATTGGGGCTGGCTTACAGATCAAAGGTTAGTCCATTATCATCGTGGCAGGAAGCATGGCAGCGTGCAGGTAGACATGGTGCTGGAGAGGTAGCTGAGAGCCCTACATCACGATCCACAGGCATTAGAACTGAGCTCTGTGGCACACTGGATGTAGCCTGAACACTGGAGACCTCAAAGCCCACCCCCACAGTGACACACTTCCTCCAACAAGGCCACTTCCTATGAGTCTATGGGGCGGGGGCATTTTCATTCAAAACACCACACTGATCCTATTGTTTTTCTATCAAACCCTGATAACAAAAATTATCCTTAAGCTTCCTTCTAAACCTGTTTTTAAATTCTTTTATTAACCAGAGTAAGAACCATAAAGGGAACCCTAGCTTCCCCCTATAACACAATCATCCTGGTTCTTGCTCACATGGTATCAGCAGGATCAGGGTCCCCCCAGAAGGGTTCCTCTAGAATGGCGGTGCGGGGGTCTGGGAACAGGAGGCTGGACAGAGCCAGGTGGGCAGGAGTAGAAGCAGAGAGAGGATATTAAAAGATAGCACAGTTCTAAGGAAGGAAAACAGGATAGAGCACAGGAAAATATCTCAGGAGCTCAACTTGTGATGCTGTACTGTAGTGGACTGTAGGATTTCCATCTCACTGCACAATGTGATCTGCCCACAGTGTAACTCACTCTCTGCTACATGGAGCTCTGCACACAACTGCTTTCTTGGATGTCTCATTAACACCTTAAAACTACACCCAGGGGTAGGCACCTTAGAATATGTGCCGAGCCCCCCCACTTCAGATGGTCATGTGAGCCTACTGGGTGCCTGTTCCAGGCCACTGCAACTGGTTCTAACAGATTCCCATCTTCCTCGTTGCCAGTGGGTTTTCCTCATGGGTTTTTCCTCATGTAAGGTGCTCTCATTGTTCTACATAGGGACTTGGATGAAGAGATAAGAACTGAGGCAAAGGTTTTTTACCAAATAAATCTCCCAAATTCTGACTTTTCCTGGAAAACAAGAACTCTGCCCACCTTGGCACTCACTCCTGCATTCCTACTCTGCCTGGTCCCCCTTGATGTCAAGGGCAACCCTGAAAAGGAAGCTGTGACATCTCTTCCTTCTGGTGACTCTGAGTTATCCAGCCTTGCTCTGAGAAGCCTTTGGCACAGACTTCTATGAAGGCCTCAGTCAGAGCTGACCACACCCTAAGCTCACCCTCCTTTCCCTGCCTTGAGGAGTCCTGTGCTGGCCATTGCCTCCAACAGCTCCCTGAGAAGAGGAAGGGCCTGCAGGGTTGAAGAAACACCACTAGGGGGCTACTAGAGACCTTGTTTGTTTCTGTAGGTGCTGGTGGCGCAGACCAAGCTGTCATAGACAGGGTGTGTGTTTGTGTGTCTGTGTCTGTGTCTGTGTGAATACACACGCTGGGGCGGGGGGGGGTGGAGCCATCCGGTAGGGAAAATGAGGACATATACAAAAATGAAGATGTCATAATAAACTTATTATTTTATACAATTAATATACACTACAAAAAAAGAAAGAAAGGGAAAAAACGATGCCAAAATTCCTGAATTTACCAAGAAGGTTAAGCTAGCATCAGTGGGTCCTTCTAAGCCTGAGGCTGGAAGAAGCACAGAGCCACAGGGAGCAGGGTCCCCTTGGTGGTGTTCGTTATTTCAGCTCATTAGGTAGTTATTAGCAAAAAAGCTGAAGTGCTGGTCTGCTCACACCTCTGGCTATTGGAGATAAATCAGAAATGTATGTTGCAAGAAATCTGAACTCCTAGAAGCTGACTCATCTCCATCTATTTGTAATCAGGAATGTAATGAGTGCCTCCTCAGGCCATACCTGGGCAAGGGGCTGAGGACACAGCTGTGAGCCGCAGTGACAAGCCCCCCAGTGCTCTCAACAGAACTGGCATTTTAGATAAATTGATATTCACAGAGAAAAATGTGTACAACTTTTCCGTTGGGAACCCGATCTGTGTTTCCATGGCAACGCTCTTCCTTTGCCCAACCCTCACATGTAGAAGTGTGGGGTAATAAGATTGGCTTTATCCACCACAATTAGATGCCACACAGGTTTCTTGGAGTGAGGCCATGGTGGAATTTTCAATCCTTTCGTCTCCACCCATCATCTTCCTCTTGGTCCTGGGGAACCAAGAAAGGCATACCATCTACGGTATGTGGGCTGCTCCTGGGACAGAGAGCCCAATGGACACACTGAAAACCAGAGGCTTAAATACAACATTGGGGGGGGGGGGTGGCTGGAGAGATGGCTCAGTGGTTAAGAGCACTGGCTGCTCTTCCTAAGGTCCTGAGTTCAACTCCCAGCCACATGGTGGCTCACAAACATCTATAGAGAAATATGGTCCCCTTTTCTGGCCTGCTGGCATGCATACAGGCAGAGCACTGTATACATAATAAATAAATCTTTAAAAAAGAAATACAACGTTGGGAGAAGGAAAAGTATCCCAAATCCAGGACACCAAGAAGACTATCGAAATGCTCAGAAATGAAAGGTGTGGCTTTCCTAAGCATTGCCAACTTTCTGTCTTTCTCCAGCCAAGCCAAATATGACACAATGTATGCTGACTTTCAGACTTCCCACAGGAAGAAGTAGACATTCTAAACTCAAGCTGGGGCTAGAAGGTGTCTAATTTGAAGAAATCCACTGCAGGAAGGTGGATGCTCTGTGCCCCCTCGGGCATACTCATGAGCACACTGGAGAACCAGCTAGCAGACAGGCTGCTTGTGTAATAGTGCAGGCCACCACAGCTGTGAGGGGAGCCAGCATCTCTCCCAAGGAGAAGCTTTTGCCCAGCATCCTAGAGGCTCTGCAGATACAGCCCTGGACTATAATAGTGTCTGTTTCATCTGTTCCTACAGTGTTGCAGAAATGTTTCTTGCCTTCTTTATTTGGGTTTTCTAGATTTCCCCTGACCTGTCCTGATTACCTGCTGCTAAGTGCCACACAGGAGCACAGGAACTGGTGTAATGGAGCCTGTTTGCAAGAGTCAGTCAGTGTAGGTATAATTGTTGGGGATCTCAAGATTAAATCATTCTTGATTATGGTGGGATCTGAATTCAATATCAAGAGAAGAATAGCAGAGAGGAGGGGGAAGGAAGAGGAGGGGCAGGGAGGAGGCATTCTCCATGGAGACAAGGATTGAGTGGCTCATCTACAGACCGGGAACTGGGGTGCAGGGTAGACCCCAACCTCTGCCTTTGGTCTTCTTGCCTCTAGAACTCTAAGTCACTGAGAATGTTTCACTGTGTTATGTCACCCATAGGAAACTCATAAAGTGCATTTCTCAGTCCTGGTTCTCTGGCTTTGTCCCCTCACATGGGAGTGGAGAGTCATGGGACACAGAGCTGTGGGAGACCAGGTCTGTTGAGAAACATTTGCTCAAGGATAGTCCTCTCACAAGAAGTAAAAATGTTGGACTCAGCCACGGACTGAAGCTACCCCGATCTGGTCCACAGGAAAAGGAGGGGCCTTTCAGATGTCCTACAGCTGTCCCCAGGAAAACCCAAAAGGAGACAGAGAGCAGAAAAAGGTTTCCCCACCCTGGGAACAGAGCATTTGTGACCGACCTTTATTGGAGCTGTGTTCTTTCTGTAAAAGGAGAGTCTCTGTGAACACCCTTTACCTAAGTGACTTTACATGGTACTTGGTGTCATCATTTGAGGGAATTTAAGAGAGAAGTGGAATTTAAAGTAGCAGTCTGGGCAAAACCCTTACACACTGCCATGCTTTTAACAACATTTTCTTTTTTGTGTGGTTGCTGGCAAATGTCCACAACAGGAAACAGAGCCATCCTCTCAAGAGGCTTTCTCTGTTTGCGAATGCTACAGAAGTAAATGCACAACTTTAATTTCTTCCCCAAATGAAGGAATAATACATTAAAAAAAAAAAAACACTGAAGTTTAGTCAGAGTACCTGGAGGAATGTGTGCGTGAGTGTGAGTGTGAGTGTGTGTGTGTGTGTGTGTGTGTATTGTGTTTCTTCATAGTTTAAAAAAAAAAAAAAAAAAACCTAGTGAAGACTGTAGCTGGCCTTTTGGTGACACATTCATCCAAACAGTCAAAGAGATTGACACATTTGCTGAAATTTCTTCACATCCTGAATAGGTAACCCATTGGAAATAACAGCACCCACAGGCTAGACTCCAAGTGTGGCTTAAAGAAGGCAGGGGTGGGCTGGGGAGGTAGCTCAGTCAGTAAAGTGCTCAGTGCACAAACACCAGGACCTGAGTTTGGAGCCCCAGCGCCCGGGTAAGAGGCTGACCAGCAGTATGTGCCTATAATCCATTACTGGAGGCAAAGACAGGAGGATCCCCTGGGCTATAACAGGGTTCCTATTCTATCTGGGTCATTGAGAGACTCTGCTGGAAAAAGTAAGGTGGAGAGGAAGACACTGGACATTGGCAGCTCTGGGGCATGTAGGGGGAGGGGCAGCAAGAAAATCACAACAGCTGGTATCAAATATGGATAGAACGATGCCACCTGATGAATGCCATTTGGAGCCCAAACTGAAGTTCAAACATGTCAGTGAATGTACCCACTCTTCTGAATGGACAAGAATGTGCAAGTTTCAACTTTGATTTGTTTATCTTGATCTGGATGTTCTGGCTTGAATGTTAGCACCCCCGATGTAGTAGCTAGACGATGGGACAAGGGAGAGATGCCATCAAAGGCCTTGTGGGCAGAGGACACTGCATGGAATCAGGCCAGAGAACTTAGGGGAAGTTACGTGTGGGTTGTGAGAACAAGACCACTGTACACAAGGGCAGTGAGAACTACCCAGCAGAGACTGGCTGGAGCATTGCTGAAATAGACGGCCCTACTCCAGCATGTGGCAAGAAGAACCTATAAATCATTGGTTATTAAAGTTAAGATGACCCCGCTGGGGCCAAAGAGATACTTCAGACAGCAAGAGTCTGTAACCAGAGTTCAATCCTCGGAATCCACACGGTAGAAGGTGAGGACCGACTCTGCAAGGTGTCCTCTGGCCTCAACATGTGTGCACACATGCACAGACATATACAATAAATAAAATGTATGTTTTAGTGAAAACAACTCCCTCTGAACCCAAAAACATCCCTGAGTCCATGGCCCACACAGGTTGGGGCCTCCACACTATGGCTTAAAGAAGCTTGGTGTTTGTCCTCAGGGCTACAATCACATACCATCTACAGCACTGCAGTTTTCAAATTGTACTGTATAGTCTATGGATTCTGAGGACACCTGGCTCAGCCGTACAGCACTGCCTCATCTCTCTCCCTTTAGTGGGATCTTGCAGTAAGAAAAAGGTCCTCACAGTTTAGGAGAAAGGCCGCCGTCAATTTGCTTTAGGCCTCCTTTGACTAAGCCTAGACACTTGTTCACACGTTTTCAGAGAATCACATATTTATTTGTACATTTAGTCTAACTAGAAGAGAATTTGAAGCTATAATAACATTTTATTAATGATAATACCAAAATAAGTGATTTATTTCTAAAAATCCCTGAGAGCAACAAAGAGAATACTCTGTCAGGAGAGCCTGTTTATCTCTTTTGCATGTGCCAGAAATGAGCAAACACAAATCTTGACGTAAAACGTTTATATCGATTCTATGGGAAATCAACAAAATATCGGAAGACCATGCGTTTCAAAGTTATTGCTGGTGGTGTGGATCTGTTTAACAGCTGCCAGCTCATTTTCCATAGCACAAAAACAAGATTTTGATGAATAGAAATTATTAGTGATCCAAAGAAAAGGAGTTTTGGAAGATTAAACTCCGTTCATAAGTAACAGCCATCTGAAGGCCATTAACAGTTGGGTGTCACTAACCCCACTCACTACATAACATGCATAGCTACAAGTATTTTCCTTCAGGATGAAGGACTCAATGAAAGAACAGTTAGATGAACAACATCTCTATATTGAGCGATGGACCGTTTGTGCGACTGCACCAACCAGATGGGCCTGCTCTGGGGTACAGCATTCTTTTGCAGTCCCCAAAGCTACCCAGATAAACACCTTTGAAAAAGGCCTTGTTGTAAATCTCTGAAATCCTCTGTGACTTGAGCTAAGTTGCTGGGAGGCATGGGGGGAGCAGTCTTCTAGAATGTTCTTGGGAACTTTTTACTTTGAAGATTTTGAAAGACAGATAAAGTCCTCTGAAAGCCTCCCTCCCCACTTGATAAGATTTCTTTGTTTTGTTTAGCATGGGTCAAGGCCATTAGCAACTATTCCAAAAGGGGGCTAGCATTACCAGAATTCCAGATGAGAGCCAGTTGCTCCAGAGTCTGGTGCGGGTGGGACTACTATGAAGCAAATCAGCCTTTCCCCCAAGCGACCACAGACAAGTCCAAGGGACACACCGTCTGTTTCCAAGCCCGCAAAGCTATCCAGGAGGGTCTGATCAGAAGAGGCCAAGTGGGAATTGGGTTTCATGAGGTCTTGGCAGCTTCAGTGCTCGATGCTAGGGGTAGACTGAACAGCTCACAGAAGCCAGCCAGCCCCTTGTGAGGCGTGAGACTGGGATTAGGCCCAAGTCCTGGGAATCTGAACTGGCAGCAGCCAGCCGGGTGGCTGGAACCCAGGCGAGGCCCACCTTAGTGCCAAAGATAGGACAGAAGGCCCAGAACAGACAGCCTGGCTACCCTTGTGCCTGGCAGCCAGCTGAGAGGCTGTGCTCACAGTATTACTCAGACAAAGGCTAGCAGTAAAGGGCTCCAGGCCTTCACAGCCCATTCTAACTGAAAAGGGCATGGGGGTAGAACAGGGCCCTGTGTGACTACATATCCACAGGCAAATATAGGTCTACAAAATCCTGACTTTTGAATTGAGCATGGTAGCATGTGCCTGTAACTCCAGCACTCGGGGACACTAAGGTGAGGAGATTGTAAGTCTGAAGCCAGCCTGGGCTATGTCATGAGACTGTACCTCAAAACAGAAACAAAGAAAAAGAAAATCCAGATTTTAGGATGGCCACCTGGGGTGGGGCCATTCACAGAAAAGGTGTGCTTGTTCTTCTTGGCATAGCACTACCAAAGCCCCCAATTCACGAATCTTTGATTCTATATTCTATAGCTTGATTCTCTATTCAGCTCAGCGAAAGAACAAATGCTTTTAAGAACTCTTGAGTCCTTGGGAAACACTCGAGGAAGTTGTATTAGCCATGTGTACCTCCCCAAGCACACTGTGGCTTTGCTTCTGTGTTCTTCACAAAGCCTGGGGACGAGGACCAAAAAATGTCTTCTCACGAAAAACAAGTTTGGGTCTATGCTCATCACACTGGTTGTAAATACATAAAATCACAATGGCCTCACTCTTGCATTCTGTGGGTCTGAGCAACAAGCATCCAGAAGCAGATCCAGGTCTAACAGTAAAAGCAAGGAACTCTGGTGTCTGGAACCAGTTTCTGCCACGTCACATAACCCCCCAGAAGATTAGCCAAACTTGCTTTCAGCTTACTGCTTGCAGCTGTTTGGAATTGTGTGCTGCCACTCTGCCGAGAGTCGGTCTCACTGGGTACGCTGTACAGTAAACACATGAGCCTCTGCCAGCACTGGCATCCGGCAGTGGTGAGATTTGCAAACGTGGTGAATTGCTATTTTATTCAATAAACAGAACTTACAATAGAAAAGTGATTTGGAAGTTACATCAAATTTGTTTATGCTGCTACAGTGGGCTGGGAAAAGCCCTCGTGCTTTGGGTAGGAAGGATTCCTGTTTGGATGTAGCAGGAGGAATTTCTGATGTGCACACACAGAGAGAGGGGTGCTCTAGGACTGCTTTACCCGGGCACGGCGACAAATACCTATGATATCAGCACTTGGGAAGTTGAAGGCAGGAGGACCGTGAGTTCAAAGCCAGCCCTGAGCTGTATATTGAGATCTTGTCTTGATTTTTAAAAAGATCTCTTGGAGCAGGAGTGATGACTCCATGGTTAAGATCACCGGCTGCTCTTCAAGACGACCTGGGGTCAGTTTCCAGCTCCTACACAAGGGTGACAACCAACTATAACTCCAGATCTAGGAGATCTGACGCCCTCTTCTGGCTTCTATGGGAATTGCATGCACAGGGTGCAGAGGTATGCATGTACACACAACACTCACACATAAAATAAAACTAAATGAATCTTTTTGAAAGACATTTTTATCCAGAATTAGCTCCATGATTTGAGTTAACAAATATGTATTTACTGTCTCCTAGCCTCATATTGTGTATCAAATGCCATGCTCCTATTTTTAATGAATACATGTGTACATGTGAATACATATCTGGTGGAAATGTGTGACATGTGTGTACATGCATGCATGTGTATGCATATGTGAGCATGTGTGTGTGGCATATATGCACACGTCTGTATATGTATGTATATATGTGCATGTGTGTATGCGTTAGTATACATTTGTATATACATGTGTGTATGTGTATATATTCAACTGTGTGTGTGTGTGCACGCATGTGTGCACATATGCATGTGTGAGTTTCCTCATATTAGGGCTGTGCCTTCCCCATCAGCTCTCTGGAGACAGCTGGCTGGACATGTCCTTTGGACCTTCGTACAGGTTCCACTGGGTTCCTGAAGTGTCCCTCCTTAGAGGGACAGTGACCTGCCTCATCCATCAGTGAAGATCATCTCCCCTAAATGGGGGTCCCCTGACCCCTGTGGGGGACTTTCAGGGCAGCAGTGAGCACATGCAGAACACAGTAGGCAGAGAATTCTCCAAATCTGCCCAAGCTAACAATAGCTGCACTCTGCCTTTTTTTTCTGTCTGAGCAGATGGGTGTGGTCATTAGGAGCCGGCAGCGACTGCTCCCCTCAGTAAA
The DNA here is from genome assembly GCF_003668045.3 of Cricetulus griseus. Taxonomy (NCBI): domain Eukaryota; kingdom Metazoa; phylum Chordata; class Mammalia; order Rodentia; family Cricetidae; genus Cricetulus; species Cricetulus griseus. Next base: position 2,424,653 of record NC_048598.1, on the reverse strand, counting down.
TAAGAGGTGCTATTTGGTGGAAAGGGAAATTGTAAGAGAAAGTGTCTCATTTCTGAGGCTTGAAAGCAGGTAATCTCTGTAGTCTGGGTGTCTATTTACACTGCTTCTCAGCGATAAAGGGTAACATTACCTTAATAACCTGCTCGTTTGAGGCAGTGGGACACTTAGAGCATCAGAGAAAATGGCATTTACTCTGATGAGCCACTTTTCCCCAAGATCGACACCATTCACCCAAAAGCGCGAGACCCCATACCATTCACCCAAGAGAGGGCTTTTCTTTCTTTTATTCTGTTCCCCTCATTTCTAAAAATACTTCCTGGTTCTGACATGTGATCTGAGGCACAGACACCCCACCCCACCCTCACACTGGGAGAGAGGGGAGATTGGTGTAGCTCTAGATTTTGAGAGCAGCAAATCTACAAGTTAAAAGCCCAGCTAAGTGAGAAGCAGAAACTGGTTTGAGTCATTTGATCTCGGTGGCTCCAGAAGCATCTCTGGAAAGAACGGGCAAGCGGGCAGGCAAGCAGGCAGGCAAGCGGGCGAGCAGGCGGTCGGACAGACGCTTGGGCCTGGGGAAGCTGATTCTTGTCTTCTTTTCAGAGGCCTCTGGACACTTCTGACTTAGGCACTGAACTCTTTGAGGCAACTGAAGCATTTATTTTAAAATGGCCTCTTTTGACACCTGTTCAAAAGCCGCTGGAGGACAAGCCACGTCCCCTCCCACACCCACAGCTGCTGCGGGGCGTTATTCCAGCCAGCTAGGGAACCTCTCTAGTCTCAACTTGTGCTTTAGAAGGATCTGAGGACAGACTCAGAGAAGAATGCTTTCATAGATGTAGCCGGAGGCACACAATGATTGGCTTTTTCATCAACAGCTAGTGCCCACAATGCCAGCAGATGCCTGTCTGCCCGGGAAAGCCGACCGAGTTATTGAGGTGGGGACCGGGTCCGGGACTCCACAAACAGGAAGACTGTTGACTCAGAAGCAGCTAGTACAAAACCAAAGTGTTTGGACCTTTGAAGAAAGGGTAGAGTCCTTTTAGTTTTTGTGTGTTTTTTAAAGCCTTTCTTCTTCTTCTTCTTCTTCTTCTTCTTCTTCTTCTTCTTCTTCTTCTTCTTCTTCTTCTTCTTCTTCTTTCTTCTCTTTCTTTCTTTCTTTCTTTCTTTCTTTCTTTCGTTCCTTTATTTTTAACCTGTTTTTAAAGGTGAACCAAAGGAGTAACCAAGGGTTGGGTATATAGCTCTCACTGTCATTAGCGTGTTCGTCTGGCATGCACAATGCTCTACCTTTAATCTTCAAGCATTAATCCAGGTGTGGTGGCATATGACTGTGACCCCAGCACCAGGCAGGTGGAGGCAGGAAGATCAGGAGGATCAGGATTTCAAGGTTAGCTTCAGCTACATGGTAAGTCTGAGGACAGCCTGAACTGTAAAAGACTTGTCTCAGGGCCAAAGGGGCCAGGCAAGGTCAGAGAAGGCAGGGTCAACCTACAGAGTCTACTTCTAAACAGTTTGACTTTGCCAGCAGAGGAAGCACCACAGCTCAGTACAGGACAGCCTTGCCTGCTCATTAGCCACCTCCACAGAACCACAGGCCTCCCCCAGAAGCCCCACAGTTAATACAAGTGGATCATGGTGGCAGTGTGGCTCAGTGGCACGGCTCGTGCCCTGGGTATATCTTGGCACCAAAAAAAAAAAAAATCATGAAACTAAAAATAGTTGAAATGTATTTAAGTTGTGGCTGGGATTCTATGTGTTCAGATAGTTTGCTTGCCCTGTTGCTTTGGGCTTGGGGTGGGGCAACAACACAGGCAGAGACAAGTCCACCTTCTGGTGACTGAGAAGAAATGAACAAGAGCAATGGACCGGATTCCACAGCCCAAGACGGGAAGGGGCAGGACCTGAACAGCCCGAGACAGGAAGGACCAAGATCCAAACAGCTCTTCAAAGGCCCAGTAGACTAACAGTAGACCTAATGGGTCTCGAGCTGGTGACCAAGTCTTTAGCATTTGAGCCTGCAGAGGCCACTTGTAAGAAATTTAGCATCTTTGGTGTGAGCCTGTCTCACTCCTTCACTGTCCATGAAACATTAGCTAAATTACCTCCCAGAGCCTGAGCTTCCTCATTCCAGACTGTTCAACTATGAGGCCTTTGAACTGGAATTTCCTAACTTGGTATTTAGGAATCTTTTTCAACACTATATGTCAGCTGGGAAACACTCAGGCCATCGGATGGCAAACTTTCTGGAAATGCAAATCTCAGCCACATCTGACTCTGGAATCAGCCACTCAGAGTTGTAAAGGACAACAATGAAAGTCCATTAAAGGGAAGTTGTTGCCTCCAGTAATGGAATCTGCCTCTGTATCTTACTTATATCCTCCCTTAAGAGTGAATCTAGCAGCTGGGTAGTGCTGCTGTGAGTTCAAGGCCAGCCTGGTCTATAGAGTGAGTTCCAGGACAGCCCAGGCTGCACAGAGAGACCCTATCTTGGGGAGGGAAAAAAAAGAGTGAATCTACCTGGTGGTGATGATGGTAGCATTTGTGTTTAATCTCAGCACTCAAGAGGCAGAGGAAGCCTGCCTGGTCTGCATGGCAAATTGCAGGCCAGTTTCTACTGCAGAGTGACACCCTTTCTCAAAACCATTATCACCATCACCATCACCAACAACATAAACATCTCATCAACATTATCATTATCTTCAACGTCATTGTCAACGTCATCATTGTCATCATCACCATCATCATCGTCTTCAACATCATCATCTAGTTGAGCTGGCCAATCACCTGGCCAAGGGAACATACATCCTTCTGGAAGGCAGATCCACCTTAAGCCATGCTAAAGAGATAGATGGAATAAATATCCATTGAGTGAGATAATGTACTTTTCCTTCCCAGAATTCCTGCGACACGGCAGTCTGTTATAGAGCTGCTGGCTAAGCCTTGTAAGTCTGTCCACTTCTCTGAACTACTCAGAGAAGAATAACTACTCCCCTCACATTTGGGGGTTCACACTCTCTAAGGCCTCTCCCTACCATGTGGTTGCCTGTCTTGTCGCTGGACTCCATGTTATCCAAAACAGCTTGGGCTTTTCACCTCCTCCTCTGCATTCTCCTCCTCTAAGGTGCTGCTCAGATACAGAGTTTGCTGCCCTGGAGTCTGTTCTTAAATTCTTTTATTAAGAGATGAAGTACCTCAAGAGGGGCCCTGATTTCTCTAGTGTTGTGTTTTAGCGACAGAGAGAGAATCGTAGTGCAATTGTCCTTCAGACAGTACAGCTGGTGTCTGAAGTGAGATGCTTCAGCATTGCCAGACAAGTTTTCCTAGGTGAGTGTCCTAGTTAATTAAGGTTTCTATTGCTGTGAAGAGGCACCATGGCCATGGCAACTCTTATAAAGGAAAAATATTTAACTGGGTCTCACTTACAGTTCAGAGGTTCAGTCCGCTATTATCAGAGTGGGGAGCATGGCCCATGGTGCTGGAGCTGAGAGTCCTTCATATTGCAGACAATAGACAACTGAGACACTGGGTGGTATCTTCAGCATAGGAAAACTCAAATCCCACCCACCCCACCCCCAGTGACAACACTTCTTCCAACAAGGCCACACCTATTCCAACAAAGCCACACCTCCTAATAGTGCTACTCCTTTTGGGGGCTGTTACAATAAATCTTTCTGCCAAAAGCCACTGAGCCCCACCGCCACGTGTACGCTTTACGCAAGCTGCCCGCCCTAGTTAGGCCCAAATGAATACACAGAAACTTGTATTAGGTACAAAGCTGCTTGGCCAATGACTAGGATTCTCATCTGCTAGCTCAGTCTTAATTATCATACATCTATATATTTTATAAGACTTAACTTATCGGACGCCTTATTGGCGTCCCTCCTTGCTGGTGAATCACATCCTGCCACTGGAGGAGGCAAACGGGATAAAGGGAACGCTTCCTGTTTCTCCTTCGCTTAAATATGGGTCTCCTTGCTATGTCACTTCCTGCCTGGATCACACTTCTCTGCTACATTTCCCAGAATCCTCTTTGACTCCTAGTCCTGTCTACTTGCTGTCTCATTGGCCAAACAGTATTTTACTTAACAATCAATAAGATAAACATACACAGAAGTACTTCCCCCATCAGGAGGCTATTTTCTTTCCAACCACCACAGTGAGGGAAGGTCTTACATGGCAAGGAAGCAAGCTTACTTAACATGTGACCTGTGTTATGCCATCAAGGCAGGGGACTGGGGGCACATGTAACTTAGTCTACATGAAGGCATTCTCTCTTTCTCTGGGTATAGGACTAAGGGGCTTAATGTGCAGTCTATACAAGATGACAGTGGTCAGAGTTACCAATAACCTCCCGGGGAACAAAGAAGCTGGTGTTCCCACCCTGCTTGCAACCCTCTCTGGTTAGGACCTCATTACTTAAAGGGCCTGGATTCTCAGGCAGGGGCTTCCCAACCACACAAGACTAAGAACTGTGGCCTGGAGCAGTAGACACTGCTGTACTGATCCCCAAAGGCCTTGATAATATGCCAGGAGCCAGCTGAAGGGAAAGCAGAAGAGACTGTGTTTAAGGCACCTCCTAGTTGACTGACACATTGTCAGCAGTGTGGGCCTGGAAGACACCAGAGTCATTCAGTGTAATGGTCCTCACCCTTCATGGCCACCTCAGGCCAACATCAGAGATTATAGACACTGCTACACATACCCCTGTGGTGTGGAGGCTCGGGAGAGTTGCCCAGAAGCCTCTGCCTGGTGGAGTGAGGTTGGAAAGGAGAGTGCCATGGTGTAACCCCGACCTCCCTCCTTTGTGATTGGACAGGGTGGTGGTGACGATAGCTTTCAAGGCCCGCCCTTGCCCTCATTTCACACTTGCTCTGTTCCCTCCTCCTGGAAGAAGGTGGCCAGTGCCTTCTACAATCTTTTCTGTTTTTGTTTTGTTTTTGGAGGTGGGGGGCAGGTTTGGAGACAGGGTTTCTCTGTGGCTTTGGAGCCTGTCCTGGAACTAGCTCTTGTAGACCAGGCTGGTCTTGAACTCACAGAAATCTGCCTGCCTCTGCCTCCTGAGTGTTGGGATTAAAGGCGTGTGACCCCAGCCACCACTGCCCGGCTCTGTTTTATTTATTCCACGTGTGTGCCTGCAGAGGTCAGAAGAGGGCAGCAGAGTTCCAGATGGTTGTAAGCCACCATGTTGGTGCTGGGAATTGAACCTGAGTCCTCTAGAAGAGCAATCAGTGTTCTTAACCGCTGAGCCATCTCTATAGCGCTTCTGTTTTGTTTTTTTAATCAGGGTCTACTCTGTAAGTCCAGGCTGTCCTGGAACTCACTATATACACCAGGCTGGCCTTGAGCTCATGAAAATGCTGCTACCTCATCCTCAAAGTGCTGCAGTCAGCACCCACTTCAGAATTCATTTTAGGCCAAAGTTGACTTCTATGGTACTGGGGACCAAGCCTAAGGATGCACATGCCAGGCAAGTGCTCAGTCACTGAGCTGCACATGCACGGACCTTCAGAGAACATTTTTAACATGGGGGTGGACAGACAGAATGCCCTCAAATGATTATTTTAACCCCCTAAGTTCTCGTCCCCTCTTTGTCACTCTCTCCAGGTATCTGGCCTCTGCAAGAATATGTTCAGAGAAATTTTGATTTCACACACTGGACATTTCCAGAAAAGGGAAACACAGACCCTGTCGTCATCCAGAGCAGGCACTTGACAAGCCTATGCCCCATGCATCCCTGGTTCCCAGGCTCCAAGCTTGCTTCCCTGGTGCAGCCCCTGCCAAGGAGGCTCTTCCTGAAGGGAGAGGCAGCCTTTCTGGGTTTTAATGAGATCATTTATTGTCTTCTTGCTCTGACGAAGACAGTAAATGTGACGGGTGAAGTATAAAGAATAATTAGTCCCAGAGGTGAATCCGTCCCCTGCAGTCCATGTTTCCCCTCAGCCTGTTGAAAAGTTGACTGCTTCCAGATGCTCCTGATTTCAACGGTGAGCCAAGTCGGTTCTTTTGGGCGGCAGACCTGTCAGGGAAAGCTGGCTTCTGAGAAGAGAGGCTTAACGGGTTCCTGAAGGGTCTGCTGAGGAGGAAACAGGGCTGAGGTGAAGCCCTGCAGGCCTCGACCCCATGGGGAGGCAGAGGAAGGCCAGGTCAGCCTAATTAGCTGTTAAGGAATCTGGCCGTCTGGACAGGAGACTGTGAAGAATGCTCTCCTCAATCCCACTAGGCTTCCAGCAGAGCCAGCCCAGTTAGGGACTTCCTGCTTCCCCAGAACTCTACCCCACCACATCTGGAGCTGCTGATGGAAACTCTTTGATAAGCATCTGCCACTCCCACTTCAGAGACAAGCTCTTTTGTCCCTGTCAGTTGCCTGGTGGCCAGGAAAGAATCCTAAGAGCCAGGAGTCCTCAGAGACTGCTCAGCCCAGCCTGTGACATGGAGGATGAAAACTGAGTGTGTGCCAGGGACCCCCTTTTATCTCTGCTGTCCACTCTCTAGAGCTGGAGTCCAAGGAGGGAACACGTGGCCACATATTCCAGATGTGGTGCTTCAGGGGCCTCCGGGATGCCAGGGCCTGCCATCTCGCTTGGCAGGAGGAGCCAAAACACCTGCATAGCAAATGTCTATGAAGAGGGACTGACTATAGGTGGAGGCAGGCCTCGGTCTACAAGCCTGGGAGGAGGACTGCAGCAGGGGTGTACCAAACCCACAGGAGGCACAGTCCACCATCAGGGACAGCCCCCCCCCCCTACCCCAGACAGGGAGGACAGGGATCAGAGGACAAGGCCTGAGTTTACAAAGGCTGTTCCTCTGCTTCCCCACACTTAACGCGTGCTTTGCCCTCCACAGTTTCCAGCTGGGGTTTGAAAGTCTCCAAACAAGCACACTACAGCAGGACTGACGCAACCACAGTGCCCACGGCGCCCATAGCAGTTTTGGAAGCCCACGAAGTGTCTCTCTCTCTCTCTCTCTCTCTCTCTCTCTCTCTCTCTCTCTCTCTCTCCCTCCCTCCCTCCCTCCCTTCCTTCCTTTCTTCCTTTCTTTTTTGGTTTTCAGTTTTTTGGTTTTTTTTTTTTTTTTTTTAAGACAAGATTCTCTGTGTAGCCCTGGCTGTCCTGGCTCTCACTCTGTAGACCAGGCTGGCCTCAAACTCACAAAGATCCTCCTGCCTCTGCCTCCTGAGTGCTGGGGGTTAAGGCATGTGACACCACCACGCAGTTTGATTTCTTTTTAGAAACAGATATGAAAAGGCATTTCGAATCCAAAATGCTTTAATGATAATATCAATAGAGTCACCTTTACAGTTATAACATGTTTAGTATTTGCTACATTCTTATGGGGGAGTATTTTATTTCTATTGGCTTATACTTCAGGCTGTCCAGAAATTTACAACATAACCCAGGTTGATCTCAAACTTGTAACAATAAGTTTTTATTCCATCTGCCCAAGACCCGCCGCCACGTGGGCACCCAAAATAACCCAGAGTCTTATATTAGTTCACAATGCTGCTGGCCAATTGACTAGGATTTCTTATATGCTAGCTCAGTCTTAATTATCATAAATCTATATATTGTATAAGACTTACCTTATTGAGGACACCTTCCACTGACGTCCTCTTCCTGGAATCACATGGCAGCTCTGTAGAAAAGAGAGCAGGAGGAAGAGGAAGAACAAGAGGACGATTTCCTTCTTGTCCCTGCTTATATTCTGAGTCTGCCTACTATGTCACTTCCTGCTGGATCTCTTTACTACATTTCCCAGAATCCTCCTTGACTGCTAGTCCCACCTATCTTGCTTTCCTATTGGTCAACAGTACTTTATTTATCAACCAATAGGACAAACATATACACATAAGGAACTCTCCCATCACAAACTGGCAGCAATTCTCCTGCCCTAGCCTTCAGCATGCTGGGATTACAGGGGTGATAATCGGCTATGCCTGGCTTATGCAATGCTGGTGTTATGGCCAAATTCTGAACCACAAAGTCACCAAGAGACCCGTTCCAATGCAAAAGCAGAGTCTGATGCAAAAGCAAAGAGCCTTTTATTATTTAATGAGTTAACTTGGGTCTTCTGTCCCTCCAACATGATGGGAGGGAGCAAGAAGGACCCTGGGGAACCAAGAGGTATAGAGGAGTGGATTTATTGGGTTGCAAGGGAGAGTATCTAGGGGTACACAACAATCTCAAGATTGGTGTGCTTCAGAGCTTGAGCAACCTGTCCTGTGTTGATTGGTTAACTGGTTGCTATGGCCTATAGCCCTCCCAGGGTGGTTGTTATGCTCTGTAGCCACTGTTACCGTAAAGCACATACAGAACCCGCCAGCTAACTTCTGATGTTTCTTGTCACATAGATGGTATCTGACCTCCTAGTGACTAGGACAGGTTCATCAAGGTCGGAAACTCAGCAACATGTGCTGAGTCAGAGGCCTACATTTTACTGGTTCTTTTCTGCAGCCTGTCATGGCTGCCAAAGCAGGGGGCTGGGTGAGGGTTCAGTCCCTTCAACTTTGTATCCTAAGCAGTTTTGGAACTCAGAGAACTGTCAGCAATCCTCTTGCTTCAGTCTCCCAAGGGCTGGGATTACAGGTGTGGACACACCTGCCTTGCTGTGGTCTTGTTTTCCATGAAGGGACTCACAGTCACAAAGTCAAAATTGCCTGGGAAGTCACTGCAGGGCCTTAGGGAGGAAGCCACGCTTAGCATCTTACTCTATCTGAATCTTGGACCTGCTTTTACTTTTATCCTTGCCAATGTAGCAGGTACAGAGACAGGCTCAGGCAGGCAAAGTCACTTGCTGAAGGCCCAGCTCCCTGGCTGTGGAATCTGGTCCCAGCCAAGCTGTCTGACTCCACCACTCTCTGCAGAAACTTGAAGGACTCAGGGGTGGCAAGAATGGGGCCAGAAAGGCCCTGAAGCTCCACAGCCCAGCATCTGCAAGCGCCTCGTTGTGCAACTCTGAGTATTCTCAGAGCTATGCCGTCTGCCTCCACCAGATGCGAGTTTGTGGCTTTCCTCCTTGGCTCCCTTTCCCAGGTTTTCATTCCCTTTATTCTGAAATGGGCTGAATTTTTTCCAGCAGGACCCAGGGTGGACACCCTGAAGTCAGTAGGGAGTCCAGAAGGAAGTGAAGGCTGGGAAGGGGGCCAGGAGAAGGGGGCCCAGCTGAATCACACAACACTCAACCCTTTATTACACGCATGTGGCCTGACCACGGTGGATGGGCTCCAGGAAACTCTGGAACCCTGACTGAGCCTCCCCAGGGCTGTCCAGGCCTGGATGCCTTCACACTAGCCAGGTTTATGTTTCTCGTCTCATAGCCGCAGAAAGCCATGAGCTGGGCAGAACAGACCCTTCCAGTCCCAGCAACACAGCAGACTTGACCTTGTGACCTTGCCTGCAACCCCAAATCTTTCTAGTTTGTAGTTCTCTGAGCTGGAGATTGGGGGGCGGGGGGGGGGTGGACAACTGTTGCAGGTCAGGAAAGTCACAAACAGAAAGCCTATGCTTCAGGTTATTGACAGCAGCCATACAGCATGCTGGGAAAAGCAGCTTCCAATCTCCAAACCACTGAGACCAACCTGGGAGCTGTCCCCTATATACTGGTCATTAGGAACTATCTGTCTTTATTGGACAGACTCTCTGTTCATTTCCTACAGGGATCTCCAGGAAAAGGCAGGCAGGACTTTTGAAGTGTTCTTTAGCACAGGCCCACAGAGGTCTGCAGTAAGATAGGGCACCCCTCTTGGGACAAATGAGTCTGGAGTCTGACCCAGCCCTGTAGCCAACCCCAAGGAGACCCAGATGGAGGCCAGAGCTTGCCATGGCCCAACCTGCAAAGGATACACAGGCTGGCAGTCCCCAGAAGCCAGAACTGAAATCTGATCATGGAATGTCTGGGACAGGTCTCAGGCCCTGTGGCTGGGCCACCAGTGTCAGAAATAAAGGCTGCAGGACCCATGCTGGGCCCCAGAGGGATGGATTATTTGTGAGCTGGAGCAGGGGGGTAGCCAAAGCAGGCAGGGTAACTGATTCAGAATAGGTGAAGTGGAGGAATAGGTACCCACATACTTGACAGCTCTAGGTGCCCCACCCCCAAACTGCGGGTGGTCATGCTAAGCTCTGTTCAAGAGGAAGCTAATTACTGCAGCCGAGGAGAATGGGATAAAAGCAAGGAGCGGGACCCACACACACCAGGCCTGGAGTCTTGCTATTTGCTGCTAATTTAATATAATTATATTACCTAATACAGAAACCACTTTCAGAACCGAGGCTGGCTCTCTGCTCCATCTAGGCGCTTCTGATGGGTTAAAGGCAACATCTTGGTTTAATTCCCTCCTTTTTTTTTTTTTTTTTTTTTTTGCCACTCTCCACCCGCCCCCACCCCCCTCCCCACCAGCTACAAATGTCAGAGATGAATTATCGAAACCAGATGTGAGGTTTTGGTGCCCGTTTTCAGGATAACAGATGCCTTATACTAATAATGTACAGTTGTGACAGGAAATACGGTTTAGAGTCCTGGAAAAACATGAAAGCTAATTCCATTACCCCTTTTCATGGTACCTACCTCTTCTCAAATGCTCGACTGGTTTGGATTATAGTGAAATTCTAGAGGAAAACCAGTTTGGTCTGCAGTGGTAACTTGGCTCTCTCCTCCCCACTTTTCCCTGGTGGGGCACCCATCTTTCCAGGCACCTGCAGACCTATATTCTCTCTCTCAATAATGCAAACATTATTGAGAATATCAGGCCTCAGGGAAAGCGCCACCAAGGCTTAGGGACATGAAGCTTTGCACTGTTGCTGGGCACAGGTCCCTTAACCCTGCTTACATCTCACCTGGAGCAAAAGAAAACAATAAAACATTTTTATGCTCAAAGAACCAGATAAACCCTGGAAATTGTTCTCGAGAGAGGGATTATTAGGGGCTAAGTGCGATGTTTTCCAGAACTGGGGGCGTAATACGCACAAAGCCAAATGAATGCACAGTTTGTTATCCATATTTCATCACCTGATGCACTGAAGCAAGTGGCTTTTCTCCAGGAGCAGACAAGCCACTAAAATAGCTGTAACACACCCATCGACGGCTATGCCATTGAGGGAAGTCTGCACTTGCCCTGTCTCACACAGGCAGGCTCACTTGGGAGGAGCCACCAGTGGTTCCCGCCCTGCCCCTCTTAGGGATGGAGTCCCAGCCCTTTTGTCCAGCGCACCAGTGCCTACCTGCATATGCCTCCTTGATTCTATATTGTTGTGTGATGTTTTACTCTTTTGGCTTTTGGAGGGCCCACCACCCAGCTTCCAAATAAATACACAGAGGCTTATTCTTAGTTATGAATACCAAACCTTAGCTCGTCTTGTTTCTTGCCAGCTTTTCTTAACTTTAAATTATTCCATCTATCTTTGGCCTCTGGGCTTTATCTTTCTCCTCTGTAAATCTTACTTTCACTCTTACTCCCTGGCTGGCTGGGTGGCTGGGTGGCTGGGTGGCTGGGTGGCTGGGTGGCTGGGTGGCTGGGTGGCTGGGTGGCTGGGTGGCTGGCTGGGGGCTGGCTGGGTGGCTGGCCCCTGATGTCCTCCTCTTCTTGCCCTCTTGCAGTTCCTCCTTTCTGGGTTCTCCTTCTGTTTAGTCTCTCTGCCTGCCAGCCCCACCTATTCTTGCTCCTGCCTTGCTGTTGGCCATTCAGCTCTTTATTAGAACATCAAGTGTTCTAGGCAGGCAAAGAACCACAGCTTCACAGAGTTAAGCAAATGCAGCATAAACAAAAGTCGCACACCTTAAGATAATATTCTACCACACTTTATCTATGAAGAAACCAGCCAGCTACAGACAAGGACGTCTAAGTACCCCGAGCCTGTGTGTATCAAAGGCTTCTCCATCTCAGATAAAGAAGGAAGAAAGGATAGCTAATAGTTCAGCAAAGTAGAACAACAACAACAAAATCCATGGTGCCTAAAGAGGAGGCAGGGTTGGGGTGGTGTGCATGGCTCCACTTTCACCTACTCGGCAATCAGTTCTTCAGGGGTCAAGCACACTGGCTGCTCTTGCCCAAGGATCCAGGTTTGGTTCCCGGCACCTTGACACACACACACACACACACACACACACAATAAACATACATACATGCAGGCAAATGACACACATAAAGTAAAAAAAAAAAACTAAAAATTTTCATAAAATAAAATAGGACTGAATGTTTATTGAGGTCTTCCTCCTTCCCAGCCCTTTCCGCCGCCCTGCCTGAGTCACACTCCTGACTATTTGATAATGTGCAATAGTTGGATTCCTAGCTCATGGAGGAAAAGACGGGACCATAGGAATGTAGGGTAACCTGCTGGAGGCCACAGTTAGTGGCAGAGTCAACATTCAAAAGTAAGTCTGATTTCAAAGACATGTGTTTTTCTCTGTTTGTTTGTTTGTTGACAACTGTACTGTGAATTACAGGCAAATCCAAGTTCTGCCAGTCTTTTGACAAACTTTTTTATTTTTATTTTTTGCAGGCAAGGTGTAAAGTTAATGACTAGATATATTAACAAAAAGTTTGCCTTGGTACTGTTTTGTGTGGTTAATACTGATGCTGAGTTTGAGCCCCAGAACCCACTAGAAGAAGCTGGACATGGTTTGTGTACAGTTGCAATCCCAGTGCCGCGGAAGAGACAGGCCAATCCATGGGGCTTCCTGGCCAGCACCCAGCTACTTGGTAAGTTGAAGGTAAGTAAGAGATCCTGTCTCAGAAACATGGAAAGTGGCTCGTGAGGAAACACATCCAGGGCTGACCCCTGGGCCTCCATATGCTCACACAAGCACACACCCACCTCCATATAAGCAAGAATTAAGTCTTAGCTTTGTGCCCTAACTTTAGCCCTCACCCCCATGAAACAAAAACACTGAGTCTCTTTGTCTTCACTTTCTCTACCTCTAAGGCTGACACCACAACATTTCACCACTTGTGACGATCGTAGAAATAATGACTCTCTGAATCTTCATTTGTTCACATAGCTATGTGACTGTGAATTCACCTTATCGGTCTGAACTATAAGACCATAAGGATGTACTAAAGATTATTTCCGTCTTTCTGCTCTGGATGCTGCAGTATATGAAGAGTATATGACGTGGTTCACAGGGGCGAGCTGGGAAAGCTGAGGGGGTGCCTTCCCAGAAGGACAACTGACTGTGTGATCACACATGTGTGTGGTGGAACGGCACAGCACCAGTGAATGGGGTGGGGCAGGGAGACGCTGCTTTGCCATACAGCTTGGAGGAATTTCTGTGAGGTGCCGATGAGAAAGGCAAGATATGGAAACGGTGCATAAATGATCCCATATTTGCAAAATAACCAGCTGCAGCTCTTTCCCAGAATGTGTATAGGTCCATATTCTACAGAGAATTACAGGACAAGGAAATAACATAGAAAAAAATCCGTATTAGCAGATTAAGGCAGATAAAATACGGGACTAATTTGGATCATTGTAAAGAATGTTGGGAAAGACTGTCCTTGAAAATAACAAGACAGTATGTATTTTCTCAACACATGAAATTGGGTAGAGATACCCACCAGTGGGGGTGGTGGTTAATCTTCATTGTCGACTGTCTTAATTTGGGTCTCTATCACCATGAGAAGACATCATGACCATGCAACTCTTATAAAGGAAAACATTTAATTGGGGATGACTTACAGTTTCAAAGGTTTAATCCATTATCGTCATGGTGGTAAGCAAGGGGGGATGCAGGCAGACGTGGTGCTGGAGAGGTAGCTGAGAGCCCTACATCTTGGTCTGCAGGCAGCAGAAGGAAAAACTGTCACACTGGCCAGACTTGAACTTCTAAGACTCCAAACCCTGCCTCCACGGTGACACACTTCCTCCAACAAGGCCACTCCTCCTAATAGTGCCACTTCCTACGGCCAAGCATCCAAACGAACACACGAGTCTATGGGAGCCATACCTATTCAAACCACCACATCAACTTAATTGGATTAACAAACACCCAGAGCATGAGTGAGGCACACTTGGAGTGTATCTGTGAGGGCGCTTCCAGAAAGAATTAACCAAGCAGAGCGAGGAAAGACACCCATCCTGAATGAGGTGGCACCAACCGTTGACTGGGGTCCTTGAGCAAAAATGGAGCAGGCATCATCGTTCATTTCTTCCTGCTTCCTGACCCATGAAGATGCGCGTGGGCTACGGGGCGCTCCTGCTGCCGCACCTTCCCAGCCATGATGGTATGCATGGTCAGACCTTCAAATCCCGAGTGAAAATGGACCTTTCTTCCCTTACGCTGCTTCTCATCCAGTATTTGGTTATCACAACTGGAAGGCAACTAATAGAGAGAATTAGTACTGTGCAGTGGGGGCCTACAGTGACTACCTGACTGCGTGGTTCACGGCTTCTAGAACCAGTCTGCGGAAGTGATACCGAAGTGTTTGGAGCTTTGGGCTTGAGAAGACCCAGATGCTGTTAGCAGAGCTTACTTGGCTATTCTGGTGGAAATCCAGAATACTGAGAGAAATACAGACAGCAGACGGTGCTCATGAGGTTTCAGAAGGGAGCAGGGCCTCTAGGGAGAGCTGCCATAGCAGCTATGCTTTGAATCCTAACAGGATTTAGCTGAGTCCTAGTTAGGGCTACTATTTCTATGCTGAAACACCATAACCAAAAGAAACTTGGGGAGTAAAGGGATCATTTGACTGATACTTCTACATTGTAATCCATCGTTGAAGGGAGTCAGGGCAGGAATTCAAACAGCAGGAACCTGAAAGTAGGGACTGATGCAGAGGCCATGGAGGGGTGCTGCTTGCTGGCTTGCTCTCCATGGCTTGCTCAACCTGCATTTTTATGGAGCACAAGACCAGGTTTGTTACCACCCACAATGGGCTGGGCCCTCACCCATCAGTTACGAATCAGGAAAATGCCCTACAGGCTTGCCTACAGCCCAGTCTCTTTTTTTATTTTTTTAATATTTATTTATTTATTTATTTTTCGAGACAGGGTTTCTCTGTGTAGCTTTGGAGCCTATCCTGGTGCTCGCTCTGGAGACCAGGCTGGCCTCGAACTCACAGACATACGCCTGCCTCTGCCTCCTGAGTGCTGGGATTAAAGGCGTGCTCCACCAATGTCTGGCTACAGCCCAGTCTTATGGAGGCATTTTCTCAATTGAAGCTCCGCCCTCTCAGATGACTTTAGTTTGTGTCATGTTGATGCAAAACTGGCCAGCCCAGCTGTGCTTTGTCCCATTCCTGAAAACTTCGGGTAATATGAGTAGGAAGTTTCAAGCGAGCATGATGTCCAGGCTGTGGCATGGTTACTGTTTGTTGATTTCCCCAGACTTACAGTGTAAGATTGGGAAACAAGGCAGAAAGATGTGAAAAGGGGAGCTTGAAGTGGTCAAGACTAAGCGTGGGTTCAGACAAAGTGGCCATAATTGTTGAAGAGGTTAGAGCCATTAAGGAGAAACCTCACACTTTGCACCAGGACAAAGGGAAAGGTACCCTGAGGGGACAACTCCAGCTTCATCTACTAAAGGCTCAGTGTGGAGAAGGGCAGAGCCACTTGAAAGCCTCTCACTGGGCAAGCCAGTGCCTAAACCCAGAGATTTCCAGTCACTCATGTCAAGCAGGACCGCCTAGGGGAATAGTTTCCCATGTGCAGCCAGCCAGTTCCTCAGGAAAACACCACAGCTGTGGTTCAGGAGGGCCAGGCTGCCTTTTGAGCTTGGTGCTTGTTTTGAAGGCATGCCACCGCAGGAGTAAGGGGATCCTGGAGGCTTACATCAAGATGACAGAGAGCCTCAGAGGTCAAGTCATGTGTAGCAGGAGCTTTTCGACAGGGCTGTGCTTGAAGCTGTGAGGATGACACCTAAGTGTTAGTGGAGACCCCAGAATATTGGCAATGCCAAAGCTTGGGACATCCACTGAAGAAAGCTGTAGGCATTAACGGCAGCAGGCCCAAGAGAGAGGCCATGTATGCTGCAAGCTATAGAACTGGAGGCGCACAGCAATCAAGCCCATCAGAGCCCAGAGGGTTCCAGGTCAAACTCCAGGTCCCAGACAAGGAGGTGCTGGGCTGGTGTCTGCCCTGTTGACTTTTGTTTTTGCTTTAGTTTGAGTCATCCTTGCTGTGACTCACTCCTCCTTCTTAGAGTAGGAATGTTTCCTATGCCACTAGACGTTGGACCTTCATAACTTGTTTTATTTTATTTTGCAAGGACTATAAATCAAGAAATGGGGTCTCAGAAAAGACTTCTGAACGCTGCTGGGACTGGTGAAGCTTTTCATGCTTTCACAGAGAACTGAACTCATTTTGAGTTATGAGACGACATGGACCTTTGGGGATGTGATTAGGTGTCATTTGATCAGGAGTGAACATGCAATAATCTTCATTGACAACTTGGTTGAATTAAAAAAAAATACCAAGGAGTCAAGCCTTAGATAGAGTGTGTCTGTAGAAGAATTTCCAGACAGGGCTAAGGCTAACTGGGTGGGAAAGATTTTTTTTTTTAAGATTTTATTTATTTATTATGTATACAATATTCTGCTTCCATGTATATCTGCACACCAGAAGAGGGCACCAGATCTCACAACGGATGGCTGTGAGCCACCATGTGGTTGCTGGGAATTGAACTCAGACCTCTGGAAGAGCAGCTAGTTCTCTTAACCTCTGAGCCATCTGTCCAGCCCCGGGAAAGATCTTTCTTATATTGGTGTTTTATACTGATTTTAAAAGTAGACAAAAAACAAACAAACCCGAGTGGCAGCATTTTTTTCTTTCTGGCCCTGACCTATGAGGATGTGAACAGTCTTGTGTTCTACCACAGCCAAGAGTGACTCCCTCGATGTGTTTTTCCTGCTATAATGGACACTATTCTTAAACTGTGTGTTCAATCAAACAAGCCCACCCTCCACCAGTTGCTTCTGGTTGGGGGGGGGAATCTAGTTGCAACAATAAGAAAAGTAAGTAATGCAGTACTTGTGTTTTATTTGTTTATTCAAAGAGTTGCTTGTTAGTTACTTAAAAGAAAAGACCCGATGGCTCATAACTGTCATCCCAACATTTGAGAGGCTGAGACAGGGGAATAGCTTGAGTGGATCTCAAACAGAAGATTGTATAGTGAGTTCCAGGTTAGCCTGGACTATAGTGTGAGAGTCTGCCTCAAAAGACAAAAAATAATAATTGCTTCAATTAGACCCGGGCCTGGATGCAAGTGGTTTCTTTCATAGCACCGTCCTCCTGGGGTGCCTAACCCCATGGACACGAGGTCAGTGGACACTTACTAATGTAAAAAAGTTCTCTACAGTATCTTAATTATGTGCCACCTTTAACCATGTTTGTGCTGTCTTTTGTGTCTACAGACTTTTCCTGATATCACCACCTACCCAACATGGTTTGTATTCAGCACATTCATGCAGAAGAGCTGTGTGCAGTCAGGCCGGGAGTCTTCAGGGAGCCAGACAAACTCAGAGAAAGTTGAGCCTGATGTTACCCTCTTAGGACAATGATTTCAAAAATAATGGGTAAAATATAGGAACAGTAGGTGATGTAGAGAGACTCAGTACTGTAATCAAGAGGGCGGGGTGTGTGTGTGAGGAGGTACACATGCAGGAGACAGCGGAAAAAGCTCATATCCGTCAGGAGGATGAATGATTTGGCAGGTGGGAGAGGGTCACAGCTATTCTGCCCCACCCATCCCTCGGCCTCTCACCCAGTTCAAACCATTGAGGCCCCCAGCCTCTACAGTCCTAGCCCCTCCCGGGCTTGTCTCTTGCTTTCCGTGGTTGATTTTCCACACAGGCAGCCCTCTCAAATGCAAATGAGATCATGTTAGAACACCACAAAAGCCTCCTGGAGTTTGTGTGTTGTTCTTCACCACCAGCCATCTCCCTGACCTCAGGGCCCCTTGCCTCTGGCCTCCTCCATCCTTGCACAAGCCAAGCTCACACCTTGCACACAGCTGCCTGGGCTGACTCCAAGGCCTGTGGCTCCCACAATGAACCATGATTCATACCGATTTTTTTCCCTCACATTCCACAGACAATCCATTGGCAAGTCCTGACATATGTCCCTGCTAAGGAGGCTAGCTCCTGAGCCAAGGGCTCTCTACTCTGAACCACCACTCTGCTTTGTCTGGATGGGCACAGACAGCCTGTTTGACATCCTGCACCACGAAGCTAAAAGAATCCTCTTTTTAAAATGTATTCTGACTGGAAGTGGAAGTTTGAGCCTTTAGTTCCAACACTCAGGAGGCAAGAGGATCACAGCAAGCTCCAAGCCAGTCTGGACAACCTAGTGATAAGACCCTAAATGGAAATAAAAAGGACTGGTGAGATGGCTCAGCAGATAAAGGTGCTAGCTTGCCAAGCTTAATGCCCTGAGTTCAATTCCCATACCCCCTCCCCCATGGTGGAAGGAGAGAACTGACTCTAGCAAGCTGCCCTCTGATCTCTGCACACATGCTGAGACATGCATGTGCCCACAAACATACATACACACAAATAAATAAATGCAATAAAATTTTTAAATGAATAATGATGGGGGATGTTCCTCTGTATGCTGTGAATATGTTTCTCTTATTGGTTGATTAATAAAGCTGTTTCAGCCAACGGACAGGCAGGAGGTAGCCAAGCAGTAAGTATAGGTGGGGCTACCAGAGTAGGAGAATACTGGGAAAAGGAACCCAGAGAGTGAGTCTCAAAAAGACGCCATGTAGCTACTGAGAAGATAGGACTCCAAGCATTCTCCAATAAGCCAAGACCACGTGGAGATACATAGATTAACAGAAATGGGTTAATAATTAAGAGAGAGCTAGCCAATAAGACGCCTGAGCAATCCACCAAACAGTTTATAATTAATATAAGTCTCTGTGTGTATATTTGGGACTGAACAGCTGCAGGACCGGGCAGAAACTTCTATCTACAGAATAAAAAGATATGAAGTCCTGGGTTCAATACCTAATATTGCATAAAGAAACAATTCAGGGCTGGAGAGATGGCTCAGAGGTTAAGAGCACTGGCTGCTCCTCCAGAGCTCCTGAGTTCAATTCCCAGCAAACACATGGTGGCTCACAACCATCTATTATGAGATCTGGTGCCCTTTTCTAGTGTGCCAACAGAACACTGTATACATAATAAAATAAATCTTACAAAAAAATGAATTCAACCTATAAAAATATGTATTGATTTCGGCTACATGATAGGGTCTACTTTCATAGTATTCCACAAATAAAAGTGGGAGAAAAGATCTCCCTTTCCCAAAACCCTGGAAAAGAGACGGTAAAAAAGAAAATACATGCCTGCTTTGAACATACAAAGCAGGCATGTATTTAATTGGCCAATATTGTGAAAAGCATTTGTATGTATATTGGCCCTCTACTGTCGTCTCTAAAAGCGTGTTTTGAGCAGGGCATAGTGGGATGCATCGGGCATAGCAGCAGGCGTCAGTAATCCCAGCAACTGAGAAGCTTGCTTGGGCAGGAATATCAGGGTTCAACCTTGCCCCGGCCAACAGAGAAGGTTCTTAATTTAAAACAGAAGCTAAGCCATGGGTACTGTCTCATAACTATATTCCCAGACCTTGGGAGATGGAGGCAGGAAGATCAGGAGTTCAAGGACTGCCTGGGCTACACTGAACCCTGCGTGGTTTGAATAAAAAATGCCCCCCATATATGCAGGTATCTGAACACTCGGTCCCCAGTTGGTGGCGCCGTTTGAAGAGACTGTGGACTGTCTTTGAGTAAAGCCTTGATGACAGGGGCTGGAGGCGGGTCTTTGAGGATTTTTTACCTTGGAGTCACTTCCAGCTTGACCTTCTATTTGAATGAGGCTGAAGATGTGATCTCTCAGATTCCTGCTCCCCCCCCCCCATAATTATTCACACTAGCCCTGTGGAACCATAAGCCAAACCCACGTCTTCCATGTATTACTCTTAGTCCTGGAGTTTCATCACAGCAGCAAAAAGCAACTAATACAGAGCCCCTCCCTGCAAGAAAACAGAAAACAAATAACTTGGGCTCTCATCATAAGCCCTCATCATTTAAGACATTCTCCCAGAGCTGGGATGTTTGGTCCCCCGGCTGCTGGAAGGTGCCTTGATAGTGCACTGCCAACCAGCTTCAATAATTCGTGTGAACAAAACCTTTTCACCTGAGAAGGGAGGCCAGGAAGCTAGCTTTCAGGTGAAACAGGCAGAGATGCCCTCCTGACTCTGCGTGGTTCCCAAAAAGATTCCAGGGGAACTGCTACACACAATTGGGTAATTTTAACCATCATCAATCACAGTCTAATTTGCCCAGGTTTTGATTACAATGCCTCTCCAAGCTTCTTTAATTTTATACTGGCTGTTTGCCCCCAGCACCTGCAAGGTAAATATTGTGGTTCTTTTTTTTTTTTTTTTTTTCATTTTCTCAATGAACCTGGGTATATGCTCCCTGGAACAAACTAAAGGTTTTCGGAGTGAACGAACACAGGGTGCACAGAGGGTTGAGGGAGCAACCATTAAATATATGTTCTCTGACAAACTGAAATAAATATGTATGTATGTATGTATGTATGTATGTATGTATATATCTCAGTCAGGAAGTGGTGGCACACACCTTTAATCGCAGCACTTGGGAGGCAGAGGCAGGCAGATCTCCATGAGTTCGAGGCCAGCCTGAGGGAGTACCAGGAGAGGCTCCAAAGCTACACCGAGAAACTGTGTCTCAAAAAACAAAACAAAACAAAAACAAAAACAAAAACAAACAAAACAAACAACAACAACAACAAAAACAAAAGACCTTTCCAGGACTCCCAGGGGTGACTCGGCAGGTGCGGGTGCTCAATGCCAAAGTTGATAACCTGAGTTCAATCCCTAGAATCCATGTAATGGAGGGTGAGAATTTGTCTTCTGATCTCCACACAAATGCAATGATACACAGGCCCCCACACATACCTACACAGCCAAACATATATAAAGAAAACATTTCAAAATAGAAAGGAAACCCTTTAGCTCTTCACTGTCACTTTGGTGTGAGCAGTATTGATTGCCCCTTTTCTACAGCCAAAGGCTCCATGGCTTCCAGATTTTTTATTTTATTTTCAATGTCTCCTAATTAAAAAAAAAATCAGTTGCAGGATACAGCAACCATCATATTAATTTCAAACAGAAATTTATTTATTTATTTAGTTTTGGTTTTTTTGAGACAGAACTTCTCTGTGGTTTTGGAGGCAGTCCTGGAACTAGCTCTTGTAGACCAGGCTAGTCTTGAACTCACAGAGATCCGCCTGCTTTCAAATAGAAATATTATTAATTATCCGTAGCAGGATGACTAGAAAAGTATTGGCAAGATTGAAGCTGTGGATCCAGGCTATATGCCGACTGCAATGTTTCCCTGAACAACACAAGATTGGAGAGGAGGTAATGCCCCACACATAGGTGAGTTGAGTTAAAGCATCCAAGTAGGGGCTGGGGATGTAGTTCAGTTAAAGTGTTTTCTATCACGCATTAAGCCCCAACTTTAATCCTCAGAAACCCTGTAATCTTAGTACTTAGGAAGTTCAGGCAAGACCAGAAATTGAAGGTCATCCTCAGCTACATGAAAAGTTACAGGTCAGTCTGAACTAGAACCTTCTCTTTAAAAATAAATATGGGGATGGGGGTGTGAAGAAACGGCTCACCAGTTAAAAGCACTGGCTATTGAACTCCAGTGGACCAGAGTTCCATTTCCAGTATCCACACAGTTGCTCACAACCATCTGTGTTCCAGGAGGAAGCCAATGCCCTCTTCTGGCCTCTGAGAGCACTGCACACACATGGTACTCAGACATACACACAGGCAAAACCCCCATATACATAAAATAAAATAATGAAAAATTTTAAATACATGTGACCAGGTCCCTAGCTGTGACCAGAGCTCTAGCTAGATTCAAGAGTCAGGAATGTGTCTGAGTAGCTGCTCTATTCTCTAGTGGGTGCTCAAGAGCCGAAGCTGTAAGAAGAGGGGTCTGTTTCGGTTCATTAGCACATCTCACTGGCCATAAATCATATAAGAAGCCACACTCAGGAGGATGAAGTGATATTGAATGCCCAGTGGCCATACTGTCATCCACTGGGTGGCCAGTTCAGAGAGTGAAGAGCTCTCGCCTACACCCCTGGCATGGAGCATGAAACTCCCCCATGAATAGCAACCACCGGCTTTGAGAGGAAGGGGAACTGCAGGAGAAGGGCAGGCAGCCATGAGAGGAAGAAGTCTCCATCTCAAGTGGGCACCTGTGGCTTTGGATTAATTGTTGGTGATCACACTGGATGTCTTTAGCTAGTCTGTATGTGTGGTGTCCCCTGGGTGAGGTGAAACCCTGGTCCTCTTCACAGGGATCCCAAGTGTTCTCCCTTGGTAAGCCATTGTCTGCCACAATGAGTTTTAATTAAACATAAAACTTGACAAATGAAAAACAGGAAAAGATGAAGAAGGCTGAAGGACCATGGGTGAGCCCCACTCAGGAAGCACCCTGTGACATAAGTGTAATTGGAGAGCGTGTGTCTGAGGACAGTGCAAAGCAATTTGAATGACAGAAGACCCACAGAAGCTGGGCAGACTTGGGAGGCCACTCAGCTTCTCAGCTTGGTCTGGCCCCACCTCTCAGTTGGGGTCCTTGACAGATCAATGGCTGGCAGCCAACCAAGGTGGGCTCAGAATATCCACCCTGGATTAAGGCTGAGAATCAACAGGTAACAGCTGCTTGCTAAAATAAGAGCCACTCTAGGATGGGGGGTCAAAGTTGAACAGAGACTGGGGAGAAACTGTGGCTGGATCAAAGTGAGATTTAGCCTGGAGGAGTTATGGAGACATTAAAAGGCAGGAATTCCATGTGTAGGAAGTCCTTCACCCTGTCCTAAGAAACTCAACAACCTGGGTCAGAAGATTTGCCAGCTCCTCATACATCTGTATCTGCAGTGACTCTGGCCAGAGCAGGCTTCCAGGTCTTAGATAACTTGCTTTGTCTCTTCAGTGACCTTAGGGGCTTCTCCATCCTCCCTTGACCTCATGCAGGGCTTCTGGAGTTAAGGTCTATATCAGAATATGTGGGTGGAACTTCCTCTGACTCTCTGTACCCCAGACTCTTCACTCAAACATGGAGGGTATAAAACTACACATTTTCAAAGGTCAATGAAGGGTTAAATGAGATGTAATTAGATTATACACACAGTAATATAAATTACCTCACAGCAGCATTGGTGCTAAGTAAATATTGTCAACTTCTGTTATTCTGTTGTGACAAATTCTTTTTGGAAATTGGGGATCACAGACTATGTAGAGGCAGGCCATGATGGGGCTTGGGGCATATTGTAAGGCAATCAGGTGAAGAAATGACAGGTGAAGTAGCTAACAGCAAACCAGGGTATGAAATGGAGCCTAGAAGAGAGCAAAAGTCACTGGGTAGATACAGAAATATGGCTGGACCCAGCACAAGCTAGAACAGATCTAGGCGCCATATAAAGGCCAGAGTAATGGTGTCTCTGTTGCTCTTGCATAAAAATTCTGGGTCGTTGATTCAGGGTGGATCTACTGTGCTGGAGGTCTGGGTTTCTTCTGCCCTGTGAACCGTCTCATCTAGGGTGATTGCTCCACCTCCACCCAAAGCCTTCCAGCCAGTGGGAAAGAAGTAAGGCCATAGCAGTCACATGCTTTTCCTAAGACGCGGGCCACTTCCAGTCAGTCACACCCTGTGGGGCAACACTTAGGTACTTGCTCACTGAGCTGCACCCAGTGGGAGAAAGTGGTTCTCCCACTGTAGGGAGCACTGTTGACAGACTCACGTGTCTACTACACTGGGGTTAGTGTGTGCTTGCAGATCTAGTGGAACTTCCATTTCTAATGATCTCCAAAAGCCCTGGGCAATTCCGTACTACTTGTGACCAGTGTTCAAAGGCCAAATTGTACAAAGATGTGGACGCTGGAAGCTTCCCCACAAAGTGTTCACTACAGCCAAAATAACACAGCTTTACCACCATGGGTGGGAAAATGACTTCAGTTGTCCAATTCTGCTCCAGGAAAAAAAAAAAAAAATGTTGGAGTCTAATTAAGTCACACAGCCATTCAACAGACTTCCTCCTCTTGATCGATTCTGTTACCATTGAGGTTTGCTAAGCAGCTCACCTTTTCCAAGAAGGGATTTTTAAAAAGACCAAATATGCCAAGATTTTTTTTTAACTTTGACACAAATATTCTGTAGAGTTATTGTTGGATTCAGAGAAAGGTGCTGAGAGGCACTGAGAGTGATGAACAGACTGGAGCCGGGCCAGACGCTAGTGCTGTTTTCCACAGCTGAGGGGGCCTGGTGTCACTGCAAGCTCCCCAGCCCTCCTTCCCCCACCCCTGTTCTGTAGCTTAATAACCAAGATCTGGGCTTCTCCCTGACTGACAGAGATGAGTAGTTTCTTCACAGTGAATCCAGGTGCCCAGTGCTCAGGCCACTTCAGTTCAGCCTCCCAAGCACGCCCTCTCCCTGAAGCCATTGCCCGTCACACAGTCTTGAGTTCCTTGGGCACAGCATCATAGCAGAAGGAGGTGGGGTGGAGCGGGGTCGGGATGCTATGCACATCTGCAATCTCTGCACTTGAGAGGCTGGGGCAGAATCACTGCAAATTCAAGGCTATCCTGGGCTACTTGGAGAGTTCAAAGTCAACTCAGGCACTTATATAGAAAGACTTTGTGGAGAATGGGGCAGGGAGGAAGAAGAGGGAAAACTACAGACCAAAATCTTTTATAAACATCGTTGCAAAAATTCTTACTGTTGGAGGTGGTGGTGCACACCTTTAATCCTAGCTCTCTGGAGGCAGAGGCAGAGGCAGGTGGATGTCTGTGAGTTCAAGGCCAGCCTGGTCTACAGTGTGAATTCCAGGATAGCTAGGGCTGTTAGACTGAGAAACTCTGCCTCAAAAAAAAAAATCTTCCTTCCTTCCTTCCTTCCTTCCTTCCTTCCTCCCTTCCTTCCTTCCTTCCTTCCTTCCTTCCTTCCTTCCTTCTTTCCTTCCTCCCTTCCTCCCTTCTTCCTTCTCTCCCTCCCTCCCTCTTTTCTGTCATCCTGCATTAGCAAATGTAATTTTGCAACACAGGACAGAGAAAGGAAGCTCTCTTTTCTCTGAGATGGTTTCAGTTACCCTGGGGCTCTGGAATTTTCACAGAGATTTTAGAAACAACTTATCTAGTTCTACCAAAAGAAGCTTGATAATTAAAGACATTGGTTAAGAAAACTGATGGCCATGCTGTAGGAAAAATTTTTGACTTACTTCCCCATGTACATTCCCACTGGTTACGGGCCAAACAATGCCACTCTCTAGAACACATTACTTTATTGAAAAAAAAAGTAAATTACAAGAGAGAATGGAGTTAATTAAGGATCTGGAGATGGAGAGATGACCATGGATTATTCAGGTGGGTCCAGTGTGAATGCACTCAGGTGGGTCCAGTGTGAACACACTCAGGTGGATCCAGTGTGAGCACATTCAGGTGGGTCCAGTGTGAACACACTCAGGTGGGTCCAGTGTGAGTACATTCAGGTGGGTCCAGTGTGAGCACATTCAGGTGGGTCCAGTGTGAACACATTCAGGTGGGTCCAGTGTGAACACATTCAGGTGGGCCCAGTGTGAGCACATTCAAGTGGGTCCAGTGTGAGCATCTGGTCTTTATCTGTTGTCTGAGGAGGAGGAAAGGGGAAGCTTGGAGTCAGGTGAACTTTGAACATGGAGAAAGTGGTGGCACTTACATTTTCCCTGGAGGAGGGCAAGGGGGCTGAGGGAGGGTGGCTCTGATTTGGAGCGAGGGAAACCTATATTTGACTTCTCACCTTCAGCCAGGAAGGCCTTTGTCACTGTCATGGTATTGTGTCATGGCAACAATATGAGACAGACACACGCCGCTGGGCATCCCTACAGTAGCCATTAAGTACTAAGCTTAGCAGCACTGTTGAGAAATAATACACATCTGTTACGTTCAGCCAGGCAGAGCACTGAAGGTTCACAAGGTCACAGACGTGTGCAAGGTCTCACTTCTGTGTTTCCCAGACCAGTGGCCCCAACCTCAGTTGGTAAATCTCAGTCCTTGACTTTCTCTTCCTCAATATTGTCGTAGCTCTTCCGGCTCCTTTGCATGTGTTCGTGAGCCTTAGGACTAGCTTGTGACTTCTACAGAGACACCCTGACCCCAAATACTGCAGATTTCCATGTTGATGTCATGACACCAAATATTTGCATGTTTTCTTCAACAGATGTTAACTTACAGTATGCTGTTAGCACAGCTCAGAACCCTTAAATATTTTTCTTTGCATATACATGTGTATGGTGTGTGTATTCATGCATGTGGGGGCACACTTGTGTGTATGTGTGTGTGTGCAGGCCTCAGGTTAAAATTGGGCATCTTCCTCAATGGCTTTCCACCTTATACATTGAGCAGAGTCTCTCACTGAACCCAGAGCTCTCCAATTCAGCTTGTCTAGTTATCCAGCTTGTTCTGGGTATCCTGTTTCTACCTCCTGTGCAATGGAATTATAAGCTGCCAAACTACCCAGGTCTTACATAGGTGCTATGGATCCAAACTCCAGACCTGGAACTTGCACAGCCAGAGTTTCACCTGCTAAGACATTTCCCTAACCCAGAAGCCTTACATTTTTAGTTGAAGACTATTATTTTATTTTTATATTAATGTGTGTCTGAATGGTCGTGTGTATACCACATGCATGTTGGTGCCTGAAAAGGCCAGAAGGTGTTGGATTCCTTGGAACTGGAGTGGCAAGTAGTTGTGAGCAACCAGATGAGGATGCTGGGAACCAAGTTCAGGTCCTCTGCAAGAACAGTACATGCTTCAAACACCTGAGCCATTTCTCCAGCCGCCATTTCCATCCATTTCTCCAGGAGACAGTTGGGGTGCTCCTTATGTCACCCTAAACTTCGCTGAGAAAGATGCATGGGACCCTCTCATCCACTGACAACCCAGTGGCGAGGAATCAGAACAACTGTGACTTGGCAATTACTGATGGAAATGGTAAATAATACAAATGCTTTTAGAAAACCCACTTCACAACAATTACAAGGGAAACTCGATTCTAGGTTCCCAACATAAAAATGTTCACGGGACCTTTGTTCACACGTAACAGTTTCAGAGTTTCAGTCCATTTATCATCATGTCAGGGAGCATGGGGGCATGCAGGCAGACGTGGTGCTGGAGGTGAGAGGGCTACATCTTGCAGGCAACAGGAAGTCGACTGACAGTTACACCGAGGGAAGCTTGATCAAGAGACCTCAAAGCCCATCCCCACAGTGACATACTTCCTCTAACAAGGCCACGCCTCCTTTTGGTTTCACTCCCTTTGAGCCATGCTCTTTCAAACCACCACATTGGTGCTATGACAAAACACCATAGTTAGGGTAATTTATTAACAAACTGATTTATTGCAGCTCTAAAGGTTAGGAATTCTAAGCTCCAGGCAGGGCCAGGGGCAGCCTCTGCAAAAAGGGAACTGATCCTTCATCACCTCCATAAAGCCACACTCCTCAAACCCATGCTGAGGGTTAGGATTCCAAATACTGCATGGGGTAGGAAGGGCATACAGAAAGCTTCTCAGACCCTGACAGACAGAGGAGCTTAGACAAACAGAAGGGAGGAGAATATGCCCACTGCAAGTCAAGGGGCAAGGCCTCAGGAGAATCCAAACCCAGGCTGGAGCTGAGCCTGCAGAGCCCAGCATGCATGCAAGGCCCCAACTCTCCCTCCAGCATCCTGGAGTGGACGGGCCAGCCTGACCACACTTGCAAACTAAAGCAGAAATCCTACTTCCTGTGGGTGGAGGATAAAGTGAGATAACACAGAAAAGGCTCCAAGCAGGGTGCCTAGAACACAGCAGGAGGCCGGGGAATGGCCCCTCCGAGATCAGAACTGCCCAGAACCCTATAAAACCTTAGGATGGATGAATGGCTGGATGGGAGCTTGGTGTATAGTGGGGTGCCCATGCCTGTGCCAGCTCACAGACCCTCTCCAGACTTCCTGCTACAAGGGGGTCTGGACTGTTGAGGCAGAGCAGACTGTAGGAATCATAGTTCATAAGGGATTTGCCCTCTGACCTTTCCAAAACAAGCTTTCATTCTCCTGCTTTCCTCCACTTCCTCTTCCTTGTTAAGGGAAGAGACTGAGGGCAAGGGAGAGTGGAGAAAGAGAAACTTCAAATTCACATTGCTCAATCTTTCTACCGTAATGCGGAGACAACACCTATGCGGCAGAGCTGTTTTGAGGAAAATGGACTCCTTCCTGGGTGTTAAGTGGTAATGTTAGACCCCCGGAAAACTCAAGTACCCAGGGTCCCAGGCCACGTTCGCGGTCACCCCAATCACCAGGCGGATTCGAGAGCTTGCTGCAAACTGCACGAGGCTTTATTGTAATTTAACGAGCTAACCCCATGTTAGCTCGGGTCTTTCACCCATCCGCCATGGCGGATGGCTAGCAAAGACGGCTCCTAGGGCCTCCCAAGAAATCTTATAGGACAGCGTAAGGGGCGTGTCTAGGGGTACGCACAGGCTCAGGTTTGGTGTGCCTCCAGGCTTCAAGGGCTTGCCCTGTGTTGATTGGTCAACTGGTTGTTATGGCCCATAGGCCCTCCCAGGGTGGTTGCTATACTTTGTGTGTCATTGTGAAGGAACCAGCTCCCTTTTGGCAGCCATTACAGCCGAACACATGCTTGCCATAAACCTGCCTTGGTCACGTAGAGGTCAGATGCCTGTCTCGTGACAAGGAACCCATCAGAAGTTAGTCACTAGAAAGTCAGATGCCTGTCTCATGACAAGGAGCCAATCGGAAGTTAGCTGGTGGCGCTATGCTTTACGACCCTGGGTGTGCTTTACGGACAAGCGCACGACAATGACGTAGAGAGCATAGCAACCACCCTGGGAGGGCCTATGAGCCATAACAACCAGTTGACCAATCAACACAGGGCAAGCCCTCCAAGCCTGGAGGCACACCAATCGTGAGCCT
Source organism: Cricetulus griseus (assembly GCF_003668045.3). Lineage (NCBI taxonomy): Eukaryota > Metazoa > Chordata > Mammalia > Rodentia > Cricetidae > Cricetulus > Cricetulus griseus. Next base: position 2,395,674 of record NC_048598.1, on the reverse strand, counting down.
GTGCGTACCCCTAGACACTCCCCTTACGCTGCCCTATAAGATCTTTGGGGAGACCTTAGGAGCCGTCTTTTCTAGCCGTCTGCCATGGCGGGTGGGTGAAAGACCCGAGCTAACATGGGGTTAGTTCGTTAAATTACAATAAAGCCTCGTGCAGTTTGCAGCAAGCTCTCGAATCCGCCTGGTGATTGGGGTGACCGCGAACCTGGCCTGAGACCCCGGATACTTGAGTTTTCGGGGGTCTAACATTTTGGGGGCTCGTCCGCGATTTGCGACCACCCTTCACCTGAGTGGATTCGATCTTGGAGGTAAGATGATTCGAGCTCGAAACTTGTATATGTTCAATGTTCTATGTTTCTTGTTTAGTCTCTTGCTGTTTTGTTTGGTGCCATGATTTGTATTTGATCTGCGCAGAATTTGTATTTGTAATTCGGACTTCTGGGGAAGACCCTGAAGTCCTGCCCTGGATGAAAGTCCGAGGGTTGCTTGATTTGATCTGCGCAGAATTTGTAATTTGTATTTGATCTGCGCAGAATTTGTAATTGAACCATAGGGTAAGCAGACTTGCGAGAACCTTGGTTCCACCCTGGATGAAAGTCCAAGGTTTGGTTGTAATTTTGGTTTGGGGCACCATTTCTTTGCCGCGGTTTGTCCTGTCTAATGTTTGTGCTGTCTAATGTGCTGTCATTTGTGTTATGTGTTTCTTAAGCATCTCTTTCTGTCCCACATTGCCCATGCACGTGGCATGCATGGGTCAGGGGTCTTTTCTTGTTGCCCTAAGCACATGGCACGGGAAAGGAGTTCTGCCATGTGTCACGGGTTAGAATGTGTTATGTTGGAGTCCCCCGATGCTGCTTTTCTGAACTCGAACCACTGCTGCAGCCCTTACAGCTGAGCCTGGCCCATGTAGGTGAGTCTTTCCCTATCCCCACTTGCCGGTCCCATGGGTCCCTGCCATTTGCCTAGCTGCCCGGCATTCTTTGTGCTCTACACACATGGTATGCAGGGGGGCCGCACGAGTCTTTTTCCCACACCTGGATTGGCCTAGGGTCTGGGGTTACCAGCAGCACCCCTACCCCAGGTCTCTCTGCCTTGAGCACATGGAGCTTATCTGGCCTGATCCGGACATCTAAATGGCCTTAAAGTTATTAAGAACTATAAAAGGGACTTTGACAAAATTTTTATGTTAACTAAAAAATAAAAAAAAATGTAAAAGACAAGTAATAAAGAGAAAAAAATTGTCTAAGAATGTCTAAAAAAGTCAGAGAAATAAAATAAAAGATTATAGAGAGTTAAAACAAATGGTAAAAGTTATAGAGGGTTAAAGCAAGTTGTTGGAGGTCAGAGAAAAAGATTGTTACAAAAAGTTATAAAAGGTTAAAGTAAGTTGTAAAAGGTCAGAGAAAAGTTATTAAAGGTCAGAAAAAAGGTTGTTACAAATAAAAAAAAATTGTAAACTGTGCTATGGTTTCTCATGTCTACAAACAGTAAATTTTAAAAATGGTAATATAAGTTAAAATTTTAACCATATTAAGCTAATTCTGTTTTAAAAAGTCCTGTTTATTTCTCAAGTAATTTATGTATATTTGTTTTAAAATGTTCTGTTTCCTGGTTTAGCCAGCACATGGCCAACTGGTCACATGACTTGACTAGTCGCCATTTTGCTAAAGTTAAAAAAGAATACTTAAACCGCCATCTTGACTAAAGATGACCGCATGGAAATTAGAGGTACCATCTTAAAAACAAGTTTTTCAATTAAGATTTAAAATGTTAATGCTTCTATATATTACAGAAAGACCTTAAGGGAATTTAAATTTCTTTTTAAAACCAGTTTTCAAATGTTTGTTTTTATTAAAGTTTGTACTTAAAGAGCTTCAATTTAGAATTATTCTTAAGCAAAGCCTGACAATGTAAAGTTCTTGTTTTATAAAAGATGCTGATCTATATAAGACGGTACAGTTTGTGTTTTCAGAAGTTAAGTTTAGAATGTTGATGATACACACCTTTAAGCTCAGGGTGTTGATGGCACACGCCTTTAAGTTTAGGGCGTTGGTGGCATACGCCTTTAATCCCACCACTCGGGAGTAAGAGGCAGATGGATCTTTATGAGTTCAAGGCCTGCCTGGTCCGGCAGATCAAATTCCAGGACAGGCTCCAAAGTCACAGAAAAACCCTGCCTCAGAAAGAAGTTAAGCTACTGTTTAAAAAATGTAAGGTAGCTCTATATAGTTTTAAGTTCAGCTGTATTACAGAAAGACTTTAACTAGCCACCTGTGTGCTTCTTGTATGCTTAAGGCAAGTAACTAAAACAGACCTCTAATGCTTCAGAGATCTTCAGAATATGGCATTTAAATTGTTATCTTTAAAGTTTATAATGTCAGACAGACTGCCAGATCTGGACAGTGACCCAAAGTCTCCAAAGATTATGAGGCAACCCAGTTCCTGCACCTGGACCAGTGAGCGAGATGCTCAGATGTGAAACCTGCCGCCTGCCAGAACCTGGCCGAGACTGTGGACAAAGCTGCTGGACACTGGAAAATTGATTGCACCCCTTTGCCTAGACAAAACAAGGTCAGTCTTTTCCATGTCCCTCTTCCACAGAGAGGAAAAAAACTCTCACAGTATAGGCCTGGCGAAGATTGCTGTTCTTTGAGACAGCTGCCTCCAACAGTAATGGAGAAACTTGGGTGTGGCTAACTGTATATAGACTGGCTTCTGTCACTTTTTAGTAGATTCGGATAAAGTATACTCTTCTCAGATCTCTGAAATATTACTGGTTGTCAGCTTGACAGCATCAGGCAGTCAGATCCACTATAGACTAGTCAGTATGTTAGCTAATAAAATAGTGACTATCTACTGTTCAGGCACAAGTTCAAAGTTTTTAAGTTTATTTTGGTTGTCATCTAAGTACAAACTTAAAGGGCTTTTCATCAGGCCAAAGGCACCTCTGTCCAATTCATACCTGGCACTCTGGACAGAAGAAAAATGTACATGCTTATAGCCCAAATCTGTAGTTTTTGCTAAGTATGTTCCTGCTGTTTAAACAGATATCCAAATATCTGCTTTTTCTACACTGTGGGCTTCAGTAAATAAGCTTTAACCTCTGTTCCTAGTTTAAATATGTCTTAAACAGGTTTCTGCTTCTGGCAGACATCTGAGTATCAGTTGCGGACTACAGGCTGTTCTAAATAGACTGCGAGCCCTAGACTTGCTATGGATGTGAACCAGTTCAGCTGATATGGACACCCCCTGTCTCTGCAACAGTGTCTGCTAACCAGAAGCCCCTGATGGATTCCCCATTGCCTAAATTCCTTTTTGCTTTTGACTAGCATTTCAACCTTCTGGGGTCCCTAACTTCGTCCCAAAGTCAGCAGGAAGCAGTTTGGAAAAGAATTTCGCCGTCCATTTTCCCTGGTTAAAATGCTAAGTCAAAGGGAACTCCCTTGCATGGGGATGCCAGTATCTATCACTCCCTGATGGGGATGCTAGAGAGACAGCAATTCCATGATTGGAATTTACAAAAAAGAAAATGGGGGAATGAAGGAACCAGCTCCCTTTTGGCAGCCATTACAGCCGAACACATGCTTGCCATAAACCTGCCTTGGTCACGTAGAGGTCAGATGCCTGTCTCGTGACAAGGAACCCATCAGAAGTTAGTCACTAGAAAGTCAGATGCCTGTCTCATGACAAGGAGCCAATCGGAAGTTAGCTGGTGGCGCTATGCTTTACGACCCTGGGTGTGCTTTACGGACAAGCGCACGACAATGACGTAGAGAGCATAGCAACCACCCTGGGAGGGCCTATGAGCCATAACAACCAGTTGACCAATCAACACAGGGCAAGCCCTCCAAGCCTGGAGGCACACCAATCGTGAGCCTGTGCGTACCCCTAGACACTCCCCTTACGCTGCCCTATAAGATCTTTGGGGAGACCTTAGGAGCCGTCTTTTCTAGCCGTCTGCCATGGCGGGTGGGTGAAAGACCCGAGCTAACATGGGGTTAGTTCGTTAAATTACAATAAAGCCTCGTGCAGTTTGCAGCAAGCTCTCGAATCCGCCTGGTGATTGGGGTGACCGCGAACCTGGCCTGAGACCCTGGATACTTGAGTTTTCGGGGGTCTAACAATTGCTGTGCACTTGTCCATAAAGCACACCCAGGGTCGTAAAGCATAGCACCACCAGCTAACTTCTGATTGGTTCCTTATCAGGAGGCAGGCATCTGACTTTCTAGTGACTAACTAACTTTCGATTGGTTCCTTGTCACGAGACCGGCATCTGACTTTCTAGTGTCTAGGACAAGGTCATAGAAGCACGTTTTTGGCCGTTATGGCTGCAAAACGGGAAGCTGGTCCCTTCAGTAAGCGTTATAACACATTGGTGGTTGTTGCCATCATCTTCATCACCACCATCATCATCTTCATCTTCATCATCATCTTCTTCATCTTCATCATCTTGGTTTTCTTGTGATAACCTAGTCTAGCCTGGAACTCACCACAGTCCATAGCATTCCTCCTGCCTCAGCTTCCCAAATGTTGAGATTGCAAGTATGAGCCACCACGTGCAGCCACATTTGTTTTGCCATTGTAGGTTAAGCACTCTTAAAATGGGTTGTGGTGACACAGGCCCATAACCCCAGTGTTGGAAAGGTGGAGACAGGAAGATCAGAAGTTCAAAGCCATCCTGCCCTATGTAGCAAGTGTGAGGACAGCCTAAGATGCACGATACCCTGTCTCAAAAAATAAACCAAATTCTCCAAATGCCAGAATTTTTTCCCCAACACCACACAGCAATCTTGAGTGACAGGTTGCAGTCAGAATGAAGACGAGTTAGAGAGATGTAGGTAGCCGAGGAAGTACAAAATGGACTCCTTGAGATGGTAGCTTCTTGTTCCTGGAACACATTACAAGGAGACAGGGCAGGGGGTGGGTATGTAAACAGGGGAGGGGAGAGAGGGAAGGACCTAACGAGGGGAAGAGCCAGGAGCCCTATAAAACACCCATCTGTTCAGCAGACTCCCAGCCTTGGCCTCTCCCATCCTGGAGGAATAAAACTGTTACTTTCTTCTCTGAGGCTTGGTCCTCTGTCTTTCCCAGACATTCAATTCTTTGTCCTTGCATAAAATGAATGCAGCAAACCCCTAGAAAACTACCAGTGCCCCCTTACACTGCACCAAAAGCACCATAAAATGACCTTTAGGCCATGTGGACAAGTGTCTCAAGAATTCCTTCCCTGGGAAGACAGAAGTGATGTCTGTCTTTGTTTACAACAAACCAAAGTATGATTCCACTGAAGCTTACCTGAAAAACTGAAGAGTTTGGGGGTTTCTTTTGCAAAGTACGGGTGAGGGATTCCTGGAGGAGGCAGAGTGACTCCAAAGTAGTCTTTCTGGAAAGCCCTTATGCAGTGTGGAAGATGGCTTCCCCAAAGCCACACAGACAGCTTCAATTGACCTCCCAACCTATATACCCCAGCACCTCCCTGTGCAATTAGGGCAGGATTGTATACCAATGGCTGGGAGGAGCAGCTGTAAGCTCAAGTGAGGTTTCATGACCCCTTCCATGCCTCCTTCTCCAAGGGAATGCCAACAGTTACCAAGTCCAATCCTGATGGACTCTTTCAGGTAGGTGCAGTTGATCTGATGTGTACAGCAGCTGTTTTGCTCTGAGGACTGAGCTCTGCCACAATAAGGTGTATATGAAACAGAAATCCGTTCTGTTAGATGTAGGTCCCGCCTCCAAGATACCTTGTTGTGTATTTGAAAATATTCCCATGTCTGAGAGTCTAAGCATTACTGGTCCCCAAACATTTAGATAAAGGGTAGCTGCCCCTTCCACTGTTGCACTGTTACTGCTGTCCCTTCCACTGTTGCACTGTTACTGCTGTCCCTTCCACTGTTACACTGTTACTGCTGACCTCTCCACTGTTACACTGTTACTGCTGACCTCTCCACTGTTACACTGTTACTGCTGCCCCTTCCACTGTTACACTGTTACTGCTGTCCTCTCTACTGTTACACTGTTAGTGCTGCCCTTTCTACTGTTACACTGTTACTGCTGTCCTCTCCACTGTTACACTGTTACTGCTGCCCTCTCTACTGTTACAGTGTTAGTGCTGTCCCTTCCACTGTTACACTGTTACTACTGTCCTCTCCACTGTTACACTGTTACTGCTGTCCCTTCCACTGTTACACTGTTACTGCTGCCCTCTCTACTGTTACACTGTTACTGCTGTCCCTTCCACTGTTACACTGTTACTGCTGCTCTCTCTACTGTTACACTGTTACACTGTTACTGCTGTCCCTTCCACTGTTACACTGTTACTGCTGCCCTCTCCACTGTTACACTGTTACTGCTGTCCCTGCCACTGTTACACTGTTACTGCTGTCCTCTCCACTGTTACACTGTTACTGCTGTCCCTTCTACTGTTACACTGTTACTGCTGCCCTCTCTACTGTTACACTGTTACTGCTGTCCCTTCCACTGTTACACTGTTACTGCTGCTCTCTCTACTGTTACACTGTTACACTGTTACTGCTGTCCCTTCCACTGTTACACTGTTACTGCTGCCCTCTCCACTGTTACACTGTTACTGCTGCCCCTTCCACTGTTACACTGTTACTGCTGTCCTCTCCACTGTTACACTGTTACTGCTGCCCTCTCCACTGTTACACTGTTACTGCTCAAGCTTGTTCCTTAAAGACAGCTACAAAACATTGGACCAGTTTAGTTTATAAATCCACCATCTACATCTTTCCTTGTAGAGAGCATGAGAGAGGGGTTGGGGGAATCGAAGCTGGAAAGACAGGCATACATCCAAAGATGCCTGCTGAGCACCAAGCTCTCCGCCTGCCCCACCAGATCCCCTCCCCCATCCCACTACTAATAGAATCAGAAAGTAACACAATCCTTGGATCCTGAATTCCTGGAGGATTCTGACTGGGGGCTCTGGCAGCTGGCAGGAGGCCTGAGGTGGAGAGAGGTCTGATAAAGATCAAATGTGCTGGCCTCTGTCTGCCCCAGGCTGCCTCCTTAAACCCAGTCTCAGGTCTGGACTGCACAGGCTTCCTGTGGAGAGAGGGTTCAAGGCCAGAGAGCCGCAGGAACAGCAACTAATCAGAACCATGTGTGGAGAAAGCCTCTGGCCCTGATTCTTGTTCTTGCTTCTCCTGACCCCACCCAGAGGATACAGGCGTAGCCCACAGGGAGGGCCTTTCCTACCAGCCACCTAGGGATTGGCTTAGGGACCTCACCACCCATCTCTACAGGGGAACCCCAAATCAAAGTAGAGTGGACAACAGAAGGTCAAACCATTGGCACTGAGAGAAAAAGGGGTAGAAAATACGGAAAGCAGGACAGTGGCCCCTTTAGTCCCCAGGCCCTGCCTGCATCTCATGTACCCAGGGCAGAGACTAAGATCAAACAAAGCACAGCCAGGCAGATCTGGAAGAGTTGCTGCTGCTGCCTCTAATGGGAGAGGGTAGTGAGGGGGTGTGAGATGCCCTTTGACCTTCCTAACAGAGCATGAGCAGCTCCTAAAGCCCTCTGCCCATTGAGATGAGCCAGCACTGCCTGGGCACTTCACATGCTACAGCTCATAGTGGTCCTTGCCCCACAGTCTCTGTGAGCCCTGACTTACTCCACACTGAATGATTGCTCCTTGTGAGCCTTTGGTCATTTTGTCAAAAGATTCTTAGTCCATACCTAACCTTGCTTTGTGCCTGTTTCTGATTCATTTAGCACATGTGCATTGGCATCTACTTCATAGCCCTCTGGCACTGTCACACTGAACAGCTTCCCTGCCACACCCTTCTGTAAGGCTCCTCACTGCCTTCCTACACAAAGCAGCAGCAGGCACTATTTCTATGAGACACCTTGGGACCACTTTAAGCAGTGACATGGACCCAACTCTCAAAAGCGTTAAATGTTAACTGAGTAGACTGAGAAGGTTGTGTGGAGACAGCGAGAGACCTGAGAGGAGCAGGGTCAGCCTGACTTGACCTCAGCGAGGGAGATGTGGCAGGTGATTCAGATTACTGCTGCACATTCCTGTGAATGGCACACGAACCACATACCATGCACATACACAGACACACACACCATGCATACACAGACACAGACACACACATCCTTACACATACTACACACAGAGAGAGAGACACCATACACAAACACATGCATAGAACACACACACACACCACACACAGACACACCACACACAAACATGCATGCAAACAGGCACACAGAGAGACACAGTACACACAAAACACATACACATATACAAACACACACATTCTATCCATACACATGCAGATACACACAGAGAGATAGACATACCACACACAAACATACACATACCATCCATACACACATACCACACACATACACAGACACACGATACACACAGACACATAGACAGAGACATACCACATACAAACACATACACAAATGCACATCACACACTCCAAACCCAGGTGTGCAAAGCTCAGCAAATATTGACTTGGATTACAAACAAAAATTAATTTATAATCACTCTCACAGATACACAAAGTCCTAAATTACAAAGTTGACTTCACGAGCCACAATCTTCTAAGTGTCCTATAGCAGCAGGTTATTTAAAGATTAGAAAACTGAGGTCCAGGAAGTTTTATGATTTGTACATAGGACAGAAGTAACAAAAGATGCTGTGCGTTTTATGTGTAACACCATAAGCTGATATCAGTTCTTTGTTACATCCTCTCTACCTTATTTTTTTCTTTTTTCTCCTCCTCCTTCTTCTCCTTTTTTCAAGATAAGTTTTCTCTATATAACAGTCCTGGCTGTCCTGGAACTCACTCTGTAGACCAGGCTGGCTTTGAACTCACAGAGATCCACCTGCCTCTGCCTCCTGAGTGCTGGGATTAAAGGTGTGTACTGCCATTCTCAGCATATATATATATATATATATATATATATATATATTATATTAATTTAAAATAAGCTTCAAGCATTTGGCTTGAAGAAAACACTACCAAAGGGGACCACCATGTAACACTTCGAACCACCCAGCCCTTATCTATCTGACCATGGTCCTAAGTGGACCTGTCCAGCTATCACCACACATGGGCATGCTCTGCCTAACAGCTTTGGGGATGCTTCTTGGGGAGAGGATCTTCCTCTCTCTTTCCCCATCCCATAGTAAGCTCTAAACTTCCCTCGTGCAGAAAGGACCTCTCCCTGCTGTTTATTCTACAGATGCCCTGTAAGCAATTCTCAAAAAATCCTTATTGTGCATCCAGCTGCTGCTACCAGCTCACATGCCATGATCCTGGGCAGTCATGGGAGGCCTTGGAGGCTCCAAATCAACTCATTCAACAGCAAGACACATATTGAACCCCTGCTGTTTACACTGTGGTGACAGGTGCCGGTTCCTATGCTCCTCTATCCAGGGAAAGGTCACCTTGTGGTGGGAAGCTGGCCAGGCCACAGGCCTATCAGAACCACCCACAGTGCAGAGCCAAGTCTGGGGTGGCCTTCAGCAGCTCAGGAGACCTGTGAAGGCTGAGGTGAGAACTCCTTCCTGGAGACAGCCATAGGTAGAGTAGATGGAGGGCACCAGGGACGTTCATGCAACAGGAAGGGAAGCGTAGGCAAAGCCAGTGAGAAGTGTGCTGTGTCTGGAGCAAGAGCTGAAATCTTAAGAGGGAGCTAGGCAGTCTGAGGGTAAAGGAGGTGGCAGGGCTATGGGCTACTGTCTCGAAGCCCAAGATACATCAAGCACAACATTATTAAACTAGTTTTTTTGTTTTGTTTTGTTTTGTTTTTGTGTGTGTATGTGTGTGTTTGTGCCAAAATGCCTTACAAAAGCAACTTCAGGAAAGGTTTCTCTCAGCTCACAGTCTGAGGACACAACCTGTCAGGACCAGGAAGTCATGGTAGCAGGATCCCAAGGTAGCTGGTCACACTGGGCCTCTCAAGAAGTAGAGAAAGTGGATGCTAATGCTAGGCCCACTTTCCCCCTTTTATTCAGCCAGAGACCCCAGCCATGGAATGGTGCCACTCACATTTAGGGTGGGCCTTCACATCTCAATTAACCCCATCTAAAAACTCCCTCACAGACATGCCGGGGGCTTTGTCCCCTAGTGGTTTATAGATCGTGTCAAGTTGACAACAGAGATGAACTGCCACAGTTATATTTCAGTTCCCTCCCAAACTACACCAGATAGCCCAGGAAAACACCATCTGGGTTCTCTGCCAGATGCACAGGGCTTCAGTCTTTTCTACTTACAAGTCCTGGGGCCAGAGAAGCCAGAGCAGCCCCTAGCCTGGCAGCAGGACATGCTACAGAGAAGAGGAGATGTCCTGATAGATGGGGGTGCTCTCCACACTCAACACAGAGCTGTCTTTATGTCTCAGCACATGCATTGCACCCCAGTTTACTCCTTACTCCACCCCAATCACTTCTAAGAATAGCCTTCTCCCTATAGTCCCTATACCACTTTCGCTCACTCCTCATGTAACTGGATGTGATGGCTAATTTTGGATACCAACTTGACTGAATCTAGAATTAGTGTGGGGTTAAGCCACTGGGCACACCTGTGAGGGACTATCTTGATCAGGTTATCTGAGGTGAGAAGAGCCACCCTAAAATGTGATTGCTACTTTCCAGTGGCAACCTAGCCCAGATAAAAGGTTTGAATGAAAAACTCTGCCTTTGTCTCATTGCCTTCCTGTCTTGCAGGTGAGTTCGTCTGCCCTGTTGGCAAGTGCATTTACCCTGCTGATGCTGTCACCACTGCTACGTGTTACTTCAGCAAACCCGGATTCTTTGGGCTGACTCATTCTCTGGGTTCTTGCAATGTAATGGTACGAAGTCAGGAAATGAAGTCTTCACTGTGATGTTCCTAGAGTCCAGGACAGTCTGGTACAACAGGTGCTAGATAAATGCTCAATAGACAGAAGCATGGACTCCCACTGGCCTCTTGGCCCCACACCCTCCAGTGTTCCTCTTGCTCCTTTCTTCCATCTTGCTGTGCAGCCACTCAACTGTTGCTGGAGTTTCTTCCCAGCCTAGTCCCGAAACTGCTTTGCCCCAATAAACACGCAGACGCTATATTAATTATAAAACTGTTGGCCAATAGCTAGGGCTTCTTATTGGCTAGATCTGTCTTAATTATTACCCCATAACTGCTAATCTATGTATTTCTACATGGCCTTATCTTACCAGAGAACACCTGGTGCGTCCTATCTTCTGGTCTCTACATGAAGTCTCTTACCTTGACCTCCCTCTGCCTTCATTTTCCCAGCCTTCTCCTGGTCTGGTTGTCCTGACTGGCTATTGGACAAACAGTGTTTTATTCATCAACCAATATGCTTTTGCATTGTTGTATAGATCGTTCCTTCCATTTGAAACATTCTCCTAAGACTAAGAATGAACAAAACTCACAAGTCTCAACAAGTCTCTGACACAGGAGGCCTGCTCCAAGGTCATGCAAGCAGTCACAGTCAGGGAAGCCAACTTTCCTGGAGGCTGAGCTGCCTGCAAGTTGTGCAGAGAGTTCCCAGGGGTGCAGCATCACCCATACTGAGGTGGGCTTTGAAATGATGCAGTTTCTTTCAAGTCATCCATGCTCATAGAAGTAACCCCTTAGCCATTCTCCTCTAAGAACCCCTATACACTCACTGGCTCACTGAAAAGACTAGAGGGAAATTGTTTCTTTTGTCTGTCACGGGTGCTCTGTGTGGCTTGAACCAGAAAGTCATACAGCACACACTGTTGCAAAGCCAAAGACTCATAAGTCACCTTGAGGCAGGCACCACTGGCAGTCTCTCCTTGGGAAAGCACATTCATTGCCTTTAATCTGCATTTCTGGTCGATTTCTGGTCCAAGCATGGCCACAGCTAGATGCTCATCCCCTCCCACACACTCTTTTTATAGTGTCGCCCGTACTTGTCCATCAAGAAATGGAGTCTGAATTTCACAATCCAGGTAGCAGATCATGACTTCTTCAGTCAAGGAAGTATGGCACAGTTGACAGTCCTTGACTTCCAAGGTTAGGTCATACACAGGACACAGTTTCTACTTGGCCCTCTCTTGGGACTCTTACTCTTAGAACCAATCTATCCTGTTGTGAGGAAACATAGGCCACATGGAGATGTTGCAGCCAGCAATTGCAGCTTAAGCTCTCTGCCAACACCAACAGCAGACCGCCCCAGCTCCCAGCCACTGAGCCTTCCCACTGAGACCTCAGACACTGTAGGGCAGAGTGAAGTCATCCCCTTTGAGCCCTGGCCAATGTCCCAGCTTGTCCAAACCATACACAACAAAGGAAGGCTGTGCTGCCACCAAGCCTGGAGGTAACTCACCACTCAGCAAGAAACAACCACTCACTGTCCCGTCTGGATGCTGACACTGCCTGGATTTACGTCTGCATCCCAGCCTTCTGCTTTGATCTGTGTATCTGGCTGCCTACTTACCATCTCCACTTGGTTTCAAAGAAACCGATCTCAGCACTACCAAGTCTGAGCTGATTTCCCACAGTTCCCACCCTTATCCAGTGTGTTCTTCCTCTGTGAATGGCCCCATTTCCAAAACCTTTTACTGGTCCAGTGTTAAGGAGTATTAAGGAGCTAACCCTACTTCTTCCTTCTCCTCCAGCAACGAATTTGGTCTTCTCTCCAGTGTCTCTGCATTCTCATATACTCCAGTCACTCATGCTTGTAGTATCTCCCTGTCCCTCTGAGTGGGCCTTGATTTGGTCTCCTTTGCTGTTCAACTCAGACTCAGCCTTCTTTAGGGCACTTCAATGAATTTTCCTTACCTTCAAACTCAAGACAAAATCTTCAACATGTATAACATGTCAAGAACTAGGAGGTCTCCCTTTGGCCAACCCCCCAGATCGTGGTCTGCTCTTCTGGTGGTTGGTCTGATCTATGGGAATGTTCTATGTTCCCTGCCTTTTATCTGATTAAGTTTTGTCTGTTCTCCAGATCTTAAGTTAACCAAGGAACGCCCCCATTTCTCACACCCCTGTGGAAGGCTCCTGACTGCCTTCCTATGGAAGAGCTCTTTCATCTGACCTCAGAACACACTGTCCTTTCTAGCCACAGGATATCCTTTTAAGAAATATATTTCTATTGTTGTGAGGTAGTTTGGTCAGTTTCTCTCTTACAAGACCCAAATCTCTAGGTTGACAGGAACCGTGTCTGTAGGTGAGTCTAGCACCATGAAGATGTGCTCTGTAATTGGCTGTGTTGGCCTGAGGCACTGGCTCCACATGAGCAACCAAGCGGCAAGGTCCAGTCTGGAGGGCCAGGTCACAAGTGTGTTTTACAAAGTCCAGCAAGCAGGGGCCATTCTGTGGGGAACAGCACCTTTCCCTTCTGGGGAAGCAAACCATTTTCTAAGCAAATATAAAATCCTTCAGATTTCAGCTTCTCTACCCAATGGTCAGTGTGGACATGGGGATGCAGGATCTTGACTAGCCTAGTAATCATTCCTTGCTCAGGGTGGATTTAGAACTAGGCATGAGATGCATGTGTTAAAGAAGTGACCCTGGGAGACAGAGTAGAGTCCTGTGGCCCTGAGCTGATAAAGGCTCCATGCATGTCAAAAGCAAAGCCCAGGAGAGCACCTTGCTCTTCTGTGACCCAATAAACTAATCAGTGAACCCCAAATTGCTCACTGTGTAGGGCAGTAGCTTCAAGGCTGCTCAGCAGCATTGTCACAATAATCTGGTTTGCTTGTTTGGTTTTGAAAAGTTCTTACTGTGCAGCCCAGGTTGGCCTCAAATTCAGTATCTGCCTGTTTTTTCTCCTCCTCAGCCATGCTGGGGTTACAGTCATGTTGTACCTCACTTGGCCAAAAGGGTCTTAACTGCTACAGAGCCCTTACTATCCACAGCTGAGCCCCTTTTAAACCTTGCTTAACTATGCTGGTCTCTGGGTCCAGCTTATTCATGAACTGATCCTTGCTCACCAACACCGTTTGATTCCATGTCCTGCTGTCTCCTATCCCTCAGTGCCACAGCGCTAGCCTTTGCGTTCAGTTTCTCATTCCACGAGTGGTGGGAACTGGTGACAATGCTCTCATGGAGCTCCTGGACTTCATTATCAGCCTTCTGTTACCATTGCAAAACGCCCTAGGCGACCATCTTAGAGAGGAAATGTTTATTCTGACTCATGCTTTTAGGTGTGATGGGGTAAAACATCTACTCAGGTCACAGGTGCACCCAAGAATGAGAATGAAGACTGGGACAGGGTTAGCTCAGTCTAAAGAGCTGGCCGTGCACACATAAGGACCTGAGTTAACATCCCCTGCATCCACATGAAAAGCTGGGTGAGGTGGTCATGCTTACAGTACCAGTGCTGGGGAGGAGGGAACAAAAGGATCCTGGAGGCCCCACAGTCTGCTGTCTAGCTGACTCAGCAAGCTCCAGGGTCAGTGAGAGACTTTATCCCAAACAATAAGGTAGACAGCAGTGAGGGGGATTCCTGATGATATCAATTGCTGGTCTTTACACACATGCACATATGACTGCATACACACACACACACACACACACACACACACACACACACACACACACACACGAAAGAGAGAGAGCAGAGACAGAGAGAAAGAAAGCACATAAGACAGAAGAGGAAGGGGCACAGAGCCCCATGCTCCCAGCACCACACCCTCTTTAAAGCATAAAACTCATTGTCTAAAGTGCCTCATTTAGAGCCTCATTCTTTCCCAGCAATGCCAAGCAGGGGATCAAGACTTTATCCCAAAGACCTTAAGGGATATTCCACTTCCAAATTACAGCATGACACAGGTATGTGCTTGCCACACTAAGCAGGTTAAAAAAGGTTTCTTTCAAACTTTCCCAACCAAGGCTCTTTTCCAATCCTCTTCCAGTGTCACCAGTTTCATTCATCCATCTAAACTTATCCATCATCCATCTATCCATCCACTCAACTATCCATCCATCCACTCAGCCATCCATGTATCCAGTTCTCTATTCATCTACCCATCAATCCATCCATCTATTCAGTCATCCACCCATCTTCCCATTCATCCATCTACTTACCTTTCCACAATGCTTTATCATGATTACTATGGGATAGAAGATACACTAAATAATGAGAGGCAAGAACTTATCCTTACCACCATCCAGGTAAGATAATTCACTGACCTAAATGAGAAGTACTGTAAGAGTTTAAATCTAATCTCTGAGAAGAGTATGCCTTTAGAACTGGGTGTGCTGTCACACATGTGCAATCTCCACTCTTGGGACATGGACACAGGAGGATCTGGGTTCAAGGCAGCCTGAGTGAGCTAGCTACATGAGACCCCATCTCAAAAAAAAAAAAAAAAAGAGTAAAATAAAGAAAGATACAGCATGTTTTCATGCCCAAGAACCCCTCCTGTTAATTAGCTAACAGTCTCTATCTACCTGGACTGAGTCCTGCAAGACCATATCAGTCCCTGTGATTAGGACCAGTTCCAGCAACTGGACACACTGGGAGAAGTAAAAGGCCTCCGTGTAACTATGCTGTCAGACTTTTCTTCCGCTCTGGACTTTTCTCCAACTGGTCTGAATTAGTGAGGTCTAACTGCTTCTATTTAAAGAAAAAGGCAACAAAATCTCCAGGGTGTGCCTTCAAGGATCTTGCCAACAGACACACATCCACACAACCAGCTCCATCAGCCACAGTCTGCCCTCAGGACACGGACACATAGTGACATATACTGTCAGGCAGTGAAGGGAACGACAGAAATTGGGCATCTGTTCAAACAGTGTGATGCTCAGAGCTGGAAGGGCGCAGCGGGAGGGGTGGGGCCGGAGCTCTGGTAAGGAAGTGTTCCAAACACAACAGCAAAGATCTCCCCAGAACGGTCTGGGTTTCCTCTTGGCTTCTTTCAAAGAACGAGCCTTTGGTTCTGTTTGGCCTGGGGACTCGTACTCGAGGGGTGTGGTTGTGGGCTCCTCTTCTCCTGCACAGTAACCCTATTGTTAAGAGACTGCGGACAATTTATGGAAAGAGGTAGAATGCTTATGTAACTGACTCCACTTGAGACAAGGGGCTTGAGAGGAGGGGAAAGCGACGACGGGTGGAAGGAGGCCAGTCCAAACAGGGCTTTCTCTTCCTTTCTGGACACAGATGTTGGAAAAATCAGGAGAGAGGAGGAGGGAGGAAGAGAAGAAAGGCCCGGATGGAGCAGTGCCAAAGTCCAAACTGGCCAGAGACAGCCTTAGAGCCGTCTGTGGCCAGGGGCAGAGCCTCCCTATTTGGAAGCTGCTGCTTTAATTAAATAGGGTCAGCACCAGAAGAACAGCTCTGGTGTGGGGTCTGGAACTCATTAGCTTTACATGGGTGGGGTGAGACTGGCTGTGGGGGAGTGGACCCCCTGGTGAGTGGAAGACTGGGAGGCCTGGGAGGAGGGACTGTCTTGACTGCTTTCCCCAAAGCCAGGCCCCAGGCAGCTGGAGCTGCCAGAGAGGGCAGGCCACAGATGGAGCGCATGCTTCATTAAGCCTGAGTCCCATTCTGCAGCCTGGAGGCCTGGAAACATCAGGGCTGCTTTGAGGGGGGAGGAGCAGGGACGAATTTCACCGCTGCCGGCAGCCCAACTTGGGGCTAATTAGAACAAGCCTCATACCTCTGCTTTCCCTTGAAGCTCTGGAGCCATGGCTGGTACAAGGCCACAGAGAGCAGAAAAAAAAATCTTGGTCCTTCAGTTCACAGGAGCCCTGTCCCTGTGAGTCTCGTCTGCTGGGGGAAATGGTTCTACTCTTGGGAAGCCTTACTTGACGGGGTGATCCAACCTTGCCCTTAGTGGATAGCACCTGGCTCTGTGGGGAGAGGTAGGGCTGTGGAAATCAAAACAGCCATCAAATTCATATAAAACTAGCCTGAAATCCGGCACCAGTAGGCCTTTCTACAATGACAATAGGGACAGAGCCTGGGCTAGCAGGATGGCTCTGGGCTTGGCAAGGCAACATCCTGTCCTTGACTCTGTGTCATACATACTCTTAGCTCTTTATGTGGCCGAGAATTAGGAGCCCAAGTGCCCAGGGACTCAGCTCTACTGGTTTTGGTCATGAGGCAGGGCCTGGGTGCTCCCCCCACCACGCACACGTACAAGAGTGTGTGCGCGCGCGCGCGCGCGCACACACACACACACACACACACACACACACACACACACACACACAGTAAAAGACAGGCCACTTGACAGGATCTAAGACCAGCCCCTGGGACTGCAGGGTCAGACTGCAATGACATCCCTGTCAGCATATCCTAGGGGCCAGAGACAGTCAGCTGGCCTGTGGGAATAAGATAGTCATATAATTTATCATCTAAATAGTGACACAGGTCAAGAAGGGGTCATGTTAATCACAGGCATAAATGGGGCCTGGTCCAGATAAACCAGGGCATTCAGTCCCTCCTTCCAAAGATCTGGAGAGGCCTGGATATGCATACAACTGAGACCTGGGAGAAGCCAAAGGATTACCTTCAAGTATTCTCTTAGTACCTGGATCCTCCAAGATTTTCACCCTGACTGGGATGGGCCTGGCCTATGCTTGTGGTGGTTTGAATGTATCTGGGCATTTGTGGCCACACCTTTAATCCTGGCAGAGGCAGAGGCAGAGGCAGAGGCAGAGGCAGAGGCAGAGGCAGAGGCAGAGGCAGAGGCAGAGGCAGAGGCAGAGGCAGAGGCAGAGGCAGATATCTCAGTCTACAGAGCTAGTTCCAGGACAGACAGGGCTATACAAAGAAACCCTGTCTCAAAAACTGGAAAAAAATAAAAAAAGTGAAATACAAATAAATAACAACAAAAAAACTTGAATGTATTTGAATGAGGGAGCCATGTTCCAGCCCCAGCAAGCAGCAGAACTTAACAGCTTCAGTCACATGGCTTTGGCTTTAGGTTCAAGGATACAAGAAAGGGGTTATGGAATCTTCCTCCTCAACTGAGCCACTGAGGCCAGGCATGTGTCAGGGGTGTCCCTGCATGGAGGCCTAGAGAGGCCATTGCATGAAGCTGTGACAGTGAAGCCTGGATTGCCTTGGAGACCACCAAAATGTTGGGAGACGGCAGAGCCGTGGGAAACCTGCTAACAGGAAGTAGAACCAGCCCAAGAAACAGAAGTGTGTTGCAGTCAATGAAGCCAAAGGGAGTTGGAGATCTAAAGAGCACTTTGACATCAGACATGGAGATGCAGAGTTTGAAATTAGCCCTTCTAGTTTTTCAGTCTTGTTTCCGTCCAGTGTTCACTCAGTATTCCCTTTCCTTCCTTTTGGGACAGTAATGTATATTCTTTGTCATTATATGTTGGAAGTATGTGGTCTCCTCTTTGACTTTGATTTTATGGGGGATTACAGTTAAGAGAGTCTCAGAAGGGACTTTGAACTTTGAACTTTAAACACTGTTGCGGCTGTGATAGACTATGGGACTATAGTCTATAGTTTTGAAGTTGAACTCAATTCATTTCTGCATTATGATATGGCTACGAGCCTATAGGGGTCAGAGAGTAGAATGCGGTAGGTTGAATAGGAACGGCCCCCACAGACGACTCATATTTGAATGCTTAGGGAGTGGCATTAAGAAATGTGGCTTTGTTGGTGTAGGTGTGGCCTTGTTAGAGGACATGTGTCATTTGGAGTGGGCTTTGGCGTTTCAGTAGCTCTCTCTTTTCTTGTCTGCCAGTCCAGATGAAGGACTCTTAACTACCTCTCCAGCTAGTTCCCAGCATCCACACGATGGTTAACAGCTATCTGTGACTCCAGTTTCAGGAGGTCTTCTGGTCTTTGTCAGCACTGTGCACATGTGGTGCACAGACATACAGGCAGGCAAAGCATCCATGCACATTAAAAACATATATATATATATATATATATATATATATATATATATATATATATTCAGGGATGGCTCAGTAGGTGAAGGCACATGTTACAAGGACTGAAGACCCTAGTTTGAGCCCCAGGACTAACTTATTCCTCCAACAAGTTGTTCTTGTACCTTCACAGGTGAGCCATAATAGGAGTATGTGTGTGTGTGTGTGTGTGTGTGTGTGTGTGTGTGTGTGTGTGTGTGTGTGTACATGTGTGGAGGCCAGAGGAGGATACCATGTATCCTACCCTGTTACTCTAGGCTTATACTGCTGAGACAGGATCTCTCATTGAACCTGGAGCTAAGCTGGCAACTAACCAACTCCTATGGTCCCTGTAGCATGAATTCTAGTTGGTCTTAATAATTAAAACCCAGAGGCAGATATTGGGGTTAAAGCTGAAGATCAGACAGACAAAGCAGCCAGCCACTGCAGAGTTCTCACCTCTACCAATGCTCAGACCGAAGAGGCGTGAGTTCCTGTCTTTTCCTGTCTTATATCCCTCTCCTTGCCCAGCCTTATCACCCCTGTCTCCTGGGCTTAAAGGTGTGAGCTCTGTTTCTCTTTTAGACAGATTCACTCTCTTGTAGCCCAGGGTGGCCTTGAACTCACAGAGATCCATCTGCCTCTGTCTCCTGAGTTCTGTGTTGGGGCACAAGGGTCCTTGCGTCCACGGAGCACTAAGGAAGCCAGGAATGCTAAGCACCAGGAACCACTCCTGAAAGCAGCAAATACCTGTTTCCCCCACAGAAGGCTGGGAGTGGTTATCCTTGGTGACCTGGTGACCTCTTGCTATCTGTAGAGGCAGACCTCACCCACTTCTTGCTGTCTGTAATCCCCCAGAATGTCTACACCATATTCTCCCCTCCTCAGACCTTTGTAATTAGCTCCCAGCCAATAGAACTCATGCCTAGGGGAGATGTCTCAGGCACTTTATAGTCTGCTGACTGCTATGCTCTCTCCGGCACAGACCACACCAGATTCTAGACCTTTTAGCTATAGAATCCGCCTTCTTAGACACATGTGCTCTGTGAAGGGTTTCTGTGCATCACACCTTAAGCTTTATTGTGTGGAATTATTGTTGCTTGGAAACCCTTTTCCAAATTTTGTTTTGTTTGTTTTGTTTTGAAACAGGGTCTTTTTGTGTAGCTTTGGAGCCTGTTCTGGAACTGCTCTGTAGACTAGGCTGGCCTTGAACTCACAGAGATCCCCCTGCCTCTGCCTCCTGAGTGCTGGCATTAACAGCGTGAGCCACCACCACCAGCTAATGTATTTTATTTTTAGTTGTGTGCGTGTGTCTATGTACATGTATGCGGGGGTGCTGGAGGAAGCCAGAGGCATTGGAGTCCCTGAGCTGGAGGTACAAGTGGTTGTGAGCCACCAGATGTGGGTGAGAACGGAACTTGAGTACTCTGCAAGAGCAGCCCACACGTTCTCTTTACTAAGGGTAGGATAATAGTGATAGCAGGCTTGAGTCGGCAGAGTCCCAGCTGCAAACCTGGGGCCTGGGAACTGTACCTTCCGGTGGACAACCTTTTCCATAGACACCACTTCCTCTGCTCAGATTCGGAAGGTGACAGCCTGAGAACACATCCCACAACTAGGCAAGTCCACCTCATACATCTGTGGCTATTCAACAATAGGAATAGGTAGGTGAGTGCATCCAGGAAGAAGGGCATCCAGAAGATGTGTTAGTGGTGTTGTGAGTCCCAAGTCTGTGGTCTTCCTTAGGCTGCTCATGCTTAGCTGTGGGTATGTAAACCCAGGGGTCCTTCCCCTTGGGATGCTCTCAGACGTGGGGCCTGCAGAGACAGCACGCCTGCTTGGAGGCAGAGACGGACTGTATCAGAGGAGTAAAAACAGCAGAGTCAGTGAGAGTTCAGGTCATAACTGGGCTAGGCTTGATGGCACTGAGGCAGTGTCGGAGGGAGAGACGCAATAGAGGCAGTGATGCCATGGCATGCCGGGCCATTCCCCTTCCTGCTGGTGTTTCCCCTGACAAGACTTGACTTGCAGCCTACATTCTCCTGCTAACAGAGGATTAAAAGCTCCTGTCTGTTCCTAACAATAGTTTTCATCACCTAGGGAACACCACAGTTTGCAGCCAACATCCTGCCTTTGGTGGTCCCACGCCTGCCTCTGCTCACTCAAACAGCCCTGTCATGTGCAGTGGGACGATGCAGGTGGGCATGAGCTAAAGCTGGCCCAGCCTAACGTGGTGACCCCTGAACAGCACAGGATGGTCACTGAGAACAACAGCTGTTTCCAACACCTTTCCATCATCCATAGCCTTGAACTAGAGGGGTGGACTGAGGGGCTCTGAGAAGCAAATTCACAATGATGCCCTGAGCACAGATGGAAGGAGGATTGTAGCTGGAGCTTCATGACCCCCATGTCACTGATCACAGTGCTACACAGTGACCTTGTCCAATGTAGGAGCCACTGTCTCCTTGTCATACTCTACATGCATTGTAAAACGCACAGGAGACTGGCTGGGGAGATGACTTAGCAGTTAAGAGCACTTGCTGCTCTTCCAAGGGACCTAGGTTCATATCCTAGCATCCTCATGGCAGCTCACAACTGTCTGTACCCTGTTCCAGGGGATCCAATGCTCTTCTGACCTCTATAGGCATAACATGGATGTAGTGCATAAAACATAAAAATATAAAAATAATACATAAAAATTATTTTTAAAAATACATGACAGATTTCAGATTTTGGGAACCAAAAAGAATGCAATGTGACCTTTTGTGTAGATTTTTGCATTGATGTCAGCCCAAGTGATGACATCTGGTAGATGTTTGGGTGAAATAAAAAATATATAATTAATGCCACCTCTTTCCTTGCACTTCTTTTAAAATGGGATTACTAGAAAATTTAAAATCTTGTCTGTCTCAGTTAGGGTTTCTATTGCTGTGAAGAGACACCATGACCATGGCAACTCTTATAAAGGAAACATTTAATTGGGGCTGGCTTATAGTTCAGAGGTTTAGTCCACTGTCATCATGGCAAGAAGCATGGCAGCATGCAGGCAGACAGGGCAATGGAGAGGTAGCTGAGAGTTCTACATCAGGATCAGCAGACAACAGGAAGGAAGAGAGCGCCATACCGGGTCTGGCTTGAGCATCTGAAACCTCGAAGCCCATCCGCAGTGACACACTGCCTCCAACAAGGCCACATCTATTCCAACAAGGCCACACCTCCTAACTAAGACATTTTTTTCACTCAAACCACAACAGCGTCTGTGGTTCTAATTATCTTTCCACTGAACACTGCTGGCTGACCTAGCAAAAGCAGAAAGCCTACTGAGATCTGCTTCTCACTATGCAAAGGGCAAGAGCCAGTGTGTGTGTGTGTGTGGGGGGGGTGTTTCTGAACAGCTCATAGGAAAATGAGTCAGACCTAGAGTTGAGCCAAGGCTGCTAACCCAATCTAAGGCGCCCCCCCCCCCCATCTCCTCAATTCCCACAGGGTTTCTCTGTTCTGGCTGCTCTGAAACTCACTTTGTAGACCAGATTGGCCTTGAACTCACAGAGATCCTCCTACCTCTGCCTCCTGAGTCCTGGGACTAAAGGAGTGCATCACCACACCTGGCCTAAGGCTATTTCTTGTCCCAGGGCTCCCAACCTCTCATACCCAGGGCTCATTGATTAAAGTGGTCCCTGGGGGTGGGATGTATATGTCTCTCAGCAGGGACCTTTGCTATCAGAACAGGGGTGATGGTGCCTATGTTTTCACACTGGGAGTTCTTGTCTTGGCCTCCAAGCTTGTCACAGAGAGGCCCTTTCCAATACAGGGCATGTTCTATTATTTATTAACCCTGAGGAGGCCTGCCCATGCTAGCCTTCCAGCTGGTTAATTGGATTTCATGACAACTTCGTTAAAAGGAGCATCCTGAGGAGCCTGTGTCCTGCCCCAGGGGTCCTGTGTGGTTTCTCCAGCTCCTTGAAAGTGAAGACACTGCCGTGTAACTGGGACTTTAATCATGTCAGCCGGAGTAGCTCCAGCCCCTGTGGACGCTACGGTGGGCAGACACTGCAGGGAATACTCAAGATTGGAACCCTGGCTCTTTTGTGCCTATGGTGGGGGAAAAAATGACCAGTGTGCTTGGAGCATGGGGCATGCATACACTGTTTATTCTGTGGCACTTCTGCTCCAGGTACAGCCCTGGGAAGGTCAAAGTATACACAGGTCAGAATCCAAGGGCCACCAGCTTGCCTTTTCCTTTTGTGAGCATCCCCTACTAAATATTTTCTGGTGACAGCAGCTGCCATAGAGGTGACAGCAGCTGCCATCGAGGCCAAGGCCTCTAATTTAATGATTGCTTCCAGAACCGGCAGCTAAACACTTTGCCTGGACAGTTTTGACACCACTAAGGTTTCAGCCAGAGAATCCTGGAGGGTGGGGTGAGGAGGGGGAATGGACCTCCCTGATTCATGGCCACTCTCCGTCTGGGGCCCCAAGCAACACCTAAGGAGAAACTCAAGGTCTGCCTTGCAAAGCCCGCCAAGCTGGATTTCCAAGGAGTGGCAAGAATTTGGTCAGTTGTAGGGGATTTTCTTTTCTGTTGTTGTTGGTTTTTTGTTGTTGTTGTTGTTTGTTTTTTTTCGAGACAGGGTTTCTCTGTGTAGCTTTGGAGCCTATCCTGGGCACTCACTCTGGAGACCAGGCTGGTCTGGAACTCACAGAGATCCTCCTGCCTCTGCCTCCTGAGTGCTGGGATTAAAGGCGTGTGCCACCAATGCCCGGCCTTGTAGGGGATTTTCTAGGGAGCACTTAGAACCTGGGGGTTTCCTGCTAGAATGAGTCCTTTACAAAGAGGTCCTCAATGGAAGGAGGTTGGGAAACCCAAAACAAGGAGGCAAAGGAGGCTGGAGAGGAAACAGCAATTAAGAATACTTGCTGTTTTTCTGGAGAATCTGAGTTCAGGTCCCTGTACCCATATCAGGTAGTCCACAACAGCCCCAAAGCCATCGGCTCTTCTGACCTACACAGGCACCCACCGACACAAGGCATGTGCGTGCTCACACACACACACACACACACACACACACTTCTTTTTAAAGCTTAGAAACCAAGGAACCAAGCCCTGCCCTGTGGCTTCTTTGCAGAGTTCTGATTTGAAATGCAGACAGAGCATGAGACTATAAACAAATAAACTGGGACCCTGAAGAATGTATCAGGCCCTCAGGGAGGCCCCTGGAGGAAAAGGATGGAAGGCAGGCCTTGAGAATCTCTGCAGACTGAAGCTTTCTTCCACCTGGACTCATACTTCCTAAACTGTCCCAAAACCACCGAGGACAAGGAGTGCCTGCACTGTGGAGAGGTGTGCCTGCATGGTAGTCCCACACTCTGGGAACAGGAGATAACCTCCTGAGATGAGCCTCCTCCACCAAAGAAGGAAGGACCAGAGCTCCGAGAAGACATGGCTGTGTGTCAGTCCTTAAAGCCACATGAAGGCAGGGCTGGAGTGAGGTCTGTAGATCTCCAAGGCCATAGTTATATAATGTTTTTCTATAATGACAGCCTCTTGAAGAAAACACAAACAGGACTCTGGAACATGCCCATAGAGACTGTCGTAGGACATGTTGACTGTGAGAGGAAGAGGCGTTTTTTGTTTGTTTGTGATAGAGAGGGAGAGGATACCCCAGGCTAAGTGAAAATCAAGGGGGAGGCCAGAGCTGAGGTCAGCAGTGAAGGATATGGAGGTTCCCACAGCAAGCAGCAGGTTTGGTTGGGAAGAAACCTGGGCTAAGGCATGGAGGACACGAAGCCAGGCCCAAGAGGTTCCAAGCACCTGGGAACAGTAGGATGCAGGGTAGCCAACCCACAATGGCTGGGAGAAACGCCAGGTGGAGGATGGGCCACTGGGCGAAGGTGAGACCTGGAGGTCTCCAGCAGCTGGTACAGTGGTAGGGGACAGAATAAGAGTGTCTTCTTTCTCAACAGAAAGACAATTCTCAGGAGAGGGATGACTGAGCAGGGAAGGAGTGGATGTCTCTGAGATGCCACGAGGAAGACATGGCCAGGGGATCCCTTCTGGACTGTCCTCTGCGACACTTAAGTTTGGGACTCAGTCTACCGACTGGCACTCCTACCACTCAGGCCTGCCTTTGGGCTTAGGGACCTTGGCCAGCTTCTCCATGCACCCTTGTCATGGAAGCAGGAGGCATTTCCCATTTCTCTACACTCTTGTTGCTCTAATTTTATGATTGTATGAAAATAAGGTTCCTAAATTGCCTTTAATTAGCTTTAATAAGACAGCCTTTTTGCTAATTAAAACGATTATTAAGAAACCATTTATTGAGAATAAACACAGTGGTTAGGACCTGCGAGGATTCTGAACTCAACAACAGTAGCCAACACCAAGTCGCTGCAAAGCGACCAGGTCACCTTCCTGGCTGCTGACCTCGGACAGCGTTCTTCTCAAGCTGAGGGCCAGGGGCTCCACCTTCTCCCCTTTCCCGAACTATCTGGCACCCTAAGCTGGGAGTTTATAAGGTTGGGGATATTAGCACCCAGCATTCTCTGGGCTCTGCCCGCAAGGGTAGGTACTTGAATCGTAAGTAATATATTCTACTGAGTCCACTAACTCTCCTGGTCTTACATCCCTGCGGTGAAGCCGGGCGTGGTCCTGGATGGTGACCTCGGGGGTAGGGGTGAGGCAGTCCCCTCTTGAAGTTCTAAGGCATCTGGAACTCATTCCTAGAACCTGGCCATGTGAGTGACACTGAGCTTCGGCATGGCAGAGCCAGGCCGCTGCTCTCAGTCAGTAGGAGAATGACTCAGTCACCAGTCACATACCCTCTGGGGAGCCGCTCTGCCAGCCTGCGGCAGTGGGCTTCACTGACGCCCGGCTCGGACCAGGAGGAAGCGCGCGGCCGGGTGAGGCCAGAGGCGCCGAGGTGCACATCGGTCCCCAGCCCGGGTCTACGCTGCAGCACTTCCTCCCCACCCTCCCGGGACAGTTCAGCTGCCGGCAGCTGCGGGAGACCTGGGCGGGGAGGGGGTTGGGGGGGGGGCTCGCCCCTTCGTCTTTCTCGGCAGGGAGATGAGTTTGGAGAGGACCGGGACCTGCGAGGAAGGGGTCACCAGGTCGAACGAAAATGACGCAGCGCATCTGGACAGTGTCCGCTTTTTGAGAGGGTCCTGCTGAGCCTGACTCCTACTTACAGTCACCACAGGAGACCTCCGAGGGACCCGGAGGCCTGGCAGTAGCCTTAAAACAGTGCTTTGTTTTTTGTCAGTCTGTCGGTCCGTCTGTCTACCTAGTTCAGTTGAGCTTTCCCGCCCGGACAGCTTTCTTCCCACCCACGGCTGTAGTAAGGCTTTTAGCAATAAGCAAGGTGAAGCGGGCTAGTGGGAAGGCTTGAGACAGAAGCCTAAGTCAGGAATGTGTCCTTGACACCCCCCACCCCCCCAGCCAGGGGAGGCGAAGGTCAAGCTCTAAGGTCTCAAACACGACAGCTCGAGTCCCGGCTTTGACGCTGGCCTCTCGCTATGGTCCAGGGTGCGCCCCGCGGTGTCCAGCTCTGGAATGCTAGAACCAGGGCGGATGCTTCTGTGAACAGCACTGGGGGCCCCGTCCAGGTCAAATAGTCTGGAGTATGGAGGGAAGCCGGGCCTGGAGCTGGGGAAAGCTCCCCAGGCGGTTACAAGGTGCGGCCCCCGCTGAGAACAGGCGGTGAAAGGAACTGCCTTTGGAAAGGGAGGCACAGCTAGGCCCCCTTGGGCGCCGGGATGCGGGTGAGTGCCCTGTGTCTGCAGGTGAGGTTGAGGCACAGGTATCCGCATCCCAGGTCCGGGACGAGCTTCCAGGCAGGCGAGCATCCGCATGCACGCACATGCACACGCGTCAGGGACACACGCCTGCACCCACTGTCTGCGCCCCGCGTGGCCGGCTGCCCGGGTACGCGACAGCAGGCGACCGCGCGCGCTCCTCCAGCCCGGGGCGCTTCTCAGAGCCCCCGCCCGGGCGCGCGGCGCTTGCTCCGGCTCTTTGTTATGTTAATTCCCTTCCCAGCTGGTGCCAGCTGCCTGCACAATGGGCGCCCAGAGCCCCGCCAGCCCTCGCCAGTCCTCGCCAGCCCGTGAGTGGGGGCGGGGCGGACCCTGCGCCCTGTGTGGATGGGGCGGGCGCGTCCTGATGAGTGAGCGCTGCGGAGCGAGCAGCACCTCCCCCCATTCCGGCGAGACCGCGCCTCCAGGGCCTGAGGGGCGAGCTCTGATTCTTTCCAGTCGCCCAGGCTGCCTGCCCTCTAGGTGCCAGGGCTAGATGGAAAGTAAAAGGCTTCTGGGCGGCTCCGGAGCCATGAGGATGAAAGAGGACAGCCGCCTCCAGACCACACAGCTAATCCCGCCATAAACCTCGAGCAAAACCGTGAGAGGAGGAGCAGGCCCGCTACAGATGTGGAGTGCAGCCTCCGGGGATCCCCAAATTAAAACCCGGGCAGGAGAGGCACTTGGACCACCACCAAATGACACTAATTGGGTTATGGGACCATAATCTTAGCTGGTAAGGAAAAAATCCAGTTACAGTCACAGCTGCAAGGACTGTCTTCATAAAGCAGCAGAGGGAACGTGGGCTATTTTATTACGCATAAACATGAGAAAGAGGCTCAGGGTCCCCCGCCTGCCTGGTGCAGGGAGGCGAAGAAGCTCTTGTGCCAGGAGCAGCAGTGCTGTGCCTGGCTGGCTTCGCGTGTGCCGGCCTAATGGGCTGGGGGAGGGTGGTGTAACCTATTGAGCTGGGGGAGCGAATCTGCCTGCAGGAATGTAGTGTTACTACACAACAGTGCACACACACACACACACACACACACACACACACACACACACACACGACACACGACACACGACACACGACACACAGAGAGAAAGTAAAAGGTTAGAAGATATAGAATCATTGAGTTAAGCTTAGATCTACAATTGGAGTTGTAAATGAATTAATTCATAGAGCTTTTCACGCCAAGGGTCATCCCAGTGTGTATCTACTTAACTCCGTCGCTAAACACCCAGATGGACAAACGACCAACGGTTTCTTTAGAATTCTTTATGCAGTTAACTTCCAGAGAGCGACCCATGCCACCCACCCCCATTGCGTTTGGCATCTTGACTAAAACCAGTGAAGGCCATGCTGGCTGCAGATTCTTACTTGTTGGGAGTTCTAGCCATTGGAAAATAGGGGGTTTTGTTTTGTTTTGCTGTTGGTTTTTCAAACAGTGAGAAGACAGGACTTGGAAATGGCCATCCTGATTTCCCTGGGCAAGCTGGGTGTCTTTGGCCTGCCACCCCCCATCGCTGGCTCCAGCAGCTCCCAGGAGACACAAGATCCAGCCTACAGTATTCCCTTATGGGAGAAGAGTCAGCAGACTCCAGTCACCCTTGGTCTCTGGCTGCACATGGCCTTTGGGGTTGACTAGGAATGGGGACTCCAATGATGTGTAGCTATCCTTACAGGGTGGGACATTTAGTCACAGGGCTGCCTGAGCCACCTATGCTCCAATAAATTGATTGGTTCAGCAAGCTGGACAATTCCCTGGAGGCATCATTTCCTTGACTTGTTGATCAACAGGCATTTCTGTAGGACTCTTCCAGGAAAACCTGCAACTGACTGGTGTCTCTCCTGGCGGCTCCTCAACAGACTGAATTGAAGGTCTTTGTCATGCCATTCCTGAGGCTTGTGCTACAGGACAAATCTCTCCCTCCCTCCCTCCCTCCTCCCTCCCTCCCTCCCTCCTCCCTCCTCTCTCCCCCCCCCTCTCTTGCTGAGAATTCCCAGGGCTATGGTGCTGTAGCACTGTGGTGCTGTTTCTCACCCTCCAATTATAGGGCCCCCGTTTTTGGTCCTTTTCTTTTCTCTCTCTCTTTCTTTCTTTCTTTCTTTCTTTCTTTCTTTCTTTCTTTCTTTCTTTTGGTTTTGGTTTTTCGAGACAGGGTTTCTCTGTGCAACAGTCCTGGCTGTCCTGGAGCTCACTCTGTAGACCAGTCTGGCATTGAACTCACAGATATCTACCAGACTCGGCCTCCTGAATGCTGGGACTAAAGGTGTGTGCCACCACTGCTCAGCTGCTCTCACATCCTACTGATCCAGCATCACTAGAGGTGCACCCGCCTTAGGGAAAGGCATACAGTTGAGAAATAGGTGAAAATGTGATTTTGTGAGTAACATACTATTCTGAAACCATCATCTGGATGTAAAGATAACATAAAAAGGGATGAGAGTCAAGTAGGGACCAATCTACTCTGATACTGAAACTTCCCTCTTACAAACAGGAAACACAGGGTTGGGGTGGGTAGAGTCCTTGCCTAGCATGCATGGAGGAGACCTGGGTTTGATTCCCAGCATGGCATAAACCATAAACCAGTGTGGTGTGGATGCCTGTAATCCCCAGGAGACAGGAGGATCAGAAGTTCATGGTCATCTTCAGATACACAGTGGGTTCCAGTCTGGGTTACAAAAAAATGTCTCAAAAGGAAAAACAAAACAACAACAAAAAAAAAACACCAACAATAAAACAAACAGACAATTAAACAGACAGACAGTACAAAAATATATCTTAGTTACTTTGTAATAGGGCAGGACCTCAACAAGGGCTTTTCTTTCTTTCTTTCTTTCCTTTCTTTCTTTCCTCCTTTCTTTTTCTTTTTCTTCTCCGTGTAGCCCTGGCTGTCTGGAACTCAGTCTGTAGACCAGGCAGCATCTTGTGCCACCATCCCTTGCTCTTTTGACTGTTTAGAATGCTGCTTTGATTTCTCCTGAGGCCAGGCATACAGGAGAACCACTGAGCTTAAATCATCTGAAATGTTTAACTTAGCACCATGTTTTGGTGGGATTTTTTTTTCCTTCCTGGATAAAGATCATGTCTACAGGAACCAACCATTCGATGTGGTAACAGAATTAACTTGAACTTTGGCAAATTATGTGACAAGTCAGGAGTTAAGAGATTGTATCTTTTCCCTTGTAAGGCACACCCCTTGGCTGTAGTGGAAGAGCTTGGCTCTGCGTCCAGGCTGTCAGGTCCCAAACGCTGTCTTACACTTCCGGCCTCTGCTCTATTCCAGCCTTACACAACAGCCACTCCTGTCTCTCCTCTGGGGCTGAACTGAGTGGGAAGGTGTCTTGGGGGAACACCTCCATCTCAGCACTAAGAGCTTCCAGGGTATCTGCAGACTTGGAGAATAGTGCTGGGAAAGAAAGGCAAGGGAAGAAAACTTAGTCCTCTGACATTTCCTCCTGCCTTTTGAGATCTGACAGAGAGAGGAATTGCCTTCGTCTGCCTTCACATTTTCTCCTGGACACACAGGGAGCCTGCTTTTCAACTTCTTGTAGAGGTGTTTGAAGGCTGCCCAGGTACTCTTTAAAACAATCTGTTCACCCCTTGATACCCAGGAGGCCAGAGTCACACAGAGAACAGCTCACTTCGCTTGAATTACCTTGGATGTTTCCAGAAGCAAGGAAGCTGGGTTCATCATGTGACAATCATCACATGTCTGATGTCAAGACTCATCTCCTCCTATGGAATGGCCTGGATGGAGCCCAGGCTAGCCCTGAGCAAGCACAAACCAAAGGGTGCTTGAGTGGTCCTGCCCCACAAAGCTGGCACCTGCCCGGGCTCTTTACAACCGACATCTGCAACAATTCTTTTCTATATGTATTCTCCTTGGCCCCCAAAGATAAAAACATCTAATCAGATTTTTTTGTCACTTTAAATCATGGCAATAGTTTTAAAAAAAAGACTGAGAAGTAGGGAAATTGCATGAGAAAAGATTCATTCATCTTCATATTTTTTTATCAGTTTCATTGTGGTCAAAAGCAGGTGTTTCAAGCTATGAATGAGTGGTTTGCATTTTCAAAATTAACAAACTGGATCAACACTGGAGGGGCGGGCATAGCCCAGCAGAGAGCTGTTTACAAAAGCTTCAGTCAAAGGTTTTCGACCAGCAGCAGACTAGGCTGTGAGCTCCCTTCATAGTCATCGCTCTTCAGCCCGTCACAGATACTGAAGGGAAATGCAGACACAGGAAATTACAGGCTATTTTAGACAGCATGTTTTATTAAACTCACTTGCTGATGCACTTCATGGCAGGATGTGAGACTCAAGTGCTCATAACTTCATCTTTGCAAGTATGTTTCCTAAGTGAGTTCTCCCACCAATACACAAGCAGTTTCTAAACAGTTCCACCCCAGGCCATGGAGCACACCATTGCAAACAGTGAGATTGTAGTAATGAGAAGAGAATACACCTTGCTCACAAGGTGCCAGAAAGCAACAGCTGGTGCCTGGTAGTAAATTACAAGATCCCAAATGCATTTGTTGTAAACCGCAGAATCAGATCACAGCAATGGGGCTGGAGAGAGACGGAAAGGCTCACTGTACAAGCATTAGGGTTTAGTTAGGGTTACCCGGCTCCCATGTCAAAAGCCAGGTGTGGTGCCTACCTGCAATGCCAGTGCTTGGATACAGTGTAGACAGGAGCCCCCAGGGCTTGCTGGTGGCCAGTCTAGCTGAAATGGAAAGCTCAGGTTCAGAGAGACACCAGCTCAAAAGTGAGAGCATCTAAGATGATGGCTCAGTCAGTAAAGTGCTTGCTGCAAAACGTTAAGAACCAGAGCTTTGTCTTTAGCACCCATATAACAACAAGGCATGACAACACATGCCTGTAATCCCAGCAGTGGGGAGGCAGAGACAGGAGGAGCCCTGGGGCTCGTGGGCTAGCCAATCTAACCAAATCACTGAGCTTCTAGTTGTAACAGGCCCTATCTCAAAAGATAAAATGGAGAGTAACTGGAATGATACGACCTTAGGTGGCCCTGTAAATTCCCGTGTGTGTGTGACCTGCACACACATGTTGTGTACACACACACACACACACACACACACACACACACACACACAACACAAGCACAGAAATCTTAAAAGAGGCTACCTAAAGTCATACATCGTAGCTTTTTTTCTACCTGACACTGAATTCATTGTTCTTTGCTGGATTGTTCCGTGGGACAGAGAAGCCATCATTACACTTTGCAAAGGCCTAGCAAGATCGGCAGAGATGTGGTAACCTTAACTACAAGTTCATTTAAGGACCTGTCATAGACATGGGTTTGAACAACTCATTTCCTCATCCGATCTCAGTTGCATGAGGGATACAGACACCAAACTGCAGTGGAAGAAGCCTGCCACCCTTGTTGACATAGGCAATTCCTAGTGCCCGGGTCTCCTTCCAGCTCTCTGCTCTGATTCTCAGAAAGGAAGTAATTGGTGCAGCTGTAGGTGCTACATGTTCTGACTGGAGAGGTAGTAGCCACGCTCTGAGGGAGTCTGCTTCCTGTGTGGCTTCTGATACCCACCACTGCGGAAACAGACACCTTCATTTGCATGCTCGAACACTTGTGAGACAGAGTAGCATGTAGAACCTTGTAAGTCTTATTGACTTGAAAGATCACATCAAAGATGCTTTGCTAATTACAACAGATTATTAAACGGTGACTTCTAGTGGTTTTAATCTTTCTCATCAGCCTCCTTGTTCCCTACCCCAGCATCCTATGCCCAAGACCATTTCAAGGTGTAGTGCAGGTAACACGTTTTTAAGAGCGGGGGCAGCTGCTGGTGGTGGCGCACACCTTTAATCCCAGCACTTGGGAGGCAGAGGCAGGAGGATCTCTATGAGTTTGAGGCCAGCCTGTCTGCATAGAGTTCCCTACCTAAAAAAATAAAGAGTTGGGGCAGACAGTGCCTTTGTGGTATCATCTTCTACAACTACCTTCTGTTGGGAAGGAAGGGACAGGAATGACTGGGCTACAAACAGGAAGCAGAAGTTTTTCGGGGGCAATGTTGGGGAGCAGGAATTTTTTCTTTTTCTGTTTTTTACACCAGGTCTTAAGTATCCCAGGCTGGTTTCATACTTGCCATGCAGTTGTACCTCTCACCCTCTGGTGTCTACCATCTCGTGGGCCATGCTGTTGTGCAATGATGGGTACTGAACCCAGGGCTGTGTGCAGGCTGGGCAAGTGCTCTTCTGACTCAACAGCCCAGGACCACTTTGGTTATTTGGTTGGTTAGTTTCTTCAATGAATCTTTTTTTGTACTTTCATGCCTGTGTTCATGTGTGTGCACATGCACACATGGGTGGGTGGTTGTTTGGAGGCCAGAGGAAAACCTCAAGGGTTGTGCTTCAGGAGCTGTCCCCTTGTTTTTCTTTTGGGGGGGCGCTGAGTCTGTCAGTGACTCCAAGTTCACTGATTAGGCTAGGACACTCACAAAAAAATTCCAGGGATCCTCCTGTCTCCCACCTCCCCAGTTCTGGGTGTAAAGGTATGTGGAACTGCATCCAGCTTCAGAAAGAACCCAGTTAAGGGGTTCACTCACCTCGGCCACCAGCCACCGGGGTGATCTAACCAGTGCTGCCTGGGTAGATTCAAGCCACAGAGGAATCGCTTACACACTCACACCGACCACAGGGAATTTCTGTAATCTAGATGTCTGATTAGGGCCTTTTGTTTTTGTTGTTTGTTTTAGAAAAAAGTTTCTTTTATTATTTTATAAGTGTCCTAAAACAAAACCCAGAAGACTGACAGTAACTGAGTCTTATGCTGTGAAGGAGAGACTCTGCTGAGAAGGGCCTGTTCAGGTGAGGGCACCCTCAGACACTGCCAACTCAAAGGCTTTGTCCACATAAAAAAGAGTTGGAGCAGATCCCAACCCTTGGGAAGCAGAGGCCTGAGGTGAGGGTGAGGGCCTGAGTCATCCTGGGCTAACCCCTCAAATAACACAGGACAGTCACACCCAGACCATCACACTGTCTGGAAATGCCGGGGTTAAAAAGCAAAGGGGCAAACCCATTCTTTCATATTTAAATCTCTGCACAGCACTGCACTTACAATACGGTTGATATGTTTGACAAATTAATTTGCCTTCAACTCGACCTCCCCCTTTATCAAATAAAACATTAGCTTCTAAGAAACATGGATGCAGGATTGAAGGGGAAACCACTGTCGATTCTCTGGCTGTTAAAACCGATTCTACACACCTTATCTTCATAATCTGAAGTGTTGCGGAAGCCATCACCTACGGCTCAGGACTGGGCTCATTCTAACCAGGTTTACTATTTAAACACCTGTGTGGTCACCATGCACTATCTCTAGACATTTTGAAGATTTTGTTCTGTCTTAAATAGAGAGAAACATGGAAAACAGAAATAGCCATTAAAATAAAATTTGTAAAAAAAAAAAAAACTTAATGATTTTTTGATCATTTTAATAAATATATATCAAGAAAACCTCACTTTATTACAACACGGTCATGTACTAGCATCTATCACCTAAAATTTCAACACCAAAATGTTCATCAAATATTGAAAATAAAGGACAAAACATTACTAGACTATTCAGCTATAACACAGGAACATGTTTTAAAAATTGGTCCTTGCGGACAATTTCCCAAATGATCTACTC
Source organism: Cricetulus griseus (assembly GCF_003668045.3). Classification (NCBI taxonomy): domain Eukaryota; kingdom Metazoa; phylum Chordata; class Mammalia; order Rodentia; family Cricetidae; genus Cricetulus; species Cricetulus griseus. The sequence goes on along the minus strand of NC_048598.1, from coordinate 2,361,367 downwards.
ATACACTGTATGAATGAGACCTATTTAATATTAATAGCAATAATTTAAAAAGCTTCATCTTGGAGAAAGTGGGAGAACTTACCTATAGCCTCCATTTGGCATTTGGTTCCTGTGAATAGTCGTTTTAAAAGGCCCAAGTCAACTAGGCCAACCCTTGGCCTTGGAAATGGGAACACATTTTATGAGGAGGAGGAGCTGGCTGGACTGGGCCAGAGTGCCGAGGACACTCGGCCATGTGCAAATTCAAGGTATTGTTTGAGTAGTGCGTCGGCCAAATACACAGTTACAATGATGAGCAAGTCCCATTTCTCCAAAATAACGTTCCAAAACCTACAATCTTTACATTCTTGAAGATAAAATGTATTGATTACCACGTCGTCATCTATTAACATTGTGCTTCTCAATCAACAGCAAAAGTCATATATAGAAACCACATGCTCTTAGGAGTCTAAACGTATGGAATGATGCAAAACAGGTCAAAGTATAACGTGTATAACGCATGCCACGGGCTGTGAACGTCACTGGACAAGAAAACAAGACAATTCAAAGCTCAGAAAGCCCAGACCCAACAACGGTGCGTTGCCATGGAAAAGCCCAGGCAGCCTTCTCTGTTCCTAAGGACCTTCCCTATTGTCTCCTCCATCTCCACCCAAAAAATGTCAGAACCACAGCCACTAGGCGTCAAAAACAAAGGAAGAAGAAGATGGTGAATCAAAAGTTGAACACAATAGTTCAAAGTTAAGTTTCCAAACCGCATGGATCCACCCTGTGTGTTTTTTTCCTATTTGTTAAATCCCTGCTGTAACTCTGATTTATCCTTAATTTTCACACTGGCAAAAATTAAGATAAAGTAAGGCACCCAAGATCGCCCTGTACACCACTTTCCTTGTCATCCCATCAAGACCGCCCTGTAATCACCTCCCCAGTCACCCCACAAAGACTGCCCTGTACACCCCTCCCTACTCACCCCATAAAGACGGCCCTGTACACCCTCCCCAGTCATCCATTACCCATCACAGTCAAGCCAGGGGCTCGAAGGGCACAGTCTCCACAATTCCCGAATTGCTGCCCCTCCAGAAGTGCTGCTGTCTGTCTCATTCTGTCCAACACAAACATGTCACAACTCACAAAACCATCTCACCTATCTTCCTGCCTCCAGTCTTCTACTCAGAAAGAAATACTGTACCATATTGAAGATGCAGATATCTCTGCTGGTTATATTGTTTACCAAATAACTACCTAATTAACTGGCAAACATGTTGAACTTGGCTAAGCGGCGGGCTCCTTGGAGGGGCAGTGGGAATATAACAAGGGCATGATGTCCTCAACCTAATCTACAGATATTTTTTTAAAAGAAAACTAAGATATACTTTCAAACACGAAGTTGGCTTTCCTTGGCAAAATCACATTAATAATTGGCTTGTGGATGCCTCTTATACAGATGTTCTGTGCAATCTACTCTCCAGGCAGCGAAACAACGCGGCGTGTTCACTGCATAATTTTACCAGTTGTACAAAACTACAAAATCCATTCAAAATGAAAACCGCTCATGCTGCTCGCGCTTTGCGTGCGGTGGGAGACAGTCACATCTTACTCCCTTTGCCGCAGCACAGTTTATTGCTTGGGGAAAGTTCCTTTTTCCTCAAAGACTTTTTCCAAGACTCACTCATGTGGTTTTTCTCATTATATCCAGTCTCAAAATAATCATAAAATTGGCTTTTGCACTCAAAATCAAGGTCATTTCCCAGAGGTTCTTGGCCGTCACTGTCTCTGCTGGTGTCATGACTTACTTTCCCACCGTTGAATTTGACCTTTTCCTGGACACCAAGGGACCTAATACTAGTGACAAAAATTTCATTGGCCGGTATCTGGCCATCGCTCTTGTAAATAGGTGTGCTGCCTACATCAAAGTCCACATGGTGGGAGCAACTAGGCAATGGCAGAGGGGAAGAGGAGGAGGAGGCAGAGGAGGGGGAGGAGAGGGAGGAGGAGGAGGGGGAGGGAGAGGAGGAGGAGGGGGGTGTGGCAGTGGCTGAAGGGCTTCCAACGCCAGCACTGACAGAAAGGGGCAGATTCAGGCAGTGACCACCACACTCCTGGTAAAAACAGCACGTGTGGAGCTTTTCCCACTCCTCTTTGGCCACCCGGGGCCGTTTGCGGTACGGGCAGTCTTGAGCCAGGAACCACTCTTGGGCAGAGGCGCCACTGAGGGAACAGGCAGGGAGGCACCAGCTGCTCTGCATGAGAATCTCCCCATGGATCCTCTTCATCAGGTTGTTGATGAGGACAGATCTCCGCAGGTACACCTCGGGGTCATCGATGAACCTGAGCTTCTCCAGGGACATGTAAAGGATGTGCGCTCGCTCCTCAAAAATGGAGATGGTCTGAAAATCAGGGACAGGAGAAGGCTTAGGAAATGGAGCATCGCCTGTTCAGAGGCTGGCCCCTGTGCTGTGGATGCCCGTCCCCACCTTTTCCTGACTCTCTGGGGCGTCAAAGAAGGTCCAGTCACTAGGTGAGCCTTAGCAGGGCCAGCCAGAAGGCTCAGGTGGTTAAGTCACGGTGAAAGAGAAGCTGACAGAGTCAACCAGAGCTGTCAGAAGCCAGGCTGCCCGGCAGCTGCTGTGTGGTTAAGGGGATGGTGACCCAAAGCAGTACAGGGAGGATTCCGGTTGACGTCGATGTTGGTGACAAGGGTACGCTGGTCAAAATGTATCACACTGCTTTGTGCACAGGCACACTCATGCATTTCACAGCAGTGCGTTTTGAATTTCTTATCTATTTTTTAAAATTTATATTACTATTTTACTTTTTTGAGACAGGGCCTCTCTATCCTTGGCTGTCATGGAACTCAATGTATAAACAATGCTATCCTTGAACTCACAGAGATCCGCCTGCCTCTGCTACCTGAGTGCTGGGATTAAGGCCTGTGCCATCTGTATTGGCTGAAAAATTATTTTTGTGTTTGAGTGTTTGCCAGCATGTCTATTTATGTATTATGTGAGTACCTCATCCCCACCCCAGAGAGGCTAGAAAAGGGCATGGGATCCCTGGAATTGGAGTCATAGACAATTGTAAGCTGCCAAGTGAGTGCTAGGAACACAGTTCAGTCATCTGCAAAGACAGCCAGTGCTCCTAACTGCTGAGCCATTTCTCAGCTCCAGTACATGTTTTTTAAAGATTTGAGATGCAGGTTCTAATGGGCACATGTCAAAGTCTGCACTGGGCCGACTGTTAGTATTCGGCCATCTGTACTGACCTGTCCTTGGGGTTCAGACAGGATACACCCTCAGCTGCAGCCACTAAGAGCACCATCTGTGAGCATTCACTGTGTTCCCTTTGAAAAGCACCCTGCCTATCTTCCATCATTCTCTCTCTCCTTCTTTCTTTTCCTCTCTGTCTGTGCCCCCCCCTTTTGCCCCTCTTTCCTCTCTCTCGTGCTGCTCCTGTCTATGGAGGCCGAACTCCAGGATGCCCTTGCCCTGCCCTTTTTATGACCCCTTTTCCTAATAAAAAGCCCCTCTGCTTGAACCCTGTCACGTGGCGTCTTTCTCTCCTGAGCTGCTTTTCTTAAATTACAACACCACCAAGGAACACTTCTGGGTTTTCACACCTGTAACATGTCTTATTTGATCAGAGGGCAACTGTAGTTAGTGAGGCTAGGTTAGGTAGGACCTGTTGGCTTGTGGAGCTGACAGGAAAGAGACACACGCTGACAGAAACTGGAGTTGGGGATGTAGTCCTGGGCAGTGAGGCTGACACTGGGTGGAGGATGGTCCGTTAGCAATTGCTATTATTGTTAACATTTTTTTGTGTGTGTGAAAAAAAAAAAAGCAGCAAACATGTCCTTGCCTATGTAGCCTAGGCGGCCTGGGAACTCACAACGAAGCCCAGGTAGACTTTGAACTTTCTCCAGAGCTGACACATCTCACTAGCAACTGGAAAGTGGACACAGATGCAGCACCCACAGGAACTACAGATACAAACATGGGTGCCTCCTGACAAACAGGCAAAAGCAACTGCTAAAGCCTGGAGAGGGGTGGGCAAGGGGAGGCAGCCGGCGGGGTGGGGACAGAGAGGTGGAAGAAGCTGAGCTGGAGGCACAGTTCTGGAGGGGAGGCAACCACAGAGGAAAACGAACCTAAGCTTAGACACGCACCCGGTCCTTCACCTCATGCACTTGTATTTCCTTATTTTGTGTGGAAAGAAAAACAGCTATCTTTGGTCCTTCCTTGGGAATTAATTCTGGATTTTAACAAACTTGACATATGTCACAACGTATCACAAACAGCTCTATGTACGTATCCAAGGGACAATATATTGACCCCCCCCCAGGAAAACTCCTGAACAACCACCTCAACCAGCACACAGAAGTAGCCTTGTGGGCAGAGCTCAGACCAGAGTCAGGAAAGCCAAGTGCATCTCCCAACAGGTGACATCAAAGAGCAGCCCTGGGCCTCAGTGCAGCCCCAGAGTATTAAATTATCCACAAAAAGATGTGTTCTTCCGTACATACTGTGGTTATTTCCAGGCAGAGAATCTCTGTCTGGTTCTTCAAGTACTTGTGAAAAGTAACACAGGCCCTGCCCTAGTCAGGGTTATTATTGCTGTGATGAAATGCATAACCAAAGCAACTTGGGAAGGAAAGGGTTTATTTGGTTTCCACTTCCACACTGTAGGCCATCACCAAAGTACATCAGGACAGGAACTCAAGACAGGGCAGGAACCTGGAGGCAGGAGCTGATGCAGAGACCATGGAGGAGAGCTGTTTACTGGCTTGCTCAGCCTGCTTTCTTATAGAACCCAGGACCACCATTCCAAGAATGGCACCACCCACAATGGACTGGGCCTCCCCCACCAATCACTAACTAAGAAAATGCCCTACAGGCTTGCCCACAGCCTGATCTTACGGAGGCATTTTCTCAATGGAGCTTCCCTCCTCTCAGATGACTTTAGCTTGTGACAAATTGACTTAGTGCTATCCAGTACAGGTTCCCCCCACCAAAGTGACAGTGATTCATGTAGTCCCATAAAGAAGTGGCTCTCTTCTGTTGCTTGGGTGGGACAATTTAATGTCTGGAAATGGTTCAAGCCAGTGCCACAAGACATTGTAACTGTTAATAAAGTAACTGCTGTTTAAACATACTTTACGGCTGCAGCTGCTGAGTGTTGGGTGAGAATCCTCCTCTTCTGTGTACTTCCTCTTGAAATATGTGACCTTGGATGTGCTTATAGGATTTGGAATTCCCCTGTAATGTGATCCTGCAGTAATAAATCAGATAGACAAATGACACGAAGCCTGCCAGCGGTTCTCCAAGCAAAATGCTTTCATTTCCTTTCCCTGGAGTGGATAACTTGGCTACATCCCTGACTGTATACGCAGTGATGAAAAACAAACATTTGTCTTCATAGTTGCAGCTACCAGCGGACTGAATCCTGTGAGTCTGGGAAGGTAAAGATTTCCAGGCCACATCAGAGGAAAATGTCACCCACCTTTCAGCATTTACTAAATGCCTGGGATCTTAACTCTCTGTACAGGCAAACAGCGGAATTCATGGATGGCGTTGGTGGTGGTGGTGGTGGTGGTGGTGGTGGTGGTGGTGGTGTGTTGTGTGTGTGTGTGTGTGTGTGTGTGTGTGTGAGAGAGAGAGAGAGAGAGAGAGAGAGAGAGAGAGAGAGAGAGAGAGAGAGAGAGAGAGACCCTGTCCAAAGCAATACCAGCATTGACTCAGACCCCACCTCACAGAGGTAGTAAATCATGGGTACGAATTGATTTCAGGGTTAGTAAACAAATGCATACATACATGGAGTTATAATAGCTTTTCTTTTAAGATACGAAGTTACATATGGAAGCTTAACATTTGGAGTGATTAAATGCTGTTTCACTCTGGTAGTGTTAACACGTCAACCATGAATACAGCAGGGCCTCCTTTGAGGACTTTAAAACCTTTTCAGAAACTAGACTTTCATGAAGCTTTCATTTCAGTTTCTTTTTAAAAGGAAAAAAAAAAACTATCGCTTTATAAACACTCAAAGGAACTTATGTGAGACTATTAGAATTAAAGCCCAGAAGAATATATTTCTATTTTCTTATCAACTGTGTGCTTCATGAAGAAGAGCAGCTTGAAGCTGTGGTAAGGGTGCAGACTTCTTTATGCCTGGTGGGGCAGAAGCTCTGCTTGTGGGCCCTGTGATGTGTACATCCCCGAGGACCATTCACTTCCCAAGGACACAAAGCCTGAATCCAAACTTTCAGTATCTGGTTCAGACCCTTAAAAAACAAACAAAAAACCAAAAACCCACTGCTCCAGGATGTCCACAGCAGATGGACTGTAGAGCAAGTTAAGTAGGATTTCCCAAGGAGCCCAGCCTGACTGAACACCACCTCCTAAGGAGAAGGCCAAAGGCAATACCTGCCAGTTGAGGGCTGGCTCCTCGGTCTCCCTGCAAAGGAAGCTGTGCTGGCCCTGGGGGGCTCACACCTCTGTAGCTGTCAGCCTCCCATAGCGTTTGGTACCCAGCAATTTCAGCAGCTCCTTCTGAGACAATGGGCTCGCAGAATCTATTCATGGACAGAACCAGCGTCATCTCTGACAGCCTTAGACCTGGAAAAGAAGGGGTGGGTGAGTTGGAGAGATATACAGCCTGGGTTAGGAGCCAGCCTGAGGATGATGGTCTCTGGTACTTGGGAAGGCTTTCAGTTCCTCTCCTTTCCCTTCATACCAAACCGTCAGACTACCTTTCCCAGGACACCTCAGCAAACTCTTGCTGCTCTCAGCTTAGCTACTGCAAATGGCAGCCTGCATCTCAGGGCGGATCTTTAGAGCCCACTCTTATTGTTCTCGGATCCGCTCAGCCCCTCTCAGACAGCTGCTCTGTATCCTAAATACATTTTCCTCCCGATCTTACGAACGCACCTCTAAGAGGAAGGGCTAGAAGCCCTGTGCTTCCCTTCTATTAATAAGGTGAAATCAATTTTCTATTCAAGCCTCTAGGAGTCCCCTTTGATAAAATCTGCTGTCAATGGGGGAGGGGGACAGGGGCAGGACAGAAGTCCTAGGGTCCTTCCAGCACTTGTCTCTCCTCCCAGTTCCTCGGCCACACTCTCTCCTCCCGGGGTGAAGCAGGCAGACACTCGGCAGTTGTTTCCACAGCCCTTGTCGGCCTGAACTGGGTCTGCCTCCAGTCACAACACTGTGAGATGAAGACAGAAAATTGGCTCCCGTTTCCAGCCGTGAGTTGCAGCCCCACAGGAGCCAAGCCCAACACTAACCAGGCAGCAGAATATTAAACAGGAGCCAGGGCTCTGGGCAGAGGCAGCCAGCAACTCTTTAAACTGTAAAGCCAGATACCAGGCAGGAACTTTCCAAGAGTCAACACATTGCCGTCTGCCCTCCTCTCTGGTTCCCACCCAGACCTTAGGACGCTGGGAGCCAGCCTGGCCTCAGAAGCTCTGCTTGGCCTCCCAGACTCTGACCCTGTGTAATCCAGGCTATGAGGCCACCTCCATGGGGCTCAGTGGTGACCCTCAGAATAGGGTCAAGAGTATGTTCCAGGGAGAAAGGGAGTCTGGGGCCAGGGAGCAGACCCAGCAACTCCGATTCCTGGGTCCTTTCAGACAGGAGTTCTCAACCCTCCTAACTCTGCAACCCTTTAACCAGGTCTTCATGCTGGGGTGACCGCCCCAACCATAAAATTATCTCATCACTACTTGGTAACTGTAATTTTGCTACTGTTATGAATTACATTGTCAGTATCTGTCCTCTGAAGGTCTTAGGTGACCCCTGTGAAAGACTGACTACCAAAGGGGTCATTACCCAAAGGCTGAGAATCACTGCTGTAGGATATCCAGACCTGCACAGGTGACTCACTTGTGTTCTAAGGACCTGTCACTGAAGTGACGTCAGGCCTGCTTGCTGAAGATGGATTTTCTTTCTGGTATAGCAAGGGCCCAGTTTATTCTTTTGCCTTCAGGCTAGGGCAAGAGTGGACTTGTCACTGTCTCATGGACAGCATTATCCCCCACATGCTATGACACTTAAGTGCCCTTCTGGAGGGAAGGAGAGATCTTGGCTTCAAAAGGTAGTAAGTCCTCTGGCTACCAGAGCAACTATTGGCAGCAGTCTGTCTTCACCAGGCACCTGTATTTTTGAATTCAGCATCAGTCCTGTATTACACAGGGACTGGGTCTCTACTCCATGTGTAGAACTGGGGTCTAGCTGACTTGGGCTTTGGAGTCTTCTCTTCCATTTTTCTTTCCAAAGAGATACCAGAAATGCCTTAGGGAAAGAGGATGTGTGTGCAGAATGTTCGTTGTGTTGTGTGAGTGTGAGTAAAATAATTCTCTATCAAGAAATGGTGGGAGATGTCATTTATTTTGCTCTTTCAGTCATCAACAAAGAAATTTTGTCTTTATTCATTTTACAAACTCAGCCCTTTAGTCTCTTCCCCCCACTCCCCAAACTCCTCAGCCAAACACAAAATCACTGAACCACTCACCAATTTCTTAACCTGGTCTAAAAGACACCTATATCCAGAAAATACACACTGGGGATAAGATCACTGCCCTCTCTGACAGACAGCTTGAAATTCACATTCACTTGGGGGGGATTCTAAGAAGAGGACCCAAACCTTTGCCTGTTGGAACTTTTATTACACATAAACAAAAGCAGGTTGACAAACCCATGCCCCTAAAGAAAGAGAAGCCCTGCCAGCAGGCTCCTGGCAGCAATTACCTTTGCTTAATAGGACATTAATGGGCCCTGGGCTGCTTTACCGTAGTCAGGGTTTGTTTATATTCTAATGACTTGAGGAGCAGCTTTTCTGTTGTTAAGACTCTCAGGGCTTCTATTTGTTAGCATTGTTCACAACATATGAAATTCCATCGTTAATGCATTTGAACTTGAAATGTGGCATAATAGTTTTTAGCATGGCTGTTTCTTTTGTTTATAACATCCAATTTCAGCAAGTTTTTCTTTTTCAAATTGAAAACTGTTACACACAAGATCCTAAATGGGAGAGGCTGGGTTTCTACAAGTGATTTATTTAAGTTGGGATAAAACATGAATGAGCTGGGACGATTTTTTTTGGGGGGGAGAGTCTGCAACTGAGCCTTCCTGGTCTACTTAGAACTGACACTGATGTTAACTAATTAGGGAGGCAAGCGTAGTGTTTATGAGACACGGGACTGTGCAGTGCTAGGCATCCATGTTTAGCTATGGATTCTGCTATGGAATCCAGAAGTCCAAGTTCACGAGTTCAGGCTATTAATATGAAATGCAGCCACAGTGATGTATAGGATAGAGATTTTGTTTAAGATCAGAAATGAGTGGATTACAAATGAGAGTGACAATGCACTTGCTTGTAGCCCTCAGGCTGCTATACCACTGTTTGGTCACTGGGGTGATACTGTGGAATGACCCCCGCCCCTCGCCCCAGCACCTTCACAAGGCTGAAGGCTAAGTGTCAGTGTTTCTATGGAGTGCTCCTCTCACAGGCATTTCTATACCATTTGGCTTTTTTTTCCGGACGAAGCCATTATGGTGCTAAAAGGAGTGGCTGCTGTGTGCGGTTTGGAGGTGTCAGGAATCTTATAAGGGCTATCGGACAGAAAACAGCAAGACAGAAGGATCATCCCTCACCTTCCTGACACTGGGAATGACAGAACGTTTTATTAAGGAGCATCTAGGCAGCTGGAAGACAGGGTCCAACCCTGGATAACATGGGGGGCCACTGGGATCCAGAGTGGTCCAGAGAACTGCAGAGCTCTGTCCTGGGGAGCCAAGAGATTTCCTCACCCACTGGCTCCAAACGGTCCTAAATAGGGTCTCAATAGTTTGTCCGATTCGCCCAATGGTGGAGGTAGGGACTGGATGGTTAGAACAAAACGCTTCAGCACTCATAACCTGACAGGTGCTTTTTGCAGGTCCCTGTTGTGCCTTAGGAAGTGCACTGGCCAGCAGTGGTTCCAGGAGACTAAGAGCTCTAGGTCCGGTGTTGGGGCTGGGAATGCAGGTGTGGGGGACTAAGGCAGTTAGCGGTTCCCCATTGGGAGGTTTAAGGTCAGCTTTCTCAGCCCAGGCCCAAGGTGGGGTGCTGAGGTGTGACGGGTCCCTTACCCAGGGTCTAACACAGGCGCACCCTGGAGACTGGTGCCATGCCCTTAAGCCCCTTTCCGGGACAGAGGGCATCGTCCGGCTAGCGGCAGGCCGCAGGGAAAAGTAAACAGCCCAAGTGTCTGGGAACAAAGGCAAGTAGTCTTCCAAGGTACTGGAGCCCAGTGCCTCTCCTGAAGAATAAGGGCTATGATTATTCGCTCTCCTAAAAACCAAGTTTCCTTCTATGGGAAATACATGCCAAGGTGGGATTCCAAGGCTATGACTCACGGCGGCTGGCGGGGCTACACTCCAGCCCGCAGCTGTCCGGGTCCTTCGCCGAACCGCGGCCGCCCGCGCCGTGCGCGCCGCTGGGGCCAGGGTGGACCTCGGTGCCCCGCTCCTGCGGCCGGGCGCTCCGGAAAGTTGCGGGGCCGAGGAGGCTGACAGAGGCGGGGGCGTGGGTCTCGCAGCCCGCGGGAAGGTGAGCCGAGGACAGCGCCGCCCGTAGCCGGGAGCAGGGGCGGGCGCGGAGGTGGCGGGGGACACAAGGTGTCAGCTTCGGCAGCGGCGCCTTGTTCCGCGGAGCGCGCGCCCCTGAGACCCGCAGGCCCTCCTCCCTACCCTCCCAGCCCGCGCCGACCCTCCTGCCACCCAGGGACACCCGGCTCGCGGTTACGGGGGTCTCCGCCGACCGCCCGGGTCGCCTCGTGCGCGCCGCTGCTCCCGGGAAGGGCGCGCGGCCCTGGAGAGCGCGCGCCGCCCCGCGCCCCGCTGTGTCCAGCTGCGCCCCGGCCCACGCGCGACCCTCCCCGCCCCCGCGTGCCCCGGGGTCGCGGCTCTTACCGCGCGCCCCGCGCTCCAGCCGCCGCCGTCCTCCGCGCGGCCGCCGCTGCCCACGCGCCTCCCGGGCCCTGTCGGCGTGGCCCGGTGCGCGGCGGCCGAGGTCCCCGCAGGTCCCGCCGCCGCCGCCGCCGCAGACAGTTATGGAAATGAGCCGCTGTGTCTGGCGAGGAGCACGAGAAACCCGTCAATCCTGTTTGCCATTTCCCCGCGGATTTCCGAGCCGGGTTCTGCTGGATGCCCCCGGGGCGAGAGGGAACCTGACAAGCGCGCTCCCCGCCTCCCTCAGCTCTGCCAGCTCGCAGGGCGCCGCGCCCCCGCCCGCCCTGCCTCCGCCCCCGCTCCGCCTCCGCCCTCGGGGCCGCGCGGGCTGCTCCCGCCAGCAGCCAGGACCCCACGCGCGCAGCCCGCCCGGAGCAGGGGCTGCGACGCTCAAAGCGTTCGCTGCAACCTGCCCAGACGTCTTGTCTATTTTTTAATTTTTGTTTTAGTTTTCTTATTGTGTGTGCGCGTGATTAAAAATAAATTCTGTGCTTTTCCCACCCTTTACTAGAGACTTTTTTCCCCTCTGTACAGCACACGAAGATGAGAAACAGATGTCGGAGCTGGACTGAGCCGTTGCACTCCCCCGCCCGCCCAGTGCCTTCCCCTGCAGCCTGGGTGTAACAAGGCAGCACTAGTCCTGAATCCACTTCAACTAGCAGCTCCTGGGGGAGGATCCCAGTGGGGGGATACCTCCAAGAAAACAAACAAACAAACAAAAAAACCAAAAAAAAAAACAAAAACAAACCAAAACAAAACCAACCAACCAAACAAAACTAGTGAAGAACCTTGTTCTTGGTGGAGAGGCTTGGCAGAAACCAGAGTCACTTTATTTTGCAAATAATGATCCCCCTACCCACTCCTGGCGGCGGATTAAATTAGAGTTGGTTTTGTGGGTTTTTGTTGTTTTGTTAAGACAGGGTCTTACTGGGTAACCCAGGCTGGCCTTGAACTTATAGCGATCCGCTTGCCTCTGCCTCCCAAGTGCTACGATGAAAGACATATGCCACTGTGTGTGGCTGGCTTCTTTCTTAAAACAACAACAAAAAACAAATTTAATTCATAAATCCTGTCTGGGGACCCTCCATCATTGAGAGGTCACTTAAGGTGCAAGGTGGACTTTCCTAACAAAGCGGGGAAGGGAGGCACCTGCGTGAAATGTTAGGAAGACTGGGCACTGCTGCTATGCCAGACGCGCCTCTGTAACAGTGGTCCTCCCGCCTAAGAGAGCCAGGCCTCTGAGTCCAGGAGGTGCACGGACGGACAGACAGACGGCAAGCCTGAGGAAGAGGGGCAGGAGTGGGGATGAGGATCAGCGCCTGCAGATTGTGCTTCGTCTGATTTGCATGTTTATTTCCTAGAATTGTAATTAAATTTGTGTAATAAATGTTTCCCATTTCATTTGTACATTCAAAATTTGGGTGACTGACATGCAGCTAAGTAAATTCCCTCTTTTTTAAAGCAAATGTGCTTTATTTAATAAAGCAGCAAATATCAACCATCATTAGGGCTAATCTATTTAGAAGGTGTTTATATTGAACTTTGTGCATCAAAGAAACAGATTCTTAGGGTATTAGGACGCCAAGAGAACATTTCTGAAAACAGGAAACTATGGCCGGCATATTTCTTTTCTTTTCTTTTTTCTTTTGTTTTCTGAAAGACAATCTAGAGTTGCACACCTGAAATCACACATTGGGCATCCATCTTGGCTTCATTCCAAACCATGTTAAATATAGACAGTTGGGTGATGATTTCAGAATTTTAAAGATGCCCCCTTTTTCATCTTGACTCTCACTCATCCAGTGAGAGTCCCATGTCCAGGCTGAGGGTAGAGTCCTCCTTCCTTCTGCATGAAGTGGGGGAAAGGCAAGGTCAAGGCAGGGGCAATTGCATTTAAAGCCATGCAATATTTGGGAATCTAAATACGAACCTGAAACTGCTTATCCTGCATAGAGCTAAATGTGGGCTTGGGGGCGTGGCTTATTATTGTTTTTTATCTCCCCATATTAAAGTTTTATAGCATTTAAAGGACTATGGGGAATCCACTTACACACTTAGCTGTGTCAAAATACATAAAACCAAAAGGAGCAAATTAAGCATAAAATTGAGAAGTAACAGGAGACTAGGAACCTACACGAGCTGCCCTTGCTTCTTTGGAGCTTTGTCTCTGAACAAGCCTAGGGGGTGGGGGTGGCGGGGATCTGCACAACACCCTGGGGAGCAGAGACTCTTGGCTTTACTAGTGTAAGAATCACACCCCTGCATTTAAAGCTGGCACCCTGTGGATCTCCACATTAACTTGATCCTGACCTGTCCAGATACCTAGGTTAGCATGTTTTCACTGTCAGCTTTCTTGACTCACTTGTAATGCCGAGTTTAGTGTCACTCAGTGTCCCGACTGCTGACAGCAGCAACATGCACACCACTGCAGGAGACAGTCAAGTGTCTATGTAATGTGAAACATTATTCTAAAATGCGAGTTGTGGCTATGGAATAAGAACTACAAATCAATAGTGAAGTGTTTGGAATGAGTGAGTGTGATTTAGAAACAACATTCAACTGAGCCCTATGATGTCATCATTTGGAGATATGTGTGTACATACATATGTTTGTGGACTTGCAAGAAAAAGGTTTGGAGGATAAAACTTAAAATATTTTGAGCTGCAAAGTCACTGAAAAGCCATAACTGTTTTTCAGTGTAAGAGTTTACCAGTCCGAGCGTCCCTTGAAGGTGCTGGGGGCCCCATTCCTCTCTCCAGCACAGATTCCCAGTGCTCATGTCCGAAGTTTCCACCTCAGAAGTGTGTCAAGTGGCTTAGAAGAACTCTGTCATTCCTTGGCAAAGCTGTCCTCAAAGCAGCCAGAGGTGTGGGGGAGATGAACAGGATGCCATCCCAGACTTATGGAGTTGCCGGTATGGTCAACAGTGAAGAGGAGCGTATAATGTTAAGTCAGCCAGGCCCAGTAGATGCCCGAGAGTTCAGGGACGGGACTCGTAAGTGCACAGGGTCTACTGGAGGGTATGTAAGAGCAGACAGCAGATGAAACCAGACCACATTGTGCACTGGGGGGATGGGTGGGTGTTTAGTTCAACAAGCAATGGATGCTTTGAAGGGCTCTGAGCTGGAGAATGACATGAGGGAAGCTAAGCTTTAGGACAAGCCATGTCCAGGGGACAGTGATGTTGGAACAGTCAGCCACTCTATCAACAGTACAGCAAGGAAGACCGGCATGCATTAGAGTTGTAGTCCCAGGAGGAGGAGAAGGGTGTGAGACATCCCAGAGTGGGAGCGCTCAGGCAGTCATCACCAACTATGAGGACAAGAAGTATGGAAGATAACTCAGGTCAAGTCTCCACATGGCTAAAAGCAAACCCACGGAGGATGAGAACAGACAGGATGGAAAGGACCTGTGACATGTTGGCTCTGGGTCTGATACGTATGAGCTGTCCAGGGAGCAGGCAGATGGAGGGTACACAGGGGCAGCCCATTTTTCCGTCTAGCTGAGATACTATGAGAGAAAGAGGTGAGAATGATGTGTGTTGGGCGTTGGTGGTGCACACCTTTAATCCCAGCACTGGAGAGGCAGAGGCAGGCAGATCTCTGTGAGTTCAAGGCCAGCCTGGTCTACAGTGTGAGTCCAGGACAGATAGGGCTGTTACACAGAGAAACCCTGTCTCAAAAAACAAAACAAACAAACAAACAAAACTTTGGGTTTAATGAGTAAGCTCTCTTCAGGGACATGTGTCTTAAAGCATGCACAGACCCATATGGCTCAGGAGCCACTTGCTTAGGGGGCAGAATCTGGCAGCAGGCGGTCTCTCCTCCCTGTCCTGTTAGCGCAATATGGAAGTAACTCTGCACAGTGCTTGCTCGGAGGCCGTCTCTACTCACGTACCTTTGCAAGCAGAGATTGATTGATTTCATCAGATAATCCAGGAATAATCCCCCAAAGATGGAAACTGTTGATAGTAAGCTTTGCGAGCTATCTCCCTCAGGGATGTTTGTATTTTAATGGGAGTGTCACAACACTACAAGAACTTTAATCAAAGCAACTGATAATTAATTAATGGCATGATTTCAGATGTAAGCTGTTGAGGTTTTACTTCTGAATGCTAACCCTGTAACATATATGATCCTTGCTCAGGATGATGCTTTAGAAGACCCCCATTAGTGATTTCTTGGGAACAGTTTACAGTAAATACGCTGATTAGCTGAAGGCGGCTGTTCTTCTAACTTTTCAGTGAAAAATACTCTGTCACTTTTTTTTTCTTTCTTGGATGTTATTAACAGTGTCTTTGTTAAAGTGTTGGTACCTGGGAACGCCAGCATTTACCCCAAGACTTCAGGTGGAAGTTGAGTCATTGGCTATGCAAGTCATTTTGGTGGGTGCTGGATGGCCAAGTGGAGATAGGAAGAAACCCTGCACACCTTTAATCCCAGCACCTGTGAGGCAGAAACCAGCCTGGTCTACAAAGAGTTCCCAGCCAGCCAGGGCTACAACAGGCTAGACTGTTTTAAAACAAACAAGATCAGCTTAGAAGGAGGCTAGGGATACAACCATGTAGAGCATCTTTATAGAGTGGATAAGGCCCTGGGTTCAATCCTTATTCTTGCCCAAAATGGCAGGGACAAAGACTATGTGTGCATGAGCTTGTGTGTCTATGCACTGTGCATGCTTCTATGTGTGCTGCAGTGTTCATACATTTATGTATGTTTATATGACACTTCACCAACAATTCTTTCAGGGCCTAGAGGACCTGTATATGTATTTTCTTGAGCTTATAACCTTATATATAGGTGATTGTTGAAGTCTATATTTGTTTTTGGCCTTTTTTTTTTTTTGAGATCTGATCCCACAGAAGAGTTTTGGTAGCTTACAGGAATATGTGTTCCAATGAAATAACAATTACAGTTACGTGGAAATGTGTAGAAAACAAGTGTGGGCCTAATTATATTTATGAAATATTAAATGTTACTGGATCCAAGTAGTGTGTTCTTTGTTTACTAAAATAATTACTACCAGGTTTATTGAAACACATCTACTTTTCACAAGCATGTACAGGGAAATTATTTTTAATAAAACATATGAGGATTTTGGAATTCATGCTCCTTTCTCTTCACTGCAGATATTAGCCTGGACTCAGGGTTCTAGATGCAATGTGCATGCATACCACACACATGTGCTGAACTATGCCAGCAACTAGCATTGGAAAGAAGGTGGGGTAGGGGGGTGGGGGTGTAACCTGGAGACAGCTTCATCTTGGAGTTTCTTTGTCCTCCTAAGCTTATGAGTAGCAGAAAACTCGCAGGCAAAGTTCAAAACAAAACCTGCGTATGCCACTGGGAAGATATATTTATTTCCACCATGTAAAAGGAAAAAGCATAAAATCAGGGTGGAAAGATGGAGAGGGAGGAAGGGAGGGTGGGGGGAGAGAACCTGGAGCAGACATCACCTGAGTGGGAAATCACACATCCCGCACACACATGCACAGATTCATCTCTGACAATTTAATTGTTTAATGGTAGGACTAACAAGGAATCCTTTCTGAAGTAATGGCATATAAAGGCTTCCCAGAGAAGTTAATATCCTGCTGCATTTGATGGGTGTTTCCCATTTGTGCGGTTCTGCCTTAACAGACTCTCTGTGCTTGGTGGGGGGCAGGAGGGGCCGTGGTGTCTGCGTTCAGCAGTGGAATCCAGAGACCCACTTAGCCTGTCAGCTTAGCCGCTAAGGTAATGAATCCAAGGCCCCAGCCGACCCCAGGCCATTGCTCACATGGGTTGTAAGGTCCTGACTCACAGGCCTGAGACCTGACTCCTGGACTACAGCTGGTTGCTCCCTACCCAAGCTATTGCCTGCTTGCATAGTTGTCCTGGGTTCCTAGGTCAGGGTTTGGCAGCTGTCTGCGCAGAGGTGGCAGGGCTTCCTTGTAGCCAGTCTTTCTGCACAATGACAGGCAAGGTGCCTCTGATGCTGCCTGTGGCTTGTATTTGTCTTTCCTTGGGTTCAGACCTGCTCAGTGAGCACCTGGGGAGGCCGGGAACGACATGCACCAGTTGGAAGCCAGAGGTGCTCACCGCAGACTTTGTAGCGATTTGTAGCGACTGTGCTGCTGTTTTCATTCCTAACTGATAAGTCTTTATTAATTGCATTTTGACTCTGGCTCCTTGGCATGGGATTAGGTTGTTCTCCACCAGAAAAACACCAGAGGAGGCACTTAAGCATGGTGACTTTGTGCCCTGACCCTCCAGTCTATGCTGGCTCGTCTCACTGAAGCCCCTGTCTGTGTCTCTGGGTCAAGGAGAAGGCTTAGTAGGCAGAGTTGGAGCTGCAGACTATTTATAACATGAGCTTTCTATCCCACAGCTCTGGCTCTTACTTCTATTATCATTACTTATTCATAGACTTTTATTCCCAAATATCATTACCCTTTACAGTAATAGGATCAGGAAAGCAACCACTTAAAACAAAACAAACAAATGTGGGCATCTAGTCTGCATATGACGGGCACATTTTCTCTGCTCCCTCAGCTCCCTCTCTTCCCACCACCTGGGGAGTAGCTCTCACCAGCCACCAGCAGCTCCCTCTCTGACTGACAAGGGGGCTGGTGTAGGGAGGGCATGGCAACAGTGACAGTCTAAGAGAGCAGGAGGGAGCAATGAAGTCGAAGACAAAAATGGGGAAAGGGGAGTGGAGGAAGGAGAGAAAGACGGGGAATGCATGTTCTGAGACTGTCAGCAGAGGAAGACCTTTCCAGTCAGACCCATTCAGCAACTGGACGGTGTGACCACATAGCCGTTCCCTTATCTGTTAATGTTAGCCAAAGATCTACTTACGTGTCGCTGACAGTTACTGTGTACCCAAGACCTACTGCATATCACCAGTAGCCACTACATATCAAAGGCCCACTATGTGCTATCAGTAGCTGAAGACCTACTGTGTGCAACTGATAGCTACCATGTGCCAAAGACCTTCTGTGCCATGGACAACTATCATGCACCAAAGACCTGTGGTGTAGAGTCAATAATTATCAAGTACAAAGACCTATTATGTACAAATGATAGCTGTCATGTATTGAAGACCTACTGTGTAGTTTGTTTTTTGACTCAGGGGCCAGCTCAGGCTGGCCTTACACTTGCTATGTAGCTCAAGATGATCTTAAATTTCTGATCCTCCTGTTTCTACTTCCTGAGTACCAAGCTTGCAGGCATGTGCCACCTAACCCACTTTATGCAGTGCTGGGAATCAAATCCAGAGCTTTGTGCATGCCAGGTAAATTGCTCAACAACCGAGCCACACAACCCATCTCCTATAGGTTATTTGATTTGTATAACTTTGAACAGTAGATATAGCAGTTTCTACTTTGTAGTTCAGGAAACTGAGGTTTAGGAAGGCCACGTGGCTTGTCTAAAGTCGATGTTTAAATTCAAGGGGCCTGGAATGTAAACTTAGATCTTACAGTGCCTTGCATTTCATTGCACCAAGTGAATTACTTACGTGTATGACATAATCAGAAATGGTTAAAATGTGATGGTGCCATGGAGCTCTATACCTAAGTCTGTGGTTAGGGCATGTTCTGCCTTGGTTTGCTGAGCTGACTGAGTACAGAGCCTTGGTTGTCAAGAGTTCAGAATGTTCTCATGGTGGAAACCACTTCCTTTTTTGTCTTCATTTTTTAAGCCTTTAAAAGGACAGCCAGAAGCTCATCTATGGATTGGCTACTGGAACAAGAGGCTGGAGTAAACACTTCCTAAATCTCCGGTAGACTGGCACCTCTGTAAAGGAGCAAGTTCTTATGCATAATCCCATGTGTCGGGGGGAAAGTATGATTACACCAAAGAGTAACATGACTACTGCATGCTGATGGCCAAGGTTAAAGTTGGCAATGGTAACTCCAGGTGTAGCATGTACCCTTCATGCTTCTATCCCGACAGCCTTCTCTCCAAGACACATGACTTCATTCCAATCCTGAGAAGAACATTAGACAAATCCCAACCGAGGACCTCCACAAAGAACCTGGTGGTTCTTCTCAAAACAGGTGAGTTGGAGGACTGCCAGTCAAGAGCTGTCTAAGGAGACACGATGACTAAATGCCAGCCAGTATCCCTGGAACAGGGAACATACATCATGCTAATGTAAGAAACTGCCTGTACTCTCCTCTTGGTATTTCTGTAAATCTCAAACTGCTAAAAGACTTTAAAATGTAATGCTACAAATACATGCAAAGATGCATGTGTGCATGCACACAGACACACAGACACACAGACACACAGACACACACACACACACACACACACACACACACACACATACACACACACACGTGCGTGACTAGACAATCCAGGTATATGGAAAACCAATCCAGTTAAATGAGTATCTTTTCATTGAATTAACAAGCCTTTTGTTTCTGTTGATCTCTGGGATTTTTATGATTGCTTTCGAAGTCTGGAAACAGGGCCAAAGAGAAAGCATCAAGAAATTCCCAAAAGACAATTCGTATTGAATAAATGGGTGTCATGGCATGCTCAACACTTTCTTGGCCCCGGGATGCACAAAGGATAGCTTTAGTCCAGATCTTTCAGATCTTCACCCTTACTCAGTCCAAACTCTAGCCACTCTACGGTCTGAGTCATATTCTCCGGAACCCAATAAGAATAAGAGGTGCTCAATTGCTCCAGAAATCGATCACATGATTAGCTCATGGCCGCCACATCCTGTCTGGAATGGTTTTTGTGGGGAACTTCTAACGTTTTATATGCGGCAATACTAGTGACTTTATCACCAGCAGAAACCACATGTAGGTGTGTGTCGACAGTCCTTGTAGATTTCAATATGAAGAGTCTCCCACAGGTTCGTGTGCTTGATTGAATAGCTGGTCCCTAGTGGGTGGTGCTGTTTTGGAAGGTAAAGCCTCACTGGAGGAAGTAAAGCACTGGGGACAGGCCCTGGAATTGAAGCTTTATAGCAGGGCTTCAGTTCCTGATGACTGGGCTGCCTGAACGCAGACCCAATGTGACCAGCCACCTCCTGCCCTGGCCACCTCTCCTGCCATGATGACTAACCCCAAACTGTAAACCAAAATAAATTCTTCAGGGGGCTTTTGTTGGGTATTTTGTCACAGAGATGAGAAAAGTCACCAACACCATTATCTTGAGGTTTGTTTACACTCATCACTGCTCTGAGATTATGGTAATTGTATTAGTTATTTTCTCTTTGTTGAGACAAAAGACTCAACAAAAGCAATTATGTAAATTAGGGTTTGGTTGGCTCAGAGTTAAAGGTAGAGTCCATTGTTGCAGAATATTCGTTTAACTATGTAAAGATGAGTTGCTTTTGTTTAACTATGTAAAGTTGTGTTGCATTTGCTTAATTATGTAAAGGTGTGATGCTGTTTATCTTGCCTAAGGCACTTGATTGGTCTAGCAAAAAGCAGAACTGCCAACAGTGAGGGAGGAGGTTTAGGTGGGAGGTCTGGGCAGGCAGTGTTACCACAACTCTTTCCTGCCAGCCTGGTCCCACAGCTGTGTCAGCCCCAAATGAGCACTCAAAGACTTATTAATTATAATTCTGTTGGCCAATGACTAGGGCTTCTTATTGGCTAGCTCTGTCTTAATCATTAACCTATTTCTATTAATCTAAGTATTTCCAAGTGGCCTTTTTTTTTTTTTTCCAAGACAGGGTTTTTCTCTGTGGCTTTGGAGGCTGTCCTGGAACTCGCTCTAGGCTGGTCTCAAACTCACAGAGATCCACCTGCCTCTGCCTTCTGAGTTCTGGGATTAAGGCATGCACCATCAATGCCTGGCCTCAGTGGTCTTATCTTACTGGAGAAAGATCTGGAGACCTGTTACTTCTCTGGCGTCCTACATGGCAACTGCCCTCTGCTTACACCTCCTAGAATCCTCATCTCCTAGACTCACCTATCTTGCTGTCCTATTTGCCACAGTGTTTTATTCATCAATAAAAGAAACGTATGTACAGAAGACATTCCCAGCACAGGGAGTGCAAGTAGGTGGAGGAATTTAGGCTCAGGAGAGAAAGAAAAAGAGACGCCAGGGAGACACCAAGGACCAGCCAGTCAGCCAGACAAGAGGAAGCAGGAAAGAAGGACATACAGAATGACAGAAAGGTAAAAAGCCCTGAGGCAAAATGTAGATGAACAGAAACAGGTTAAATTAAGTTAAAAGAGCTAGTGGGATAAACCTAAGTTAGCGCTGAGATTCCATAATTAATAGTAAGTCTCTGCGTCTTTATTTGGGAGCTGGTTTGGCAGCCCAAAGAAAATTCTGACACCAGTCTATCATGGTGGGGAAGTCATGGTGCCAGAAGTTTAATATCTGGTTACATTGCATCTTCAGTCAGGAAGCAGGGAGCAAGGACACTGCACACTGTCTCTTTTCTTTTTCCTTCCTTCCTTTTCCTTCTTTCTTTCCTTCCTTCCTTCCTTTTTTCCCTTTTTCTTCAAAACAGGGTTTCTCTGTTTAGAACAGACTGTTCTAGAACGTGCTCTGTAGATCCGCCTGCCTCTACCTCCTAAGTGCTGGGATTAAAGGCATGAGCCACCACTACCTGGCCTCTTTGTCCATTGGACATTACTGCCTACATTCAGACATTCCAGGAGAGCAGGATTTCCCACCTTAATCTATCTAATCTGGCAAATCTCTCGCCCAGAACTGACAAGATAAAACATCACATAAAGTTTTACCACCTTGATGTTTAACATGTCAATCGTGGGATACACATGCTATGGGATCACAAATTTGAAAATACTTTAGTAATTGCATTATAATATGATTGGTTTCCTTCTTTCAGTATTCTATACTTTTTGACTCATTTGAGAACTTTTCAGATGAGGACTTCATAACTTCTCTGGATTCCTGAGGAGGTCATAACACAGAACAGTCTGAAAGACCCTGAGGTTTCAGAAAGAACTGAGTCTACTCCTAACCTCTGTGCTGTCCGACGCACGGCTTCTCCCAACAGCGCCAAGTCTATATGCTATATGTAGTCACTGTTGCCATGTTATGTAGGCTCATTAGATAAAGATGACCTTCCAGCAAAGATTTTTAAATGCAGTTTATTGCAAGGGGTATTTTTTAACCTAATGGTTTAGACCATGATTATCTGAGCAAAGTGAAATGGGAGTCAGTTTTATGGGTAATAATTTATGCTCATCGATTCCTGTATTTGCCTCCATCACCAAGATTATCAAAGAAAAATTGTCTTTTGTCTTGAATTATCAGTACATCTGCATCACAATCCTCAACTTTGTCTCAAACTCATACATTCTAGGTCCAGAACTTGAAAAGTGCTTAATGCTGGGAAGAGGAGGAAGGTTCATGCTTCATGCTAGGCACTGCAACTGTGCACAGAAATTGGTCCCTAGATCCTAGAGACATCTGTTGCTTGCTGTGAGACACACTTGCTATTGACTGACATCTGTAGTTTAGTGAAGGACACAGTCACTGTTGATTGACATTTATGGTTTAATGTGCACAACACATACACACACACACTATCAACTGACATCTGTGGTTTACTGTGCATGAGACACACTCCCTGTTGATTGACATCTGGTTTACTGTGCATGAAGACACACCACTGATTGACATGTATGGTTTACTGTGTGTAAGACACACTCATCATGGATTGACGTCTAGTTTACTGTGCATGATACACAAACTGATTTAAAATTTCTTCTGTTTTATATACATTCTCAGTTCTGTTTGTATCCACTGATCCCTAAACCAATTGGACTTCTGCACAATCCACAGGTCTTAGGACAGTGTTGCCTAGCTCAGAGCCTTGGCACTCTAACAGCAGGTAATATTTATATGATTCAAAGGCAGGCTTATTCTTGCCTGGAAGCATAGAGCCTAGGGAATCCATATACAACTGTGTGCCTTTGGTGGATTTTAAGAAAACTTGCAAACTGCTATGGCTTGGTTATTTTTTCTCTCTCCAGGATTTATATACCAGTTTTGGTCCCGATGTAGCAGCATTAAGAGTCAGAGGAGGAACAAGGGGGATGCCTTAGTTGGGAGTGTTTGCTGACAGCATGAGGACCCAAGTTCAATCTCCTATAACTCATGTAAACCCAAGTCTGGTGCTGCATGGCTGGAATTCCAGCACAGGGGTGGCAGAGAGGAGGATCCCTAGAGCTTGCTGGTCAGCCTAGCTAAATAGGCAAGCTTCAGTCCCAATAGGAGACCCTATCTCATAAAAGAAGGCGGTTGTCTCCTGAGGATGGATTGGCTATGGTCTCCACATATACACACTTGCATGCATCCTGTTTGTCTGTCTCCCTCTGTCTCCTCTTGTTCTCCCTCTGTCTTTCTCTGTCTCTCTCTCACACACAGTGGAAGAAGTTTTCTTTGTAAGAGGTGAAAATGAGGCCTAGTAGAAAGGAATCGGGGCTTGGGTCATTATCCCATCTTTTTCTCAATTGAACACTTGGTTAGGTAGATATTTTGGGGGTAAAAATAATTTCACCCTGAATTTGAATACTGTTACATTTTTCTAGTTTCACTGTGTTACTGAGAAATTTGATGCTAGTTTGATTCCTGATTCATAGGGTACTACATATTTTTTAATAAGATTAAAAAGATAATTCCTGCAAGCCTTTTGGGTTCCTTCTTCAAAGGGTGCTGACATTTCATCACAGACCCAAGGGACTTTGAATCTGAGCCTAGAAACATCTGGAAATGCGTGCCACTGAAGGTGGCGCACACTCTTGAATCATCTCTCTCCTTTTCGCTCCTTATTCTTTCTGGAATCCTAGTATTTGGATATTAGGCTGCCAGTACTGGTCTTCTGATTTTCTAAATTTCCTCAATTTCTATCTTTTTTTTCTCTTAAGAGACTAACTTAATATCATACAATCCTCTACTATTGTGTATTTAAGAGTGAGGCACAAGCTGGGTGGGGGTAACACAACACACACACACACACACACACACACACACACACACCCCTGCCTGGAAAAACCAAAGGGTTGGGTGGTAAGGTACTGAGAAGGTGGTTGGAGCCTGTGGTGGTTTAAAAGAAAATGGCCTCCAAAGGGAGTGGCACTATTTGGAGGTGTAACTTTGTTGGAGTGGGCGTGGCCTTGTTGGAGGAAGTGTGTCACTGTGCAAATGGGCTTTGAGGTCTCATATATGCTTCAAGCCACACCCAGTATCTCAGTCCACTTCCTGTTGCCTTCTGATCATGATGTAGCCAGCACCATGTCTTCCTGCATGCCACCAAGTCCCATCATGATGATAATGAACTAAACCTCTGAAATTGTAAGCCAACCAATTAAATGTTTTTCCTTTATAGTATTTGCTGTGGTCATGGTGTCTCTTCACAGCAATAGAAACCATAACAGAGACAGAGCCTTTGAGTGATGGTGGAGCTTTGGGGAGTGTAGCCTGGACAGATAGGCCTAGTGCCCTCCACAGTGGGTGTCTGTGTCTTTTCTCCTATGTAGGTCAGTTTCCCTAAGATGAATCTTCCAGTCTGCTGGAGGGTGTCAGACTGGACACTGTCACTCACAGGAGCCAGATGGACAAGGATTGTGAGGCCCCTGCCTTTGTTACTTGACTTTCATGTGCTTTCGGCACTATTCTGGAAGCTATGAAGCTTTTAGCCGCTGGGGATTAGCTGGTGGACTGATGTTGAGATCAAGGTATTTCCTACTCTATGTTACTCCATATTGTATAAAACAGTGGTTTGGGGTTGGAGAGATGACTCAGCAGTTAAGAGCACTTGTAGCTCTTTCAGTGGACCTGGGTTTGGTTCTTAGCACCCATGTAGTGGTTCACAACCGTCCTTCATTCCAGTTCTAGGCTACCCAACACCTTCTTCTGACCAACCTGCAAACCTTCTCTCTTGTTCTCCCCCATGGTTTCTTCTTCCCCTGGGACTGCCCGGGAATGACTTCTCATTAAACCTGGACTTTTTATTGGACCTGATCTGATTTATTGCATCAGCTGAGAGACTTAATATTGAGGTACAGAAACTTTTCACTTATAATTTAAATTAACCTGTTTATATTAACCTGTGTTCTGCCACGTGGCATTATCTCATCTCTGTACCACCCATCCTGCTTCCTTCGAGTCTGTCTGGTGACTCTATGCACCTATACTAACCTTCTCCTCTTCCTCTCTCTCCCCAGAAATCACGCCTATCCTCCCCTGCCTATCTTCACACAGTGTACAAATATCCCACAGCATTGCACATGTGTGTTAATACACACAAAATATTCACACTTAAATAGTAAACAGTGGCTTTTCAGGCTATCTTGCCCCAGGGGGCTCCATTTTAAATGCAACTTTTGGCTTCATTTTGAGAAAGAAAGACAATTACATTCCCTGGGCAGACCCAGAAACCGCACCATCTGTCGAATGCCCAGTTCACTAAAGAGTGATACAGCACTTATTCTCAGGAACAGAAAGGCATCTACCCTGGTGAGTTTGCTGGGGTGAATTAGAACTGTATGGGCACATGAGTATATTGAAGCTGTATCATGAAAACCAGGCCCAAGAACTTTTCAGACCCACACCAGCCTATCTTCTGATACCTGGTGCACACATCAAGGCTTCACAAGCAGTGGGCTCCCTGACTGTCCCTGGAGTTCTGGCTTGGCTCATCCTATCGACTGCCCGTCCAGCTGTTCACCTGTCTGGACCTGCACTGGACTTCCAGTTTCCAGCTTGGAACCTGTTCTTTGACCTCACAACTGACTCTGCCCTGGCTTCCGCAGCGGCTCCCTCTGGTTTGTTATCAATGTAGACTTACTTCTGAGACTTACTTCAGCTTACTTCTGAAACCCTTTCAACTCTTCAATAGCCCCTCTAACTTGCATAATTCTGTAAACCAAATATAAATGCAGAGAGACTTACTTATTTTGTGTTACATGACAAGAGTCAATATTATCAATTCAAATTGGGATTAAAAAAAGAATCTGCAGTCACCTTGACTGGGTTCATTACCAAGGAAGGCAGACTATATAGACAATTGCTTTCATTAAACTGTTAAATACTGTGAGCTTGTTGTTATTCAGTAAATGTGGACACCGTAGAAAGACACAAGTGTGTTTGTATTCCGAGTGTAGCGTATTGATGATGCGAGGGGAGCTACAGGCAGGACCTTGAAGGTTATACCTGGCCACGGATCACTGCTACTCTCAGTTTCTTGGTCTGTGGAAATACGTCTCCTCCACATGCTGCCACTGCCATGGTCTGAGTTGCTCTGCCCTGTCTTCCCCACTATGGCAGACTGAAACCCTCTGAACACATGGCCCAAAATCTTTTCTCCTTTGTTTTCTTCAGGTATTCTGCCCCACTGGTGAAAAGGAACTAACAAATCTTTCAAACCCAGACCTTCATTTTCATCATGGCCTCTCTATCCTTGGCTTCCTGGTGTCGACCTCAGTTGCTGAAGCATGATGAGAGACTCTGGTAATTGCAGAAAGGTCATCTTTATTGGTGGAGGAGTTGGGAGTCTGGGGCCCCAGGTGTTCCTATACAGACTTAACCCACCCTTCCGTCTGGACCACACTGATAGGATGTCAGTGATCTCTGAGTTCCTGTCCCTTTGTCTCTGCTTCTCATTAGTTAGTACCTCTCCTTGTATATCTACTTCCTAAATTCTGTTACAGTGTTACAGTGCTCCCCTCCCTCCTTCTTATTGTTCTTATGGGTTTATGTCTTTTAGGTAATCTCTACTTCTGCATGAGCAAAAAAGTGAAAGCAAACACATGCATTCAGACTGGCATATTTGATCAGAAGTTTCTTTTGTTTCTTAGTTTCCATCTATGAGTCACATAATAATAATAATAATAATAATAATAATAATAATAATAATAATAATAAAAATCTCCCAGTTGGCCTGTGGGGTAGATCTATATGGAAGTGATACATTTTTCACATGCAAAATTTACTCCTGGGAGAATAGAAAATTTGTATGGAGATATCCTTTAAAATGTTGGATTGTGCTGGGTGGTGGTGTTGCATACCTTTAATCTCAGCACTTAGGAGGCAGAGACAGAAGGATCTCTGTGAGTTCAAGGCCGTCCTGGTCTACAGAGTGAGTTCCAGGACAGATTCCAAAGCTACAGAGAAACCCTGTCTTGAAAAACAAAAAACAAACAACAAAAAGATGTTGACTACTAATAGTAAGCTAGAAACTCACTGAATAGATAAAAAACAAACAAAAACACAAGATTACCAAAGGTACAAGATGTACATATTTTGTAACATCTTTTTTGGGCGGTCTTGAGAGATGGTTCAGGGATTAAGTATGTAGATGAATTATTCTATATACTGAAAGGTAACAGCTGGAAAGAGTAAGCTATGCCCTTGATAACTCTCAGGGCATCAACTTTGTACCAGCATGTACTCTTCTTTATGGAGGAGAAAGTCACTCTCATCCATGCTTCCCCTGTTTGGAGAACCCCTTCTAGCTGTCACTTCTGAGGTGTTCAGAGAGAAAGAGAGAGGACTGGAAAGTGGTGTGGAGAGAGGACAGTCTAGGGCAGACATCAACTTGGACTGTTAGGTGGGGCTGTCCAGTAAGTTTCTGAACCATCTACAGTATGTGAATTTCTCACTCACCAGAGTCTAAAATCATTTTAAATCTCTCAATTATTTTCATTTGTAATGCTTTTTTTTCTCTTTGCACACATTCCCATTTTCATGTGTGCATGTGTATATACATGTTTGTGCATGGGGTGGGGGTTGATGTCAGGAATCACCCTTGGTCACGCTCTACTTTATTCATGGAGACAGGCTCTGCCAATCAAACCAAGCCAGCTTGCTCTCAGGATCTCATTTCCACCTTTAAGGCTGGAATTATAGGAAGGTTGCTTAGCCTGCCTAGCATTTACATGGATTCTGGGGATCCCAAGTCAGGCCTCCAGGCTTATGAGAGAGCACTTTAACTGCCAAGCTGTCTTCCACCCTCTCTCTGTATACTTACTGAAACCGATGTAGTTTAAAATTTCCCCTAGAGTGTGCTGCTCTGTCACCTGAATCAGGGTTTTACTGCCTTGAAGAGATGCAGATGGCGGTGACAACACTTACTGCTCAGAGAGAGCATGCTTCTACCATTCCTTCTACCTTCTACCCTTCTACCATTCCCTGCTGTGGAATATTCCTTTACACCATGTGCCTATGTTTCCCTGTGATTGGTTTAATAAATAAGCTGACTGGCCAATAGCTGAGCCGGAAGGAGTTAGGCAGGAAAGCCAAACTGAGAATGATGGGATGAGGAAGGGTGGGGTCAGGGGAGCTGCCAGCCAGACACAGAGGGAGCAGGAGATGGATGTGCCATGCTAATAAAGGTACCGCCACGTGGCAGAGCATAAATAAGGAATATGGGTTAACTAAAAAATGTAAGGGCAAGTTAGTAATAAGCCTGAGCTATTGGCCAAGCATTTACAATTAATATGAGTTTCTGTGTGGTAATTTGGGAAGCCGCTGCTGGAAAGGGAAAACTCCACCTACAGTTTCCTTCTACCCCTAATGCCCAAGAGTGGTGCTTTGACTGAAAACTGTCTCCTACATGTAGGCTCCAACACTTACTTGAACACTTGGTCTCCAGCTGATGGCATTGTCTGGGAATCTTTTGGAGGTGTAGCCTTGCTGGATTTGAGCATTTATAGCCTCACCTTACTTCCTGTTTGCTTTCTGCTTGCAGCTGAGATGTGAGCACTCATCTTCCTCCTTCTGCCACCATGCCTTTCACTTGCTGCCTTGTCTTCCCACCATGGTAGACTCTTACCCCTTCCAGAACCTGAAGCAAAAGTCAATTCTTTCTTCCATAAGTTGCCTTTTTTTTTTTTTTTAAGTCAAGCAATAGATACCAACTTGGAGACCTGAACACAGAGCTCTGAAAAGGAGGCCTTAAAACATGACAAAGCTATGCCCTTTGCCCGGAGAGGAAGTACACAGTGCTTCTGGGCTTAGAATAGAGCCGGTATCAGGAGATTTCCATGAGGCATAAGACTCAACCCTGGAAGGGACCCCACGATCCAGGAGCTGAAGACTCTGTCAGCATCCAAACTTACGCTATGGTTAGAAAGGATAAAGATGAACCCTTCCCAGCTGACAGTAAATCAGAAGTCCCATTTGCAAAATTTGCAAATTAGCGGCACCTTGCAGTTTTGTCTTCTCTGTAAAAACTGCTGTTTTAAATAATAATGGGTTATTTAAAAACTCTTTATGGCCTGGCAGTATGCTAAGTACTTGCCTAGATTATCTTTTTTGTTCTGTCTCCACATTAGTGTTATGCAAAGACACTATTTCAGAGAGGTAATGGAGACCTGAGGAAGATGAATGCCTTGCTCCTGATGACCTGTTCAGGGTGTGGGAGGACAGCAGTCAAGAGCAGCTAGGATCTCAGCCTCTGCAAGGCTGTCTCTCTCTGTGGCACTGTCTCTTGTTCTGTTCTCCCATCTTTCTGTGTTATCCTCACCTGCTCCCTGAGCAAAGGAAGGTAAACTATGTACAAGCCATTTACCCTAGTTCAGAGATTTGCAATGTACTTGAAACTCATTTACTTCAAACTCCTCCCAAAGCAGGAGAATGGAATGAGAGAGGAGGTCTGAGAAGACCTCATACAAAGGCTGCCAGAATTAGTATGTGCCCAAAATCCATTGGCAAAAAGGAATACTGGAAACCCCCTGGACGGACCAGCTGAAGCCATTGGTACAAGTGCAAAGGTGGTTCAGTGTATCTGAAGGTGACCTATGGCTCATTCAGATACTAAAACACACACCTTTTAGTGGAGACTCGAGATGCTAAAAAGACAGGTGAAGCTATATACTGAACTACATTTAACAGAACATGTGTGGGAAAGCACAGATTATTTGAATGAGCCAAAAGCCTCAAGCCTTTGCATAGCACCCACTCTTTGAACTGCCAAACTACTCCAGCCCATCCATACTCTCCCTTGCGTGTGTGTCTTCCTAACAAACTGTCTCTGCTGATTCTAGGTGTTATCGAATTGTCGGTTTCTATGACACAAGAATCTGGAAAACCTCTGGAGATGTTCACAAGCCCCAATATCTGCTGAGAGTAAAACCCCGAGTCCCAGCGCGTGACCGAATGGGCTCAGCTACATGAAAAGCAGAGAGAGATTTACCGAATGTGGCCATATTGGGAAGAGGAACAAATATAGGGATGTAGTAATGCCAAGTCAATTTTCAGGGGCCTGATGTGAAGTGTGGTCTTAAATAGGAGAATTAGGGCAGGGGTGGAGATCTACAAAATTGAGCAGTCCTGGTTGGGCTGGGCTGATTGACTGTTCCTTAGCTCTGGTTCTGCAAGATGGTTTAAAAAGTCCTGTCATGCATGCCTCGGGGATCAGTCTGTTTTCTGCAAAATGATTACCTCTACTGCAGAGCTCAGCCTCACCATCATGGATAACTGGCTGTGTGTGTGTGTGTGTGTGTGTGTGTGTGTGTGTGTGTGTGTGTGTGTGTGTGTGC
Source organism: Cricetulus griseus (assembly GCF_003668045.3). Taxonomy (NCBI): domain Eukaryota; kingdom Metazoa; phylum Chordata; class Mammalia; order Rodentia; family Cricetidae; genus Cricetulus; species Cricetulus griseus. The sequence goes on along the minus strand of NC_048598.1, from coordinate 2,330,914 downwards.
GCGCGCGCGCGCGTGGGATGCCAGGTGACTCAGTTGAGTTGAAAATGACTTAGCCCTGAGCCTTCAGCAGGGTAAAGGAAACAGACACAGAAAGAAGGCAGAGGCCAGGCTTCACTCCTGCTTTGGATCTTGTAGGCACAAGTGAGGAGCCAGTGTTCTTCAGCATAAACAGTTTCTTGGGGCCCATTCTCCCACCTCAATCAGGCATTTGAACTTTAAAAATGTTATTAAAGTATAATTTATGTAAGAGCCAACCCATGGAAGCATATGGCTTGATGACTTTTAGTAAATGTACTGAGTTCTGTCTTCACCCCTGTATCCATTTGCAGAAGGTTCCCCCTCCCCCAACATCTTCCCATATGCTCTGTGAGTGTGGCCATGTTCTTGCTTGGAGCCCTAGGCTGCCCTTACACCTTCTATCGCTGCATGCATTTACCTGTGTAAGATGGCGGTGGCCTTACTTTATGCCTGGCTTCTTTCCTGTTGCTCCCCACTGGTCAGCAAAGCTAAAGGCTCCCTTTGTGATTTCAAGGCTTACTACCCAGGAAGTGGAGTATCTGCTAGGCTTGCAGCTCAATAGGGAAAAGTAGAGTCCAGTAATCCACCTACTCTCATGTAGTCATTCGATTTTTGATACAGGCAGAGACAACTTAATGGAAGTCTTTTAAAGAAATGGTTTTAGAAGAATTGGACACTTGTATTCACCAGCCCCCAAAGCCCAGCTCTCTAAATCACTCTAAACCCCTGTTCCGAACAAGAGCTTTAAACCACTGTTGGGAAAACAAAGGAGCCACAGACTGGAAGAAAGTATTTGCAAGCCACACATTCCCCAAAGGACTAGCAACCACACTATATATATAAAGAACTGTCTTTAAAAAACCCACAATTATAAGGAAACAATCCAGAAAGAAAATGGGCCGAAGTCTGGACATACAGTACACCAAACATCAACGTGCTCAGCACTGTTAGTCATCAGAGAAACGCAAATCAAGTCCATAATGTGTTGTTGATATGTTAGCTGGCTAATGTTAAAAAAAAAAAACCAGCAGAGAACAACCGTCAAGATCATCTTCTCAGCCCTAGGCTGTCCTTACACCTTCTGTCTGTGTATGCATTTTCCTGTGTAAGATGCTGCAGAAAGGCAAAAACTCGATACCCCCTACATGTTATGGCAATGTAGTGTTATAACTTGCGATGGCTAATCTTGACTGTCAACTTGATGAGATTTAGAATCTCATCACCATGGAAGCAAATTTCTAGGCATGTCTATGAAGGATTTCCTAGTCTTGGTTAACTGAGGTGGGAACACCCACTCTAAATGTGGACAGCATCATTCCACTGGCAGGGTCTAGGGCTGAAAGAAGAGAAGGCAAGCTGATCACCAGCATCCAGCTCTGCTTCCTGTGGAGGCAATGTGACCAGCCACAGTACACTCCTTCTGTCACGTCTTTGCTGCCATGACACCATAGAAATGTGAGCCAAAACTAAGTCTTCCTCCCTTGCCATGCCATTGTTGGCATTTGTCACAGCAAAAGAGGAGTGACTAATACACAGAGAAAAACTAATACCTGTTGGAGATCTGGCCTTTTACGATAAAGTTAAACATATACTTAGCAGATGGCCCAACAATTCTACTCCTAGATATTTCCCTAAGAGAAATGAAAACTCACATCCCCTTAGAATTGTAGGTGATAGCTTATAGATATTTTATCCATCATTCTCTCAAGCTGAAGACCACTATCCATCAAATGGTGAGTGGTTACACTCTCTGGCATACCCATGCCAAAGAATACTACTCAACAATAAAAAGGAACCAACTTATGCATACGACCCAGATAAATTTCAAATGCCCACTATGAAGAAAAAAAAAAGATACCAGTCTTAGAAGGTCACATGTTGTTTAATTCCATTTATATGACATTCTCAAGAAGGGAACTCACAGAAAAAAAAAAAAGGCCAGTGGTGGGCTTAGAGAGATAGCTCATCTAAACATGAGGATACAAGTTTACAAGTCTGACATCCAGAATCCATGCAGAAGAGCCAAACGCGGTGGAGGGCTTGGAATCCAGGGCTGGAAAGGCAGAGACAGACAGATCCCTGGAGATTGCAGGCCTGACAGCCTAGCCTTCTTGGAAAGCCCCAGACCAGTGCCTAAGGAATGACACCCCAGGTTAATCTCTGGCCTCCACATGTATATGTGCATACATGCCTAGGCACCTGCACACAAATGTATGTACACACACATACATACAAGATTAGAGGTTACTGAGGCTTGAAACTGGGAACAGAGGTTGAAAAAGGCACAGAGGAAAACTGAGAGAAGCTGTCCTGTATCTTGATTGCAGAGGGCAATGACTGGAGTTGGGGCATTTGCTGACCTCAGGGAACTGGACACTGACTTTGGGTCACCCTGTGATAAGCCTGGAAAGATAACCTAGGGTTCTGCTCAGCAGGGGCCCTTACAAGTTAGCAACCCGCATGCCGGTAACCTTGACATATGGAGAAAGTATCTTTCTTTAGCTAATTATTAAGTATTCAATATAAGAAAAGGCGGCTTACCAAATTTAGCTTGCTAAGAAGACACATACAATTGTATTCCTCCAGCACAAAACTAAATACAGCCTTTCTGGCCATGTTTCTAGGCATGCTCACATTTCCCCCCTTTCTAATATAGCTGTCAAGCATATGAGGTCCTCAGTCTCCGTTTCACCTCTGAGCACTTTTCACTCATGCTTTCTGCTGTGCATACAGTATAATTCTGTTGCCTCACTTTACACCTTTTGTTGTGCCTGAGTGCAGCGTTTTGCAAATCATGTTAAATTTTGTTTGCCCAGAATAACAACAGAACGCTGAATATACATGTATATTCTATTCATGCATTCCCCAACTCTTATAGTAACACAAGAGTCTAATGCACTCTGTCCTCCAAGGAAGCTTCTGGTAAAGCAGGAGAAGCAGTATGAATAATTAAAAATGTGATGTTTACTCCAGGAGGAAGATAAATCTTTGAAAAGTCTCTGCCAGCAGAAAGCTTCACAGTCACATCTTGTAACCTTCCCAATACATCAGCAGTTGTCTCTGTGTCAGGGGATTTCAGTCAAGTGTTAATGAGATAAAGACGCTCAACCTGATCATTAGGGTGAGATGGGCTGAAGACTTCCTGTTGTATCTCATCATTCTCCGTTGTGAGCGGCAAGTAGGTACCAGATGCCTAGCTAGTGCCCAAGCCAGAGACGTGAAACGAACTGAGCAAATTATGAGATT